>NW_012119154.1:12378133-12393124 GCF_000951035.1 Colobus angolensis palliatus | reverse complement strand
AAAAAAAAAAAAAAAAAAAAAAAAAAAAAAAAAAAAGGTAAGATATAATCCATTACCAGTGAGTACTGTGAAAGAACAATAAAAATCTGAAGAATGAAATATCTTTTGGTAACTCTTGGATGTTGACAATTCTACTTGTAAAAGACTGATTTAAGCAATATCAAAAATAATTATTTGCCAAGTATCTAAACTTAAAGGTAACAAAATTAGACTAAAGCATTTTTAAAAGCAATGTACATTTACTTACACTTGTATAACTTCAACACAGCCTGGTTGGGAGAATAAGCAAAGGAGAAAAAGGTTACTTTCTTACGTGTCTTAGTTCAAAAAGAGATTTTTAATCATCACAATAAGGATCCATTTTCTAGGCATCCATTCTAACTTGGGAATATAGAAAAAGTTATTCCAAATTCCTATTACGAAAATACTTTCTATGTTTACCTGTTGGTCAGTCTGCTTTATCTATCAACTATCCACCATTTTCCAAATGCTTTATTCACTAAATCCATGGTTTTGTATGGAAAGGTTATAAGAAAGGGGATAAACTTGAATTGTGTTTAAAGACAAACTCTGGGTCTAACACACAAATCATGTCCTCAAATTCCTTTTCTAACATCAAGGCAAAGGTCTAGGAGTCTCCCCATTAGCAATTCAAACTCTTCTCATATCTAGCTGTCTTTGAAGGGCTTTTATTTCCTCAAGACTGATCTGTTTTGGGAGGGGCATCAGGCAGGAAGAGTAAATACACTCCAAAACTACATTTTCAAATTCAATCAGATACAGTTTTTTTCTTTTACAAGCAAAAATTCTTAAGTAATGTCATTAAAAATGGATTCAACTGCTTAAAATGAAGACTGACCTACACTACAGAATTTTTTTGAGCATCATTACTAGTAATAGGAATTATACAAGTATCCATTCTAATTTTCCTATGAAAATTTTGAGAAACATAGGCTTCTCAAATTATTCCCCATGAAATGGATCAAAATTATGGCATGCCGAAATGTTAAAGTATTTGTTATAATAGCAGTCGGTTCTAGATAAGTTTATAAAAATAACATTTTATAAGTAAACAATACATACATGTCAAGGCATACAAAATATTTAAGCAAACTTTATATGACAATGAGAATCATTTTGCTATTTCAAATAATTACAGTGGCTTATGGTGGTAATAGCTTTGCTTTTATGACATAGAGTTAAATATATCTATGACTTACTTGATGATAATACCTTGGTCAGAAATGTTATCCATAATTATGACATTGTTCTTATGGGAAAATGTGATTTGTTTTTCAAGAATACAAAGTAAGAATAAAAGAATTTTCGAGCAATTTGTATTAACTCCAGGGCTCTATATACATTTTTATATTTTATAAATATGAAAATCTCAAATGAACACACAGTAGAAAGAGAAAGTAAGGCAGAAAGATAGAAGGAAGGAATATCTTTCTAGCCCAAATTATCAAATTCTAATTATTGTAAATAAATTCCATTGTTATTCAGCTGGAGTAATATATTTATATGTATCTAAATGTGCATATTTATTTACATTTAAATATGTATTTACATTTTTTAAATGGAGTGAATTCTTCTCATGACCCAGTAAAGATGATAGCATTTTAAAACTTTTTACTGGTTCTGCAAAAATGTTACCAATAAAACACTGAAGTGCTTTAAAAAAAAAATAAAGCTGGTTAACAGAAATGAGATTTAATTAAACATTTTTTAAGAAGAAACTCTTTTACATCAGAAAAAATTATGTATAATTTTTCAACCCATATTAATGTCTAGAGACTTATATATTTGTGTTGTTTTATTTCACGTCTTTGTCGAAATAAAAAACCTCAGAAAACTGCCTGAATTGCAAGCATCGTTATGATACAGATTCAAGCAGGTAAATCTAAAAACAAAAATCCAGGATGAGATAATAACATATTATGTTTTTAGAGCTTCTTCTCTCAGGCTCCCAAAGCACTTTATAAACTTTAATTAAGCCTCACAGCAATCTTGCCAAGTAAAAATTATAATACTCATTTAACATAAGGACAGAGACAAAAGACCTGCCCCAGTTCATACAGCTTGTTAGTACCCCAACGTTGTCCTTCAGAGTCCCGTATTCTACTTAATGAGTCACACTCCTTGGGAGCCTGTCAGATGTCTTCTCAAATTCAAATGAGAACCCTTAAGTAATCATTAGTCTTCTTATTTAATACAACTTGGAAACCACTCAAAGGAAAAGTCTTTAGAAATAGTCTCCTCAACTTATTCATTATCGTTTTTATAAGATTCAATGCAGATGATACTGGCTGAAGAGCACATGAAGCAAAACAAAAATACTAACTTAGGCATTAACCCAAGAAGGAACTCCTATTTAATCAATGAACTTGAAAGTTTGGTACTAACACAATTAGAAATTAAGGTCCCTGCTCTGTTTTCAGTCCTTTCTGATACAATAACAAGGTGGCAAATTGTAGTTTGTGTTTTGTTTTTTTCCCACATGAATCTTCATTATTCAATTCAGACTAAAATGAGAAGTCTCATTCTATCTGTAAAGTGAGAATCCCTCCCTAATCTACCTCACAATAAATTAGATCTAGGGTCTCTGACTACTATCAAATTTTCTTTTAAATTTCACGTGCGGGGTCCTGATGATAGGGGGTCATGATCATTACTAAAAACCACAGGAGAGAAATCTACTAAGATCATTACCTTTAGGCCTCTGTGTGCCTCATTACAGGATCCATCCTTCTAAAAACCATTCCATAGCTACAAAATGTCTGCAGGGCTTCAAAGAACTGAAGAATTATCTTTCTATTCTACCATAAACTCTTCTCTGATTTTGAAGAATTGGAAGTTGTTGGAAAGCTACATTATCTCAAGTCTCCTTTCAGTCACAGTGACCTGACTAGACATACCAACTGCTGAAATATAAAACCAGGGGGTTTTATTTTATATACAGTTATATGCTTTTATTCATGACATGACAGCTGAAACTGCCAAATACTTTTCATGAGAAGCATACATCGGCCCTTTACCAAAGCGGGTAGGAACCATTGCATAGACGTGGTGACGTTATGGAAGTAGCTTATTTGGGGCATGCGAACAGGAGAAAGTGCAAAGCTCATGTATGGAAATGTACCAAGAGCAATAATCCCACAATAAATGGTACACATAACTCAGGGCTGATTTTAAGTTTACGTTCATTTTAAGGGATCTCTGTTGAGCTTAGTGATACAGCTTTCTAGAGTCATTAAAAGTTCTTATGACTTTATTTTCTCTTTGTACTTCAATTATCAGGTGATTTTTGTTCTGGCACACTATGTGCTAATTAAAAATAAGCTATCTGTTAGTAAGCTGAGAAAATTGATTAGAAGCCCTCTAAATCTCAGAGCTCTTTTCTGAGTATGACTTTGGCCAATTTTAAGGAGTTAAGTTACAGAATTCCATAATTCTCTAATGATAAGCCTAGGAACAAACAAACAATAAACTTTTCTAAATTCCAAGTATCCAACACTGCATATCATTAGATTTTTAAAACATAAAATGGTATAAAAATGAGAAGCAGAAAGGTCATTTGCTGTAAGAAAATAAGTTGAGAAAAATATGTTCTGATAATGTATTGCTTAGTCAAAAGGAGCAAGAGATTAACCTATATGACTTTGTAAAGGAATAAAGAATTATTATTTCTGAATAAAATACACCTGCTAGTAACCTTTCTCTTAGATGTTGATTCCAGTTATGTTAGTTATTTTAATAACTAACTTCCAGTTAATTTATTTAAACATTCAGTAATCTCCCCTTGTTACCACTAACACATTACACAGGATGGCATGAAGCCTGTGTACTGTTTTGTGTTTTACAAGTACTTTTTGAATTACTCTCATCATTTTAAGATATGAAGTTATTACATGCAAATCCAGGTTCCTAGCTGCTCTTTTAAAAAATTAATATTTAATAGTTTAACATTGTGACCATTTAATATTTTAAATAATTTAATCCTAGGCCTGCTTTCCCCTGTGACAACAGTCTGGGATTGTAAAGCAGATGTCCTTGTAGATAGAGTATGTAAGCTCATTTTGCCACAGTCTCTGTACTCATCATTTGGCTCATTTATGCTACCTCCCTGACCCCAGTGACATTTGAGTTTGCTATCTCTAAAGCAGCCCATTATTACTCATCAAAGTGATTTGTTATATGAAAAGGGTCTGATAATTTAATATTGATAAAAATTTCCATGCTGATTGATTTATATCATGTTCTCCATATTAATTTATGGAGAAGAGTGAAGCTATAGTTAAAAAAAAAATACCATGTAGCTGATGATACCTACAAAACCAAATTAACTAATAATAATAACATAAATGAAGAAAAAAGAGAAGGAGTAGAAGGAAGGGGGGAAAAGAAATGGGGGAAGAGGAGAAGAATAGGGAGAAAGAAGAAAAGGGAAAAGCAAAGGATTTTCCTGTTACTCTTTTAGTAGGAAAAGAAATATAAGCTTTATTTAAATTATTCATTTTTAAAATCAATAGTTTTTATAATGTTCATATGCAAGATCAGTTTAATTTTAAATAGACACTCCATGGTGCAGTGAACAGATCACTCAAAATAGTATGGGAGGTTGATAAGCATTACACTGGCTCATCACAAATACACTAACCTAGAGTCAATCTAAACAAACTCTGGCAAGAATGTGGATTCAGTTATTCTGCTCTGGACCAGGGAACAACTCTTCGGAAGCATGTCTTACAATGAACATTCATTTTAAATCCAAAACCTAGAGGTGAGTTACTTGAACCATCACCAAGAATCTCTAAGCACTTTATTTAGCACATTCTTCCTCAATACTCTGTGAACTAAGAAATAGCTTAGATAACAGATTAATATGCTCAATGTTACTATTTTCTTCTTCATGGAAGAGGCACAAAAAGGCACTGGATACATATCTTACATGATTTATGAAACAGCTATGGCAAGAAGTGAAAATTATCTTGTTATGATAAACACGAACCCACGTATTGGTGGCACGAGCTACTGACTTCTGTCCCTCACCAATAAAATCTAACAGCCACTCAATTGTAAGATTAGATCAAGCCCCAGAGGACACTCAGACTTTAATGGGGGAAGTGCTTCCATTGTGAAAGAAAACTGATAAATCTTATTTACCATCGAGGAGTTTGTCTGTACATCTTGTCCTTTGATGGGCTATTCTTGAGAGTCTCTAAATTCCAGAGGGCCACGCAACTGGCTGGGTTGCATTAGATTTCTGCAGAGCTGGCAGCCTTTTTCTAAAAGTCTTACATTACAGGTAACCTGATGACAGGGAGGGTGGGCCGCAGGCCGCATCTCAGCCTGCCTGGGGAGCCAAAGGGAGTGAGCTTGCGAGCCCAAGACCCGTAGGCTGAGATCAATGGAACTCTCCCGGGAACTGGCTGTTCCCCTTTCAAACGCCACCTCCCTAATCTCTCCACTTGCTCAAGTCAAATTCTCCAAAGCTCTGAACATGACACGAAGCTGGCATGGTTAAGAAAGGCAAAGGAAGAACGCTCTCTATAAATCATGGGTGAAGGCTGAAGGGAACAAATTCATGGGCAGTTAACAGAGTCAGAATTGAGGGCTCCTGCTGGGAACGACAATTGTTTCCTTTAATTATGAGAAAAAGAGTTTCTCCCCATTTATTAAAGGTTTACCGTATGCTGGACATTGTGCTGGGCGCTAGATCAGGCTGTCTGCCATACAAGACCTTGAGGTCAATGACAGGAGAAAGATACACCAGCAAAAAGTGATCCTATGTCCCAAGGGTAGGATCCTTACTTCAGTCTGAGCACAATTTAAAAAACAACAAAACAAAAAAACAACCTGAGGACTTTCATGGCGTGAGAACACGGAGAGTACTCTTGTATCATGAGCTGTGAAAAATAGCTCTCAAACGGGCAAAGGTGTGTGAGACCAATAACTGAGACAGACTGACCTGTATTCACCAAGAAGCCTCATCACTAGAGTGAAGCACAAAGAAACGCTCCCCCCTGCAAGCGGGGTTCCTTACCAGGACTCTCAATTCTCAAGCAGGTGCCACAGAAAGCTTTCTTTTTCCCTCACCAGCAACTTCCACAGCCTTCCTTATCAGTGCAGAGAATTCTTTCTAATGGCCATATGGTTATTTCTTATAATATACCACAATTTATTAACGCCACCAGTTTTTCACTGGTGACTGATTAGGTTGCTTCCAGCAGTTTGTACATTAATATGCTGACTCTGCAGTAAGTAAGGCCCACTGTTATTCTTTAACACCAAGAATACAAAAAGGCATTCCCATAATGAAGCCTCAGATTAAAAATGAGGAACGAATGTCAGAAATCAACAGGCTCTTAAATCTGGAAACGGCGTTTCCTTGCACTGGTAAGGAGAACCTACATCTGGCTTGGGCAGGCTTCGGAAAGCGGCAGAGCCAGCCTGCAGAAGTCTGCATTCAGGAGAGGCTGTTACCACCCTTTACCATCTAGTCATATATTTGGATAGTGGATAGTATCACAGTCCCTCTATAAAGTGTGCATGTTAATAACCCAAAAGCATTAAGAAGAAAACATTAGTTGGAATTTTATTTTTCATTCTCTCAAATGGTTACCTTTAGTACAACTAAAGGTACTAAAGTTTTGTCGAAGCCTCAACAAAACGACAATAAACTCACAAACCGAAGAAATTAAAATTCAGACTCAATAAACACTTGGGACCATATGAGCAGCTAGGTGCTAATAGGTATGTTTACATGAAGTAATCTTCATGATAAGGAAAGTATTAATGTTCCCATTTGTAAGGGAGAAAAGTAAGGTTTAGAGACATTGAATTTTTGGTGAAAATCCCATATACTGTTAGTAAGTTTCATAGTTGAAATCTGAATTTCAGTTTCTTGCCATCTCCACACTACCATTCTTTCAACTGTTCTATGATGAACAATTCCCAGCTACAATGCTAGACCAGCACTACATTATATTAAATGGTAGGCCTCTGTAACTAGTATCAATTAAATTGTGGAAATAAGAAAATCTGAAACTAAAGTAAATGTTGGTTTGTGGTGTACGTATGTGTGTGTGAAACAGAGAAGATGAAAAATGTTGTCTTATTTTACCTCATTTCATTGAAAGAAGTTTAAAATAAATACCATATTTTTGTAGAACTGGAAACACAATCACATTTGTTATTTAAAACACAGAAAAGCAAAGGAAAAATGCACATATATTTTAAATATATTAGCTATATTTTGACAGTAATCCTGATGGTAAAACCAGAAAAGTTACAAAAGAAAACCTGACATGAAAGGATTGCAAGTGATAAAATGGTACTAAGAATATTTTTATTAAAGAATTACCAGAAGACTATGCGATAAACATGACCTCCCTCTAATGACAGCTGCTTCTGTTTCTTCCAGTTTGTGGGCAGTTCTAAAATGCAGCATTTTATTTTGAAAAACTGCTTTAAAAAGGACAAATGCCTAAGAAATAGGTGTCGTATGATAAGGCACAAAAAATTTCTCTACCAGTTGGACTCTGTGACATAAGAGGCAAGCTCCAAACTACACAGGCACTGCCTGCTCCTGTATGCCCCTCCCTGCTCTCAATCCAGAGGAGAGACAGTCTAAGTAGGATGGTGGAGAGACTTGAATTGGGGTGAGAAAGGCCTGGATTCTTCCCCACCCTTGGCTGGTTATTAGCCATGTGACCTTTATGTCTCCGAGTTTCCTCATCTATAAAACTGGGGATTACAAACTTGGTTATGAGGCTCAACTGAGACAAATATATGAAAAAATCCTTTTTAAAATGGGAAGTCTGTTTATAAACATGAGGCTAGGCCGGGTGTGGTGGCTCACGCCTGTAATCCCAACACTTTGGGAGGCTGAGGCAGGCGGATCACGAGGACAGGAGATGGAGAAAATCCTGGCTAATAGGGTGAAACCCTGTCTCTACTAAAAATACAAAAAATTGGCTGGGCGTGGTGGTGGGCGCCTGTAGTTCCAGCTACTCGGGAGGCTGAGGCAGGAGAATGGCGTGAACCCAGGAGGCGGAGCTTGCAGTGAGCCGAGATCACGCCACTGCACTCCAGCCTGGGCAACAGAGCAAGACTCTGTCTCAAAAAATAAATTAAATTAAATTAAATTAAATTAAATTAAATTAAATAAACATGAAGATATATAATTTGGCTCAAAGAATTAGAAGCTAAGATGCAGGTATCCATGACGAAAAACTTACATCATTTTAGATGATCTCAGTAGCTGTTCAGATAAGGGTTCAAGTACCTTAATTTAGAAGAAATGTAACTGGGCCTGAAATAAGCCTGGTTGTGAACAAGAAAGAAATTTAATAAAAATATAATTACCATGTGATAAATGAGTAGAAACCTTATTGTAAAATGTATAGGTAGAATGCAGCAAATTGAACAAAAATCCAAGAGACGCAAAATCACTTAACCAAGGACACTCACGAATGGCAGATGATATATCAGTAAGAACCAAAGTCCTTCTAAAAACTTTCTATGTTAATTATTAATACTATCATCTCACCTTAAGAAAACAGAGTAGGTTTCACCATCCTCATCCTCTTTCTGATCTGAGGCACAGACTGAATTTTAGAAAGATAAAGTGACTTGGCTAAGTGTGCATCAATGATCAAGACCGGACACAGGTTTTCTGTCTCCCAGTCAGTGTTCTTTGCTCATCATCACAGTGCAGCCCTTTTCTCAGGCCACTGATATTACTGCTGTCACATGTAAGGAAATTTTACCAGCGTACTCCTCCAGAATATTTTCTTTTCTTTTAAACCTACGATTTTGGCAGAGATCTCCAATCTTTTTGAGTGAGACAATTCTCTGAAAGAGGGGCTTTGATTGATGGTTTAGGATTGTGCTAAACTGGAAAATAACTTTAGTTTTTTTTTTTTTTTTTGGAGTGGGGAGACAGACTCTTGCTCTGTTGCCCAGGCTGGAGTGCAGTGGTGCGATCTCAGCTCGCCACAACCTCTGCCTCCTGGGTTCAAGTGATTCTCCTTTCTCAGTCTCCCCAGTAGCTGAGACTACAGGCACCCGCCACCACGTCTGGCTAATTTTTGTATTTTTAGTAGAGACAGGGTTTCACTATGTTGGCCAGGCTGGTCTTCAACTCCTGACCTCATGACCCACCCGCCTCAGCCTCCCAAAGTGCTGGAATTAGAGGTGTGCGCCCATCACGCCCAGCTGACTTTAAGATTTCTATATGAGAAAGTAGTGAGGAAGGGACAGGGAAGGATAACTAATCTGATGTCTTACTTACACCAAGCTTCATCTCCATGGTTTTCTAACAATTTTACAGGGAAAAAAAGCGATTATTCATTTAGCAGCTCTAAGATGCCCATCATCTCGTCAGACATGCCCACTCCTCATACAGTGGAGCCCTGGCGGAGTAAACTAAACTAAGAACTGTCAGCTTTGAAGACTGGTGATTGCAAATGTCCAGTTGGTGACCTAAGAGATATCAGTGCTCCATTTATAAAATGGTTATTCTAGTGGCTCTTTAGCAAGATCCTACTTAGATCAATCAACCAACTATTTGAAGCCTATAAACTCTAAGTTTACTCACCTGCAGTATCCATCGCCTCCAGAATTATAAATGTAAAGGAAACTAAGGATTATGACACAATTTATGAGTAACAAGTGGAGGAGAGATCAAGTTTTAAGCTGATACTTTTGCTCTACAGTTGAAATATGAGCCACAGGGGACTTATTTCTCAAACCACAAGAGGAAAGAACTAAAATAACATTAATTTTTAGACAATTTGGGGAGATCCTGATATAAAATGGTTGAAGGAAAGGATGCAATCCAGTGAGAGGGAAGAAGAAATGAAAACCAAGCCCAGCTACACACAAGTTTCTGTAACTTTAGGCATGCCTCTTAACTTAACCTCCAACTTCTTCAGCTTTCCTCGCTAGTACAGTGCGACTTACAAAACTTGTCCTGTGTACTTCACAAAGAAAGGAGGTGAAAAGGAGGAAATGGATGTAAAATGATGTTAGAGTGTAATAGGTTTTATGCATGCAGATCATTTTATAAAATACACAACTAAAGACTGGAATGAACTAGGTACTATATATAAGATAAACATAGAAATGCTTTCCAAAGAAACCTATTTGTCAAAGAGGGAAAAAACTGTCAAAACAATTCTAAAGCTACCTTTTATTAAGATGATGATATTTGGAAGCATTTCTACAATCCATATAGACATTAAGTTGTTTGACAAACATAGCACTTTGGTCTTGAACATTCTTTGATCAACCACTTAAAACCAACTTTGTAGGTGTCCTCTTTTATACTTGAGCTTTATTCGTGTTATAATACATTTCAAAATGCACTTTGAAATAAAATATTCTTGTATCAAATTTATGAAAAAGAAAATTCCACGCTTCCTTAGAAAAGCTATATACAGAAAGATTTTTTAAAACAATTTCTTTGGACTAATTCTTGCATCTTCCTAATTTATGAAAAGAAAATTCCATGCTTCCTTAGAAAACTTATATGCAGAAAGATTTTTTTAAACAATTTCTTTGGACTAATTCAGGGCTCTGATATGTATATTTAAGGGCTTCCTTTACGAAAAGAATATTTCTAAATTAAATAAATATATACATATCAATAAATCATAATTCACTGATAAATTATTACAATAAATAGTAATTTATTATAAGAAATTATACAATTTACTGATAAATTATAATTTATTGATACCTACATGTATAAACATATTCATCCTTCCTTCATAAATAGGATTTTATTTTCTGAATTTTTATAACACTATATTTATTATTTTATTCAGTTTTTAAAATCACACCTTAATGTGACACTTACTTCTTCGACAATAATGAGACTGGTAAACACTTTTCTGGAGACTGTAAACACATATCCCATGATTATGATACTTCTTGTTGGCACAGTGCTCTTTACTTTGCCATCAACTTTCATATACAACAGTGTGAAGCAGGCAGGAGCGCACTGACTGAAGTTGCCAGGAGCTGGCTAGAATGCAGACGCTTGCTTCCTAAACTGGGACTTTTCCCACTAACTGGCACTCTCTCTCTCTCTCTGGTTCAGTATTAAATATTCAAAGGCAAATTTTCCACCATTGAACGTGGAATCGCTAAACTGGGAAGGGGGAGAAATCCCTGGGATATGGCGAAGCCCGTCCTTGGACTGGGGTCAGGCATGTGCGTGCCCGCTGCTCTTACCGTCCAGGTGGCCGACTTGGCGGTGCTCGACTGCTGGAAGGACACGTCGAAACTGTGCGGGCCCGGGTAGTCGGTGTTGGAGGGGATGGCGGGTGATGGCGAGAGGGCATCGAAGGTGGAGCTGGGCTGCGCGTAGGGCGAGGGCGCCGTGACGCTGTTCTGCGCATGGTCTGTGTTATAGGGACTGGTGGACGAGGAGCCGTTCTGAATCTGCTGGTCCATGCTGTTCAAGAGCCCCAGGTTCGTGTACTGTGGCTGCAAGGACACCCAGAAACCCCAATATTAGCCGTTGAAGCCACAGATCATTGCTCCAAAAAAGGCATCCATGGGTGAATGCATTCTACAGAGATGGACCTCAGGTCGGAAACACTTCACATTCAAAGTAAAACCGTTGATTTTTGACAAACAGAGAAAACAAGAGAAGTCTGAGCATGTGTGTGTGTATAATGGCTTTTCCAGATCACTCAGCTCTACGTGCCCCCTCTGGAGACTGACTTCCTAAAGAGCATTTGAAAGTAGAGTATATGCTTATTCACAAACTAGGCAAAACGTTCCCAGTGCTCAGTAGCTGCTTAGGAAGTCTTTAAATGAATACCGCCTGTCATTCCATTTTGAGGTTGTTGGGGGGTGGTGGGGGGCATGTTACACAAAATGAGAAAGACCACTTGGTAGGTATGTTCCAGAGGGGATTTAAGTGCTAAATTGTTGCATAGGGGGCAAAATCAAGTGACCTTCGAATTTTCTCTTAGTCGTACAATTCTACCTTCTGTCCCAGAGTACCAATAGTGTATCACCCAGCCCCCTAAGGACTGGTGTCACAAAGCCTGGAGGACCATGCGTAGCAGGGTTAGGGAGACCCAACTATGTATTTTAAAAAGTAACATGCTAGGAAATCATCCAAACTGGTCTAATTTTTTTTATTTGTTCTTTCATTTTCTTAATAGAAATTTATTCTTTTCTAGAGTAGAACATTTGTAAGAGAAATACCAACTAGTTATGAAGAAAATTCTACGCTCAATGTAATTCAAAAATACATTAGCTCACGTATTTCCTTCTGCCAGATGTTTTTATGTCTTCTATGTGAATGGGCCCAAGCACAGCGTGAAAGTACTCAAGAACATATTTATGAAAGAATAAATTAATTTTGCCTCAGTTTACTGTATAGAAAACTTTGGCCGGGCGCGGTGGTTCAAGCCTGTAATCCCAGCACTTTGGGAGGCCGAGACGGGCGGATCACGAGGTCAGGAGATCGTGAAACCCCGTCTCTACTAAAAAATACAAAATACTAGCCGGGCGAAGTGGCGGGCGCCTGTAGTCCCAGCTACTCGGGAGGCTGAGGCAGGAGAATGGCCTAAACCCAGGAGGCGGAGCTTGCAGTGAGCTGAGATCCGGCCACTGCACTCCAGCCTGGGCACGAGACTCCGTCTCAAAAAAAAAAAAAAAAAAAAAGAAAAAGAAAACTTTACTGTATTACTATCAGAGAGGTAAAGCCTTTGCCCTAGCATCCGCTAACACAATGACTGGGGCGTTCGGAGCTGAATCTTCTGGTTCAGAGTTCAGGGCTCTGCCCATGCCATCAAAACTGTCAGTCTGAGTAGGCAAATCAGCCTATCGTCATTTCTAAACCCGAGCCAAAATGAACAGAAGGGGCAACCAGCTTATGGTACAGTTGTTTTTCCTTTGTAAAACCTTCCAACACATAGAAATCTTGTTTCATCAATCTAATGAATGAGAAAAAAACACAAAAGCAAGATTAAGGCAGTCCTATTCATACATATTTTATAAAGGAAATGGGCCTAGCTCTTCAATTGAAATGTAACTGAGAGTCCCAGATTAAGTAAAACTATAGAGAAGAACAAACGTACAAAGAAATAGGAGCTAGCCTTATCTTTTTTAAAATTTCAAACTTTTAATTATTTTATTAATTATTATTATTATTATTTTCACAGGGGGAGGAGAAGTAGGCTCTGCCATTCCATTCAGTCCGGGAAGCATTTGTCTAAATATTACTAGTCGCATGCCCATTCCATTACATTCATGCATTCGCATTCCACTGCCAAATGCCATGTCCCCATTTGCTCTTCAAATAACTATTAATCTCTTTACTCTTATCCCCATGCTGACAAGAGCAGCTGTTTGTCTCGCCTCGTCTCCGCTCTGACTTCTATAGCTGCTATCCACAGCTTATCCACCATCTTCGGCTTTCTCTCCTGGTGAGTGTGGCCAAGCTGCAGGTAAGACAACTAGGGGACAAAAAAATAAAACCTGATCCCATATAAATGGTCCCCACCGGGGCTGAACTACAGTTCTTAGGTATCCAAGCCTGAGGCAACAGCCTGGGAAGGGGATTGAGAAGATACTCTTTGTGTTGAAGTTAAGGGTCAGTATACAAAGCACTCCTGAATGTCCTGTAGGAATCAGATAATGCTTCCAAAGGCACGTGCCTCCTACAGCAGTACAATTAGGGAGGCAGCCGTCCCTGACAAAAAGGACAAAGAAACTCACAGCACTTTCTCGCAGGCAGTAAAACGCCTGTTGGGCCACCCCCTTCCCTCCTGCCTCTAGCTGCACAGAAGGAACCCCAGCTAATTGTGGGCTTGGATGAGAACAAAGACGCCTGGGCCCCTTGATTTTTTTTTAACCCAATATAAATGAAGAAAAAAGTTTCGGGACCACACTTTAAAAGCCAGTGAGCAAACACTCTTCAATTCAACAAGGACTTAAAAAAAGGGAAAATTCCATGTAAGGGGCCAAAAAAAAAAAAAAAGCTTTGCTTCTGTTCTTGATTGAGTGGGTTCTGAACAGCAGGAGATCCATGTCCAGGGTGGTTTGGTGAAGGCCTCTATCCCCAGGGGGGTAGCAGGAAAATGTCCTTGACTTGGTGAACTTGGTCTGCCTCTGAGCCACCTGAGGAACCTGTGTTTTGAGCCAGGGTTTTTGGCCTTAAGGCAACATTTCCTCAGTCTCCCTTTGCAGTTCAAAGTATATGGTGACTCTGCTGCAATACATTTCTTTCTTCAAATCCTGCCACTGTTTTGTTGACCAACAATTAACGGGACCTCAAAATAAGCCATGCTACTTTGCACACTAACTGGCCTTCCTGCCTGTTTCTCCTTGGGGGTGGGCCTGGACAAGGCTGGTTCAGGCTGAAGGCCTCCCAGGCTGTTCTTCCACTGTCCTAAAACAGTGTTTGGTGCCATATAATGCCGAGAGTAAACAAGCCTGATTTAGGCACTGCTTTATCCTAGGGCTTCACCGGTGAAATTAATAAAACTTACCTGAGCAACTTGAAAGTTGGTTCCCAGAAAATACATTTCTGGTTTATAAATCTCCTGTTATGTTCATATAACATTAATAATCATCTGTCTTTGATGATGTATTTAAACTGAACAGCAGAAAATAAAAAGGTCATACTTTCTGGGAAATTTTAAAGGAAGAAATCATTTTTAATGAGATGAAAATGTTTTAATGAATAAAAAAAGCTAATGACAATTTTGAAAAAGGGTTTAGGGTTTAGGCTGTATATTGCTATATGATTTCTTAAGTAAACTGATTTTATGGATATTAAGAAAAAGAAAGGGAAAATTCCATTTACTGAGGAGTCACAAAAGAGTCCTTTGGAATGAAAGTAAGACTGAACAATTGAGAAGCAACAAAGAAGCAGAAACTATATTTCTTTTTTTTTTTTTTTTGAGGCAGAGTCTCGCTCTGTCGCCGGGACTGGAGTGCAGTGGCCAGATCTCAGCT
>NW_012119154.1:12322978-12377658 GCF_000951035.1 Colobus angolensis palliatus | reverse complement strand
GCTCATTTTTTTGTATTTTTAGTAGAGATGGGGTTTCACCATGTTAGCCAGGATGGTCTTGATCTCCTGATCTCGTGATCTGCCCACCTTGGCCTCCCAAAGTGTTGGGATTACCGGCGTGACCCACCGCACCCGGCCTATCCTCCTGTTTAGGCCTGATGGGTCTATTTTTAAGTGTCATAGTTTTAAATTATATACAGTTCCAGGTGAGATTTTGTACATAAGAACAAGATCTGTTACCAATGCTAAATCCTCAAATAATATAACATAAAAGTATATTTCTTAGGATTGATGAGAAACAGCCTACTACACAAAATAAAAGTGGGAAAACACATTTCAATTGAAACTCTTCTCAAGTAATACTTTACAGGAATATAAGCCAAGTAGTATACTCCATTGTCTTTTCCTGGAAAGCATAAAACTGACGCCACTAACTTTGAACGTTAGCTTAAAATGAACAGAAACAACAGCAAACCCACCGAAGTCAGGACTGAGTGATTAGAAATCCATTTACATACTTTTCTTAGTTTATTAAAAATCAATAAATCATGAGCCTGCCTATTAGTTCTTCAGAAGTTAAGTTTTAAAATACCTAGCTAAGAAAATATTCTTATTTACTTATTCTTTTGATTTAAAGAAAGATCGCCTGTGTTAACAAGGTACAATTGGCGGCCAAGGGTGGGCCATTATAGCCAAAAAGAACAAGTGTTACCCAGACGGGTCCAGTAAAACAATTTGTAGTGCTCAGTGCAAGATGAAAATGCAGAACCTCTTGTTCATAGGTTAAGAATTTCAAAATGACGATAGCAAAGCATTAAACAAAGAATGGTGCTTTTCTAAGATAGGGCCCCGTGTGACCAACTGCAGTTTTTGTGCCCATGAAGCTGTCCCAGGTCAAGTGAATAATATCTATCTCTTATTTTCTATCACAGCAAATCTGGTGGGGTAAAGGGAGCAGTACCTGTTGCCTTATTTACTGCCAACAATTCCATAACAGAGGAGAGAAATGTGTATTATACTGGGATGTTAATGAAATGCTTATTGACCATGACAAGTCAAAGAGTCAGTCTCAGAGATTAGAACATGTCACTTTCAGATCAGCCACAAAAACGGTCCTTGGAAGAAGTCCATAGAGCCCCCATGTCCCATAGGCATGTGTTTCTTAGGAAACAAAATTTATTGGTATACTTGAAGTGAAATAGGAAGTAGGTTCTCCCCTTCTAAACACAAGGTATCTTGTTTTTGGAATAACCTTAACATACTCTGCAGACACTCAAATAATGAGTGAATGGAAAACAACTTCTGTGATATCTACTGTGAACCTTCTAAAGTAAAATAAACAATTTCCTGTGATTCCAAACAGATGCTTCATTTCCTATAAAATAACTTTGAAACAGAAGACTCACTGCTTGGACCCTGGAAAATTTATTTGTAGTTATGATATATTCACAAACTGGCTGATCTGACCCCAGAAAGGATGAAGTACACCTTGGTCACAGGGACTTGACATATACCCTGAGGGCATTCTGAAACCTACAGCTTGCATGTAGGTATAAGGATACCCAGGAGCTGAATCTCAAACTGTTTTCACTGTGAAGAAACAAAACTGTGTCAATATATATTGCTATAGCTCGATAATAAATTTCGTATAAAAGTATTTAACATCAAAAAGGGATTCCAGTGAAGCCATTTGACCAGTGCAATAGAAATAGGGATTTTCCTGTAACTTGTGTTTTTGAAAATCTCTCTCCACCAATTTATCTATGAAATATGTATATTATTTTCTTTGAGATGGAGTTTCGCTCTTGTTGCCCAGGCTGGAGTGCCTTGGCTCACCACAACCTCCACCTCCCAGGTTCAAGAGAGTCTCTTCCCTCAGCCTCCCGAGTAGCTGGGATTACAGGCAGGTGCCACCACGTCTGGGTAATTTTGTATTTTTAGTAGAGATATGATTTCTCCATGTTGGTCAGGCTGGTCTCGAACTCCCGACCTCAGGTGATCCACCTGCCTCGGCCTCCCAAGGTGTTGGGATTACAGGTGTGAGCCACCGCACCTGGCCAAGAGAATTTTTAAAAACATTCTCGGCCGGGCACGGTGGCTCAAGCCAGTAATCCCAGCACTTTGGGAGGCCGAGATGGGTGGATCACGAGGTCAGGAGATCGAGACCATCCTGGCTAACGTGGTGAAACCCCGTCTCTACTAAAAAATACAAAAAACTAGCCGGGCGAGGTGGCGGGTGCCTGTGGTCCCAGCTACTCGGGAGGCTGAGGCAGGAGAATGGCGTAAACCCGGGAGGTGGAGCTTGCAGTGAGCTGAGATCCAGCCACTGCACTCCAGCCTGGGCGACTGAGCGAGACTCCGTCTCAAAAACAAACAAACAAACAAACAAAAAATTCTCTTTTTCAGATATTACTATGTATAATAGTAAATTTATGACACTATAGAAACAATAGCCAACAATATATAGTAAGAGATTATTAAAAAATGGGATAGGGACCAAATCAGAGATAGAAGAGATTACTGTTGGGATATATAATCATAATTTATCTCAATTCAACCTGATGTTTGTTACAAGATACAACAGCATTCCCAAATTTCACTTGGAAGAAATTGTATTTATAATCCATGAGTGACTGTTAGATGAGGCTAGGGGATTGAACATGCTTCAGTACTCCTTACACTCCTGTATGGATCTTAGTAATGCAAAAGAATTCTGAACTTAAGACTTGTTTACATGGAGTTTAAGTCCCAACACTGCCACGAGTATGCTGTGCACCCCTGGGCAAGGTAGCTGAACAACTTGTGGACCTTAGTTTACCATAATCCAAAGTCTATGTAAAATTGAGGAGACTGAATTTGAGGATTCGGTGAGAGGGAACTCCAGTTCTAACATTCTGTGACTTATGGCCATCCTCATCTGTGAAGCTACGTTAAAACAATGCTATAAGGCTGCTTTTGAGACAGTTTTCTAAGGTAACTGTTCTCTCTCTATACAGATGTCCCTGGCCAAACTTAGAAATCTGAAACATTTTAGGCAGCACATACAGTTTCCTCGGCTGATAACCACTTTTCACCTGAGGCTTCACGGAGGTGCTTTTATGAACATTCTACAGCCCCTCATGGGTAAAGAAAACAGCTTTACTTCATGACCCTGGCTTTAAAAGCATTCATTCAATTATACTTTAGCAGAGAGTACTGCATTTCCATCCCCAAATAGCAGCAGGATAGTGACTTTTCAACAACCACTGCCTAAGGGAGACATGCTTGTCATTTTTTCGTCTTCTGCCACCTGCCCCACCTCAGAGAATGATGGTTTCTTTTATGCTAGAATTAAACACAATTGACTTTCAGTGTTCTACTCCAGGTTAAGAAAAGGTATTGGTATAAAAATGTCAAGTTAAAACAGCATCTTTCCAACTGAAGAATTTATTTAGCATCACATTTTTCTCAAAACCAGATTTTATTAGGTATAAAATATTTCACTCATTTTCTTTTCTAAAATTATTCTAAAAAGTGAATACTTAAATATATACTCATACATTACAAAGAACAAAATATAAGAATAAAGTATTTAAGCACACCCAAAACTATCAGGACTGTGAGCAGAGAGTTTACTAGATGTCCTGTGTTCTGACACAAAGTGTCAGGACTCCTTTGAGTGCCAAGATTCCATGATGTAAGAGAAAGGGCTCTAGAAGCCCCAACAGCAGGTGAGGCAAATAAATACAAAGTTGGCTGATCAGGTGGACAATAATGTCAACAAACATTAGACACAGCATTTGAAAAGACAGGAAGTGTGAAAGGTATTAAAGTTAAAACTTGATCCAAATGCAGCTAAATTAACGTGTAGAACTCAATTAAGAAAAGTAAACTTTTAAATTCTATTATTTTAGTACATACTCCTATAATAATCATGACAAATCAACAAAATAAAAGTCAGAAGGCATCTCAATTCTGAAAGAATATCATTTTATGTCAAAGAAGTATTAAACTAAGCAGAAAGGATAGAATTTTAATATTTAATATTTTTAAAATTCTGGTATTAGGGAATATTCAGAATTTCAGTTTATTCAAAGTGAATCAAAATAGGTTTGAAAAGATTTTCAATCTATAGCAATCAATATGTTTCAGTAACTCTATATAGCAGATGTGGTAATATTCAAAGAAGAAAGTACATAGTAATAAAATTCTTCAATGAACGCTAACCCATCTTTATGTTAAGCATTCCATACCGCCTTTAGAAGTTCAGCAGTAATGCATACTTGGTTTTGAAAGTGAGCTTAAAAATATTTTTAAAATAATGTTGGTAGTATATTTGTCTAGTTCTTATCCTAAATTGTGACTTAAAACAATGGGGTGATTAAATGTGATTAACATTTCATTACAGAAAATAAGCTTTAGTTACCATGACATGAAACTGAAGACAAATCAGTTTCAGTAAAGTAATGGTGATTATCAGGAGTAAAAAAAATGAAATAAAAATAAATTTTAAAACTCTGAAATCTACTTATCATCCATCTTCCATCCCCTCTATAAAAGAATAGGAGTTATTACTTCTACTATTATTAATTCTCTTACTGAGTTCTAATTATGTGTCTCAGAGTGTTCAATTGCTTTGCATGGTTTTACTTATTTCTCATGAGATACACGGCATTAATATCTATGTTTTATACATGTTTTATAGATGAGGAAACTGAAGTTCCACAAGATTAAGTAACTTGCTCAAGGTAGTGAGAAGAACCTGGATGTAAAACCAGTAAATCTGGCTCCAGAACCCGCTTTCCTAAGTAGCTTTTATTCTGATTGCAGGTAAATAGGAATCGCTCACATTTCTGCCTGGAATTTTTATCTAAAGGTTACAATCAAGAAAAGCACACCTCTTTTATTTGCTTTTTTTTTTTTTTTTTCACTCATTGAAGACAGGATATAAAAAGTTTCCCCCTTCTTAGTAAGAATGGGTATAACTGCAAACGGTCAGAGACCCAACTCCTGGTAGCTACCACTTGAAAGCCATTGCAAATCTGATCTTGTCACTCTGAAGCTTAAATTCCTTGAGCAGCTCCCTATTCTCACAGAATAAAGGCCTCAGGTCTTTAACGTGGCCTGTGAGGCACTATTTGAAACTCTGCTTTGGCCAAATAGAACTTTCTTCATTTTTTTGAAGGCTTACTCCTTCAGTCCTCAAGTCTTTTGCACATGCCAGCTGTTTTCCAATTCACTGTTCAACCTTTAGCTCAAATGTCATCTCCCAGAAGTCTTCTTTGACTGTTCAGATCATTCTCTTCTGTTCCACATTTTCCTCACACTTTCCCTTTGTATCATATAATCATAATAGAAATTAACTATATGTATAAACTTTTAAAAAATGTTAGTCTTCTCTGCTAGGCAATAAGTTAATGAGAGAATATATCTGGCTTATTTAGTACTGAATCCCCAATACCTGGGATAATGCTGAAACATAATAGATGCTCAGGAAATAGTTCTTGAAAGAATAAATGCAAAACATTTCAAAATAAAAATTACTTGCAGAAAGTATCTCTTTTGTTCTAATGCAACTAAGCATTTATTTTATCCTGAAGTAAGTCTGTGTCCAAATTTGATTCATTTCTTTATACGCTACTGTCAGACAAATGTTATAGTGCATCGCTAAATAATCTCTATGATCTTTACTTTTTGTTTAGCTTTGTCTTGGTAGGTGGGAATTGTGCTTTTAGCTTCAGCTTTTATGGGAACTAGTAGCAGAACAGCCAGTCCTGTCACTGACAATGCAATGAGTAATACTTGGTAGCTCACACCTAGCTGGGAAGTTTATTAATGAGCTTCTACTTCCTTAAAACAAACACATACACACTTTTGTGCCAAGGCAGTGTTTTCTAACCTGATGTTCTAGGTTTTGTTTCTAATGCATCTAGGTCAGCAATAAGAACCCATGTCTTTGTGGTCATACAATTATTCATTTCCTACTGATGGTACACATGGCCAAATGCAGGTTGCTTTGAAAAGAAACCACCCCGAAACAAGCTTAGAGAAAGACATTTAGTTTCTGGTAGATAGGCCACAAAATTGGTCCCTCCCTGCCTAATTTCCATGATTTTATGCCCAGTTAGCCAGAATTCAGTTTTAAAAAAAGCCATAATTAATAGTTTACAGATGTATGTTTAAGGAACTGAGATTATAGTTTATCAGACTTATAAATCCTTTCTTGCAAATGATATAAATTTATGCTCCAATATAACAAACACTCAAAGGTTGAAACGCTAGTTTTTATTTGCAACTGGAAAACCGAAGCTTGAAACAAGGAGTGTACTACTCAATCTTGTTAGTCTATAGGTATTCAAGTGGGGAACACTGCTTCATGAGTTCTAATTTGCTTTTGTTTGTCAAATTCTTTGCTGATTGCTGCTTTTAAAATTATATTTGAGATAATTAAAGTTTTTAGTGATTACTTTGCAATTAGATATGGTGACTTATATAACATTGGAGTGTTCCTCTCAGCTGTCACTTCAACTGCAAAATAAAATGAAGTTTTGAGCTATGCAGAAGACATGCCTTACTTTTGAAAAGACACTCATCTTATTCATTTTATTCTATTTATCCTATTATAAAAGATATGAGCATAAACAAAAAAGTTGGAATACCACGTTTAAGAGAAAAATTGCTTTGAGATTTCTCAGACATCCTTTAGTGATAACACTACAGAGAATTAAAAGGAGAGAGCGTTTGCAAATCATCAAGCTTATTCACCCAGATCAAACTACCTCCATCTCTGGTGAGGACAGAGAGACCTGGAGGGGATAAGCTGAATCAAGGGAACAGTGCAGATGCAAGGAAACACTTTTAAAGAGGGCCTGCAAAGCAAGATAAAAATCTAATTTTTTTTTTTTAACTCAAACACATTCTCTGTCCTTATGAGTAATCAATTACATGAAAGCAGTACATACTTTACAGTAACTACTTGATACCGTACAAGTCATCTGCCCTGTCTTTTAAAAACTTGCTTGTTATTTAAAAGATAATGGAAATAATATCAGGCTTATTAAAACAAACGAACAAACCACAACATGACTTGCAAGATGTAAAGGAAAACGATACAATTTGGTTACCTGCAGAACATATAGATAGAAGAGGGTTGTATAATATGTGGGCTCGCTTTATTTATTTGTGTGCAAAGGTCAATTACAAACAGCCTTTTAAGTATATACAATACACCATATATTCCTAGGTGAAGATATCTCTTCAAGCGACAGCAACAGATGCATGTTCTCATCACATTCAGGGAACGTTATTGAGTGGCCCTGTAGGGGATACGGAGCTAAGCATAACACATCCTCCACCCTCCCAGAGTCTTCAGTCAGCGGATAGGGAGGAAGGATCTGGTGCACACGGAGAGCAATGAGGGAGAGACAGAGTCAAAGAGTTCAGAGGATGGACGTGTTATCCTGAATGGGGGAATCTGAGAACTTTTTCAGGGTGAAGTTTCTCCCCAGCCCGGCTGAATGACTGGAAAGGATTTGACCTGGAGATAAATATTTGGGGGTGAGGTATTGGAGCGAAGTACGAAGGCAGAAAAGCCCTCTTCTCTGAAATCGCACCATTCTGATTTTTAGCCTTTCAAGCATTTGGGGATTGTCTGTTGAAACGATTTCCCAGGCCTAAGGCTTATGAAGAGCTTTCTGCCTCATCCAGTATTACTGTTTCTCTTCATGTGTGTCTCGTGGAGTCCTCAACCTCAGTCTGTGGCGGAATCTCACACGGTCTATTTAAAAGTAATCATGCCGTTCCCCAAACATCTGATGTTGCCCTTTGAGAGGGTAATGGTTTTCCTTTTAATTCTGATTCCATCAATAGAGTGACACTAATCCAGACTGATTTGAGTAAACAGGGCATATTCCCCATTGTCTCTGTGATCTGAGAAAGAATAAACTTGAGAAAGATCACTGGCTGGATTGGAAATGGCCCCTTTGGGTGTTTTGCGCAAGCTTAAAAGGAAAAAGAAAATGCCTGTGCAGAGTTCTTTCCAAGGCAAGCTCACTTCGGGGGTGGTAATTCTCATAGGGGTATTATACTAAACTGCACCTATTAGTGGCTTTAGCACCAATAAGAAAGTAGAACTATTTCTTTTGTAGTGTTTCCAGCATAGCTGACAAGAGTGTTTCATAAATTTCCGCCTCTGGCAACACACCACAGCTTGACTCAAAATTCCCTCTTTCAGCTTGTATAAGGAAATCTTTTTGCCATTTAAGAAATACAGACAAGATGCAATTCAGATTACAAGTTTTGCATGAAATATCAATTTATGTTACACACACATTCACTAACATTCCAAAAATGTTTTATTCTTGCCAGTTATTCCCTCACCTAGAACGAACATGTGCTCTATCTTAACCCCAGTTACTAAATTTTAAATTGACAGGTGAACATTATCTGGTAAAGCCATCTCAGCTCGAATCCATACAATCATCCATTTGTACTTTGTCTTTGAAAAAGAAACGTGAACAATTTAAAAACCAGAATATATAAAGTTAGTCCATATCAAACATGAAATCAATCAACTTAGAAATAAGAAATTTATATATTTTTTTTTTGCAGAAAATGGAAAAGAATAGTTTTTGAATAGTATAGGTGCTATATTCTCAGACCAACTAAGGACATCAACTGTGGGGAAGTATAAAGTAAGACTTTTGAAAAGATTTTACAGACATTTCATAGAACTACTTATTTCTTTTAAGGAGGTTGTATTCAGTGGAACCTCACTGTTTCCCCTAATGTCTGTAGGACAATCATATGCTAACATTCAATGCTTTCAAATTCTACTTTATGGAAGTGGAGGATTAGGTTGCTTAAAAAAGAGAAAGAAATGAGTACAAGCTTAGATGTCTCCTCATTTATCTTGAAGCCCAGTTCTCTTCTTATCCACTCCCTTTGGCTTCAAATCAAGTCACTGATTCACCCCTTCCTCTCGCCATGGCTTACCCTCACCTGCCCTATTATTATCTCTTCAATTGCCCACATGGTCTTCTTGGGTGAGATGAAATGAAGGAGGCTGTGGAAAGGGAGAATATTAATATGTGGAAAAGACGTGTCTTCTCCCAATATTTATCTTCACATACTACATCTTACGTATGTATCCTTGTCCCAAAGTCAAATTAAAAAATTTTATGGCAAAGGTAGTATCTTAAATTTTTGTTGTTTTTTGCTTGGTGCGGTTGGTTTTTAAATGGGATATTCACATTTCCTTCTGCTCTGTTATTTATTTCCCAGCTGGGATTCTCATTTTGAATAAATGTCTCTTATTCAGCTTCAGGATTACTATTTGCATTTAGAGCAGTGACCAGAGAAAAGACTTCTGGTCCCATTTCTAAGACAACTATTTAATAAGTAAAATCAACTCATAATAAACATAGCGAGTCAGTTTGAATTTTGTTCCTAGCTCTGATTGGTTTTGAAATGTCATCACTAAGTCCCTATAAATGATAAGACACCATATCTGTCTCTGTAGAAGTCTAAGGAACGGGAAAAGGTCATTCTCAACTTTTCAGCCCAAGGAATCATTCAGGCTAATTTTTTTTCCCTTCCTGCAAGATGTCACTCATCATCCCTAGAGTATGTCAAGTTTTGAATCTCGAATTCTGAACAATGGTCACACTTTTAAAACACACATAGGTTTCCGCTTTTAGTGAGATCAATATTCCAATTAACTTTTGTTGCTATTTCGACAAAAGCGTTCCCTTTTGACATACATAGTAAATACATATCAGTGTTTAAATGCATTTTCTTTTTAAATCAATATACTATGTTCCTTCATCTTGTCTGGCACAGTCCTCCCTTGTATTTTTATTAATTTTATTCCCTCTAAATAGAATGTCTTTGCTCCCCTCACTCGTCATCTGAAAAATGTTACCTTTATCATAAACAGTTTAAACTCTATTTCACTCTTTTAAAACTTGAGCTATCTTGGTTACACTGGAGTCATTTATGAACCCCTCATATACTGCCTAAGATTGTGAATTCACTGAGGTTAGAAGCTGTGAATTACTAATTTCTTCTTTCTTCACAGTGCCTATCACAGGGACTATTAGTAGTTTTCAGTAACTGTTGGATTGGAAGGAAGTGCTTCCTTTAGTGGGGCAAATAATCAAAATGGTTTGTGGTTGGTACTTCAAAATCATTGTATCTGGCTTACAGCCAAGTTTATACTACTTTTTCATTTTGGGGTGGAGTGTTAGGGTGTGGAAGAGAACGAAATAAGGAATGGGGTCTTTACACAGTGATTACATAATTTATCTTCTAAATGGGACAGTTTTGAAAGTGCAAAGGTGTGCTATTAGTAATTATGCTAGAATAGCAGGCATAAATAAAGACAAACTAAGACCAATATTTCCCAATTTGTCTATGGCAGGGACCATAGTTATTAAAAAGAGCACTGGGCAGAAAATACACAGGTTGTATGAGACTGTAGAAACAATCCATTTGTATCCTTCCAAAGGTTCCAGAGAAGTGATAGATATTTCTGCAAAACAGTCAGCCAATGTGCAATGCAGAGAAATGCATTTTCATACTTCTAGGCAATCTCAAGCAAAGCCATTTATTCTCCCTGTGCTCTCTAGTAGAGCTCCAATTACACAATTACACCATTCCTCTGTTCAAAATCCTTCCATGGCTTGTCATTGTCACTATAATAAATGTACTCTCCTCTCAGTGTTATGGTCATCTCTGAGCCACTCTATATTGCGTTTCCAACTTTATTTCCTGATTGTCTCATAATTTCAATTGCATTTGAACTATTTGATGCTTCTGAGTGTATCAACATTCACTCCTCACCCCCCTTCCCTTTGCTGATGCTTATTTCTTCACCTAAAATCCTCCTTCCTTCTTATATTTCTAGAACTTGGAAATTGCGATCTATCCTTCCAAGTGCAGCTTCATCTTACATATGCATGTAGATTTTCTTGACCCTCCTACATCACGGGCTCTCTTTCCTTTGATGCTTTATATTATCTTGCTCACACACTTAAAAATCTCTCCTGTATTATAATTTCATGCATATTAGACTCATTCCCCCAATGAACTATAATCTTCTTAGTGTAGGAATTGTTTAATTATTTTTAGATCCTGTGTACCATTTTACATATAACTGATGTTCAGTAAACATTTTTTTAAGAGTCAGTCAGTTCTCCTTCTAACCTGTTTCTCTTTCTCAATACTACTTTTCATGAATATTGACAACGCAGAATTTAATCAAAAAGTATAAGTAAAAATTATAAAATGTTTAGAGAGGTGGCCCATTAATAAGCCACATTTCACCATTTTCTTGGGCCCACAAATTGCATCCTTAAGATTAGGAATAAGATTTAAAACTTAACTTTTGAATCAAATGTTTCACTTTGACACTTAAATCCATTCTCTTCCAGACCCAAAATGTAGTACTCTATTGGATACCATTCGTAGGTTCCACTAAATTGGCACTGGACAATAATGCTATATCAGTCATCTGACGTTTTCCTCAACATACATCTAAAGAAAATTGAGTGCCCACTTGGGTTTAACAATTTTTTATCTTCAAAATAGTAAAACTTACAAATTGTGGAAATCATCAAGTTGTTTTCCACAGAAGTATCTTTTTGTTACCTGTATTCATTCTATTTGTTGACATAAAACAATTAGAAATTTAAAAATATTCAACAGGAGAAAAAAGTTGTACTAGGAAGGAAGGATTTTTACCTGTGCCCCTCTGTTCTACCAGCTCAGATTCCACCCAAAGCAATCATATGCACATCAAAGAAAACCAGGGTGTATTTGTGGTAACGTATTTCTCAACTGTTTGATCCAAATCCCTTTTTAAAATCTCATGACATTAGATATATACTCCCTTTATAGGCAGAATGCAGAATCTAAATTCTGTACATAGTCATTGAGGAATGTTTTAGCAACTCTGCATTCAGAAAATGTATGTGTAATGAAAAAGAAACCAATTTTTTTGGTTGCTCTAGAAAATCTAGACATCCATTGATGCTTTCTGTTGTACCTGTGACATCCTGTTGAGAATCACTGCTCTTCTAAAAAGCAAAACAAACCAAACATGGTTTTCCTTATCGAGGTAAAGGATAAGTGATTTATCATCTCAAAATCATTTTTTTACCAGTAGTAGTGAAGGAAGGTATGATGTGCGATCTGTGATCTAAGATGTCTTTCTCCTAGCTCCCTCTGGGCTCCAGGACAACCAACTGTAAAACAAGTAGTGCAATCTATGGCCACAGCATGGAGTAAGGAATACGACGTGGCAGACATGAATTAAACCTGCAGCTTCTGCTTCTCACCCACTGTGCTTTTTCCTATGATACTAAATGCTCAGAAGCACAACATGGGGCAGCTTAATACATTTATTAACTATCAATAGAAAACTCACACCCATATCTTTTAAATGGTTGAGTCAGTAGAAATAGTACTAGGGGCCAGGCGCGGTGGCTCACGCCTGTAATCCCAGCACTTTGGGAGGCCAAGACGGGCGGATCACGAGGTCAGGAGATCGAGACCATCCTGACTAACACGGTGAAACCCCGTCTCTACTAAAAAATACAAAAAGCTAGCCGGGCAAGGTGGCGGGCACCTGTAGTCCCAGCTACTCGGGAGGCTGAGGCAGGAGAATGGCGGGAACCCGGGAGGCGGAGCTTGCAGTGAGCGAGATCAGGCCACTGCGCTCCAGCCCGGGCGACAGAAAAAAAAAAAAAAAAAAAAAAAATTGTGCTAGGTCAGGAAAGATGTTTTATCCTAGACCAAGCAGACACAGAAGTCAATTAAGTGAGAATGACCTGGGCTACAGAGAGTTTACACTGCTGCCTCCACACTTTTTTTCTTGCATTCAACTGGCTTGGTACAACAGTTCTTCATGGAAACTTTTTTGGAGCACCTACTGTGAATCATCCCATCTCTCCTGGGTATTGAAAAGAAAGTGGCTGAGTAAAGGGAACACAATCATACACATACAGCTCTCTCAACTACAGAAAGAAAAATCATTAACCCTGATTTGTAAAATGAGGTATTTCCATATATGAGCCTTGATTTCCCGTTTAGTTCTAAAATACTGTAACCCATTTCCCAAAGTGTTTTTCTTTCATCATGTAACACCCCGGATGAGGAATTTTAGTAAATATCTCTTTCTAACAAGGAGTTTGAGATCCTCCCACTCACACATACACATACACTTACACACACAGCCCTGTTTTGTTTTGTTTTTCCAGAAAGTTGAAGTTAAAACTTGGTCTGTGAAGAAGTTCCTTTCTTTTGACCCTCTCTATCTCTAAGTCTGAGACCATTGCCAGAAGCTCTGTCTTTCCTACCTGGCACTGGGGAGTGGAGCTTGCTTGCGGCCTCTCCACTGTACCCAAGGGTAAAGCCTTTAGCCTTGCCTGTTATATCCTGCTCATGTTCTCCTCCCTTCTGGAACCTTTCCTATTAATTAGCAGCTCCCCCAAATCCAGATCTGCTAGGGGTTGGGGAAGAATTCAAAAGTTACAGAAAAAGCAGTAGAGAAGGAACAGTGTTCTTATATCATTTTTGAGTTACCAATTCAAAGAAATTGCTAGCAAATTACTATAAATTTATTTGAAGTCAAAGAATGGGTTACAGTTTTAAAATAATTTTCACTCTTACAGAAAGTTTTATGTCTTTTTCATTTTTAATCTATCCAGTGTTTAACAATTCTTGTGTGATAACAGTAGATTGCTTTTTCTGTATTGACAGTTACTAATACACATAAATACCCACACATTATAACTTTTATATTAAATTTATGGTTCTCAGAGCCGTGTGGTCCCAGGCATTTCATATACTCAGATGTAGCACTGAATTTTTACAGAGGACTAGATATGAAAGCATAATCCTGTACAGAAAGAGAGCTGTTTGTACGTAATAGAATGGAAGTCAAGCTATGAAATTATGACCTAATACATACACTGGTGGAAGGATATGAAAGTCATGTAGGCAATATGCAAAAAGACATAGAAAGGTAGGGAAGTGCAGCCATGTTTTCTCACAGATATTTTTTGTCGAACTTAGCGGCATTCCAATAGAAAACAGACAAGTGATGCCTTTGTAGCTCTTGATTACATATTTACCTGAAGTTTTGAAAAATTAAAACCTGTGTACAAAACTATTTTCTTTCATAAGCATGTCATATTCTCACATACAACATGACTCTTTTGCCTCCATAAAAGGAAATAATTTCTACAAATATCCTCTAATCAAACATTAGTGCAACTGCTTTCTTTCACAACATTATATTTAGCTTAAAAATAATCATTTCTTGCCACTTTACATCAACCTTGTGCTTTAGAGATATCAATGAACAGACTTTTGCTTCTCCCATTTGATTTACAAGATCCTAGGCGGCTTATAAATACTGTGTGTGAAATAGTTCATGAATAAAGACAGACAAACTCAGGTATGACATGATGGACAGATCATTTTCTGAATGATTAAAACTGGACAAAATTGGATCCAATAGAATCAAGAAGATCTTAAAGCTACTTAAAAGCTACTAAAAACAAGTTGGTAACATTTTAAGCTAACTTTCAATATTACAGCAAAACAAGAAACTCAAGTTTTTCTACCGAGGACAAGCAAGCCTGCTTGAATGTTTTAAAGAAAAATAGGCACTTCCTTTTCCTTCTTTAGATAACTCGCTATTTCCCCTGTTGTATTTACACAGTTCAGGAGTCTAGACAATAGTGTGGTCAATACGATAGCACAGGCCTGCTTAGCAGCCCTCTGCTCCACTCTTCCTCTTGCGGTCTGCACCGGAGTACTATGCATTTTGTTTTGATTTTTAAGGAGCTCAATTTGAGTACTCTAGTCCACTTTTCCAAGCACTCACCTGCAAGCATTTTTATCTGAAACACCGAACTCTCTCTCCACAACACCCCCCACCCAATCTGATTAGTGTCAACACAGCTGCCCATTCTGAGGAATGTAAACTAATATTGTTGTTAGACCTCCCTCAACCTTAGGAAACTTCCTCAAAGCCTTACAGTCTCTTCAGGATTTTTTTTTTTATCCCTTTGCACAGGTTTAAATACCTAAGACAAACTTGCTGAGAAGAGATCAGAAATGCAAATAATCAATCCCTTCAATAAAATCCTGTATGCTATAATACACATTTACACGCATGCATGTATAAATATTTAACAACGCATCCCTCCAAAGTAACTTTATTTGTCATCACACGTGAAAGTACAAGTCACCCTCCACGCGACAGAAATGTTATTACAGTCCCTTCTGGATTTAGGTGGGTCTCTGGACTGACAGACTTAAAAATGAAGATGGCTTTCAAAAATCTCACCTGATTATTTTGAAAAAAAGCTTCATTTGCTTTTAGGATGAAGTCTGGAAATAGACCTATGCTAAGAAGTTAAGACACAGTCAACTAATTTTTCTTACTGGTACGTGAAGACCCATGATAGGATTCATTGCAATGTATCCAGCAGAGTGTGATCTGCTGAGTCTGTTTTTATAAAAAGTGACTTTATAAAATCCTGAACATTAGTTTTTCAAATACATAATGTCATCCAGATTTTTTTTTCTTTTTCATCTTCTCCTACTGCTTCATCTCCTACTTAATAATAATAATAATAATAAATCTTACAGCCACCACAGAAAACATTAACCAAGAAAAGGAGATTCCTACATACAATTTGCAAAACATTACATTGGGTGACCGAGAACCACAAATATGTAAGTCTTTTAAAAAATAATAAAAATTAAAAAGCATCTCTAAATGGAGTGCTAAAATCTAAAATCCTTACCTCACTAAATTGAGTCTGGGCATTGTTTTCCAGGTACAACATGTTAGCTGTAAGATTGATCAATGCTGCTGTCCTCTCTTCTGGCTCCAGGATTTTGCCAACCCCCCCACCCCCTCTGAGACCCTTACGATATGAATCTACTAAGAAGATAACAGAACTCAAGTCCCTCTCTCTCTTTCTCTCTCTGTACATAATTTAAGGTTTCCTAATATATACCCAACTATAGGCATGAGGAGGCGGGACTCTTCTCTTTACCTGTCCAATCCATCAACTTCCACCTGGACTCCTCCACTCCAATGGAGTGAGGCCTCTCCCATCTCATTAAGTAGTTAGAATTCCTTATCACCAATCTTTAAAAGAAAAAGAAAGAAAGAAAGAAAAAAAAAAACCCAGGAGACAGACAGGTAAAACTTTCCCTGTCTCTTTCATAAGAAAGTGCACTCTCTTTTAAAAACAAAACAAATCTCCCCAAACAAACCGCACCACCACCACCACGATTTACAGAAGGCATTTCAGAAACTTATTTTACTCTTTGCAACTGAAAAGTAAACTTCAGGAAAACTTTTAGAAGGCTTCTTTTTTTAAATCTAGATTTGAGGTTTCAAGAATGAATACACCAAGTTAGAAATTAGGAGAGAGAACTCAAATCCACTGTTACATTTAATCAATATAAAAAAATCAAAACCCACTGCCTGATAGCTAAAGAGTATTTAACTTATTTTCCCCAGAGAAATGCCAGTGGTCTCATATCAAGCAATGACAAAATAAGCTATCTGATTTTTTTGAGCATGTTTCAATAACAATTTAAACTACCGGTCCCGTTAACTTATAAAAACAAACAAACATCCATATTATGTACAGGAATTAGGAATCCTGATAAATATGTCTTTTTTTTTTTTTTTTTACAAAACCCTTATATATTTGAATATTTCTTTTCTCTATTTTATTGTACCCAGTTTATAATAATATCTTTGCTTGTGAATAGGTAATAAAAATGATTACAGCACATGATGCATCTATGTAAATGATGAGTAGAATAAGTATTAAAGCATAAGATAGCAATTCTCTTTTGTCTTAAAAATACATTTACCTAACTACATACCAACATTCATGCAGAATCCGGCCTTGGTTTGAAGATTTGTTGGAGATGAGATGCACCCTGATGGTTATCATGTGATTCATTAAAATACTCTCTTTACTGCTGAGTGTTTGTAATTCAGTTAGACTGATTTCTCCACATCATCCTACAAGCCCCACTCAGGAACCCAATGTCCTCTATTTTGCTTGAAAAGTTGTAAGTGGTAAAGACAACTATAAGTGAATATTGTGATTTCTTCTAAAATTTAGAAGACACAAAATTTAGAAGAGAATTGGAAGCCAGAAGAGACTAGAACATACATTTCAGAAACAAAGTTTGCAAATATGTTCACGACTTCCAATTTGCCTCCCCTTTACTTCTACTTTTGCATCCATAAAATGTATGCACTTGAAGGATGATATGGTCATTGGCTGATATATAAGACCCATAGGTTTCTGGTAATAATGCATCCTTCTTTTATAAACAGAAACCAAAAAACTCCCATAATATAATTTGATCTTGAGTATGCAAGAATATGACAGTACTCTGTAACACTACAAATTTATATTAGACAAAACATTCATTTCTTCACACATACATTGGGAAGAATGATCTCTCTTTCTACCTGTAATTAACCAAATGAGCACTGCCTAAGAGGCCAAAAAAAAAAACAAAAAAAAACCTGCTTACAAAATACAGTATAATTATTTGTACAATGTGTTTAAATTCTACACCTACTGACAGCTTAAGAGTCAATAGTAGAAAGCAGATGGTTGCTCTCTTAAAGGTGTACATGATTCCTGTGGCCCAAAAACTTGGATGATCCTGAAAATCATCCAGGGTGCTTTTTAAAAACAGATTTCTGGACGTGGCCCCAGATCTCCTGAATCAGGCTCTGCAGGGCTTACTGCCCCAACAACTGGATTTTATACAGCTTGCTAGGCGGTTCTGTATGAGTCATGCTTGGGAATCAATGATCTAGAGGAAATGCTGTTAGCACAACTGCCTACAAAAGTCATTATTGAATTGTTTTTTACACTAATGGGATCATGTAGCCATTTGAATATCCAAATCTAAGGCTCAAGGTCTCAAGTATTGATATCCACTAAAAATGTAAACAGCTTCATCTTTCACGAAGTCAAAAGATTCCCAGCAAGATCTGATGGATGGAAAAGTCAGATTCCTTCCACGTGCCACCTCAGCTATCAGCATGAATTCAGATACGGTCTCTAACATATCTACAAAGATTCTGGACAAAATGTAAGACAATATATCCACTGTGGCTACTTGAGAGCTTCGAGTATTTTGGAAGAAAAGAACACTGGACTGGGAGTTAGGAGATAGGAGCTCTGTGCCCTTGGGGCAAGTTACTTAACCACTCTGGATTCAGATTCCTCATTTGTGAAATGAGGAGCAGAGCTAAATGATTTCTAAAGACCATTACAAAGATAAGAGCCTGTTTTTGTCCAGAATCAGGGAAGTGATTTAGAGGATATTCATCTTATTTTACTTGGATATTTATTTGTCTCTCAATTTGCTCATCTCCATATTGTACAAATGATGTAGTCAAATTGCACAGCTACTTAAGATACTTAAATGACATAAAGAAAAAGGAACAATATATTGGTGGAAAATCCGTATTTTTTGCTTTAAGGTATCCTCACAATGAAAAATTAGCTAATGGTTCATGTAGATTTGAACTCAGCACAAACATTTTCATAAAAGAGCTAATAAAAGTATATCTGATGTTTGATTTCAGAATTAGTGTGAATAGCTGACGTAAATACCATGCATTGATTTAAGCAGGTTACAGAGAAGTAACAATTCTCTGCACTCAATAAACAACAATGCTTATACGTGGATCTCAAAGGTTTAGTAACATGCATTAACTTTCCTAAGCACCTAGTGGTGTAGGCTAGTATTATTATCTACATTTTTCAGATAAATAAACAAATTCAAGGATTTTAAGTGAATGCCCCAAGTCCTCAGTAGTTAGAACAACTCTAGTTAGAGCTCTTGCCTTTTCTCAGGCATTTCCTCAGACTTCTTAAAGCTCCACGGTCTCAGAATTAGGGGTCAGCACCGCCCCCTGGGTAAAAATGCCAGTGCTGTGAACCCACAGCTTTGGGAATAGAAGTCCAAGATGTCAGATCGAAGCATATGCTTTCCAGAAGTAACAAAATGCTAACATTTTGATGAATATCCAACATCCAACTTTTTATTATAAGTGCTATATTTTCCTGTGTTTGTGTGTGTATTTGTGCATGCATGTATGTGTGTGTGTGTGTGTGTGTGTGTGTGTGTGTGTGTTTAGGTATGTCTGGTCTTTCAAACTTGCATACAGTATTACAGTTTGCTTTTTGGTGTAGGAAAATTCTAATTTTTCCATAGTCAACTTTACCATTTTTTTCTTTGATGACTGTGTTTCAGACATAGTTTGAAAGGCCCTTCCCAGTCCAATGTAAAATTTTGCAACCATATTACAGTATTATGAGTTTTGAATGTTTTCACATGCAAATCTTTTAACTTTCCAGAATATACGTCTGTATGAAAAACAAAGGAAAATCTACTCTCGCCCATTGAAAACTGATCTTTATTATCTATTGAATATTTTTTCTCAGATTTGAAATGCCATTTTCATAAAATACCAATGTCAATGGCTCCATTTGACATCTCTATGTGAAAAAGTCAAATAGTTATATTGTATTTTTTTGGTTTGTTTGTTGCCTTTTTATTTTTTATTTTTTTCTTGATTTACAATCCATGGTTGTTTCATTCCATGAATACAGAACTAGCAGGTACAGGGGGCTGATAATCCTTCTACATTTTAATAAGAAATCCACCTGAATGCGGCTGTGCGTGGTGGCTCACACTTGTAATCCCAGCACTTTGGGAGGCCGAGGCAGGCGGATGACAAAGTCAGGAGATCGAGACCATCCTGGCTAACATGGTGAGATCCTGTCTCTACTAAAAAAATAGAAAAAATTAGCCAGGCATGGTGGCGGGCGCCTGTAGTCCCAGCTACTTGGGAGGCGGAGGCAGGAGAATGGCGTGAACTCAGGAGGTGGAGGTTGCAATGAGCCGAGATCGTGCCACTGCACTCCAGCCTGGGCAACAGGGCGAGACTCCATCTCAAAAAAAAAAAATACACATATATATACACATATATGTATATATACACACATATGTATCTATGTATATATACACATATATGTATATATACACACATATGTATCTATGTATCTATGTATATATACACATATATGTATATATACACATATGTATCTATGTATCTATGTATATATACACATATATGTACATATACACACATATGTATCTATGTATATATACACATATGTATATATACACACATATGTATCTATGTATCTATGTATATACACATATATGTGTATCTATGTATGTATATATACACATATATGTGTATACATATACATAGATACATATGCATATACATATATACACATACATATATATGCATATACATATATACACATACATATATGCTTATAATATATGCATATGCATATATACACATACACATATGCTTATACATATATGCATATACCTATACATACATATAGGTATATGTATATATGTGTATGTATATGTGTATGTGTATATATGTGTGTGTGTGTGTGTATATATATACCTGAATGTTGAATGAGGGCAAAAAAGGAATATACAGCAATGTCTCCACTTTCTCTCCTCCCTGCTAGAGCTCCCTCACTATCAGTTCACCTTTCCTAAAGGGCAACTCTGATCACGTCCCTCCTCAGGGTGTCCCAGTGCCAGCAGGACCAAACAAATTATTTACAATGGCATTCAAGGCCTTTTAAAATCTGGCCCCAAACTACCGTTTCAGACTCACTTTCCTTATAATCCACTCTGCTTAGCAAATGTGGACCCCAGCTGGCTATTTTTGTCCTGTTCAATCCGGTCCCTGAGTTTGGAATGCCTTCATTTGCTTTCCTGATATATTCAAATACTTTTAGATTCTTTAAACAATTTCTCTAAATTTCTCTAAATCCCTAAAGTTAAATCTTCTCTTATTTTATATGAATATAAATAAAAGCAGTAATAAAATTCTACCTTTTAATGCAAAAAGTTGTATACTTAACTGTCTCCTCAACAAGATTTTGAAGTTTTTGAAGTCAGAATACATTTATGTTCATCGTGTCACATTTAGTACTCCAAAAGCTCGGTGAGTATTAGCTCAATTAAACAGTCCTATAATTCTATAAGAGAGAACTAGAAAGTAGAAGAGTATTTACCCAAAGCATTTATTATGAGACAGACACAGAGAGATACCTTTTCATCTTGTAAAAATCAAAGCATAGCATCTAATTAAAATAGAAGAGAGAAAAAATATTGCTTTCAATTCAAGCTCAGTATCTCAAGCCCTCAGTAATTACTTGTGAAAAGGGAAAGTTGTCAGCATGAAAAACCTGTAATAGTCAAGAAAGGTTGGGGTTTTTAGAGCATGTGTGAAAGCTAAGAAATGGTGGGGCTTTCCAAGCTGCTGCAAAACAAAACCAATGAGATCTTTTTGATATCAGCTACCATTAATTTGAAGGATGATCTACAAAACACACTGAGTAACTTTTAAAGTTCTAATACTATGTGAATTAAGTGTTTACCTCCCTCTCCTGCCTCAGATAGGTGATAAGAATTAGCATTTGAGGAAGCTACTAAAGGCCACTAAATTAGTTCAACAAATCAATTTTTAGTCTGAGGCTAAGTTCCAAAACAAGATATTAGATCTCATCCATTTGATGACCAGCTAAGTTCTGAAAAATGGGTAAGTCTTATAGGCATACAAGGGGAGATGAGTTCTGTCTTAAATCTTACAGTGTATTCTAGATTTAATTTTTTATTTGTATACATGTTCAAGTAAATGATAAAATGGTAGACAGAATTTAGATTCTCTGCACTTTTTATGGTTAAGGTACTCAAAGCACTTTATATATAACAAACTCATTTAATTCTCATAAAATTATTCCTTAGATACTATGTTCATTGCTATTTTACAGATGAAGACACTGAAGTGCAGAGAGATATTAAACGATGGAACTGAGATCCAAATCTGTGTATTTTGAGACTGGAAAACACTGTGCTTCATGGTTAAATTACATCTTCATATTTACTTTTCCCCCTTACTCCTGTATTTATCCTTCTTCAATGTCACCTATGTCCTACAGTTCATTTGCCGTATAGCCAATGCTATGATTATAACAACAACAGTATTTTACCACTTACCTGGATTTAGATAGTGCCTTACTTACAGTTCAAGTAAATAGATGTACAAATGCACAGAGATAAGATAATCTCTCCTCATATTGTTTCGCATTATGGATTTAAAATTTTTAGATTACAAAAAATAGTGTGAAATTTAGAAGAAAAAAGTAAAATACAGATAAAAAATGAAAGTCAACTGTAAGTGCAACTCTCATAATTACATTAAAAGTTTCTATGGTCTTCCTCCTATGTTTATGTATGTAAACAAGATTGAGATCATACGCAATATAATTTTTTTAGTTATCATAATATTTTGAGTATTTTCCCCTGTTAAGTATTCCTACAACTAAAAGTACTGGGTCAAATGTTATGGACTTAAGTCACTTCATGGGTATAGTATCAAGTTATTTTCCAGAAAGACTGCAACAAATTACATTTGAGTGAGGCTATTACAGCACTGAGCGGATTATCTTTTCCAACTTTATAAATAAAAAAAATTTTATTTTCATATTAATTCCCTTTATTGCTAGTGATATTACATGTGTTTCAATATGTTCATTAGCCCTCTGCATTTCTCCTTTAAATGGCCTGTTAATATATTTTGCCTTATTCCCAATCCCTGCTCCATTGAAGTAGTGTCTTCTTTATTAATAAAGTTTAACCCTTTAATAGATTCATCAAATATTTCCAAACTGCTTTTCTTTTTAGTATTATATACACTAAAATAAAAACTATTTTATTATATAAAACTGACTTCTTTAGGATTTTAAAAAATACATGTATTTGTGTAGATTACAAATATGTTGTTGAAAATACAGAAAATACACCATGGATGGAATAAATTGCAGTCATTTATCCTAGAAACTACAGGTAGACACCATTAGCATTTTGGTTTATTCTCTTCCAGAGATACATATTACACATAAGTATGTGTTTTACCAGCTGTACACATATTCAATACTAAAGATATATTTTGTTAAATCTGTACATATGTATCTGTGTATACAGATGCATATACCTACTTTTTGAAATTAATCTGCTAAAATGAGTACATTCTCAGGTCATTAAATGCATTATATTAAATTAAATTTTAAAATTAAAAAAATTAAATTGCTACATAGTTATTGAATTAATTTAGCTATTTCCAACTAATTGGGAATTCAATTTGCTTCCATTTTTCTTTACCACTATAATCATAAAGCAAAAATTATTACACTATTTATTAAAGTACACTACCATAAGCAAATTATTCAATTAAAAGACAAAAATATTTTAAAGCCTGATAGATACATTAATTTCCAAACAGGATACCGGTTTATGTTTAGGCCAACAATGCATTACAGAGCTTACCTCACTACAACACTAGTACAAGCACTAGCAGCTACTATTATTTGAAATATTTTTAAAAAATCTTAGAGTAAAAACTCATCAACAAAATTAAGTTCCTCCTATTGCTATTATACGTTATTCATTAACATAAACATACTTATCTGTACTCCCACTGACTGGTCTACTTCGGAAAGAGAAGGTCTTAAATCAAACTACATTGTGTTTGAATAGTGATGTGTTGCGTTTCTTTGAACCTTCACCTCTAAAAGCAAAATATCACCTCACATTATAACATTTAACTTCCCTAATCAGCCCTATGGCACTATTTAGTTTATGGTAGATTCCAAATAAATGTCAGTATCTTTTATTGTTGTATTTATCAATATGTGTATTTCTGAAGATGGCTACTAAATATCTCCTATAAATTCTTATTTTTTAAAGCACTGGCTTGTCTTATGTTTGAATAGACTGATTAAAACTATATATTTCAGTCCCTGGCCCTCCTACTTACTGCCACATCCTCCATACAGCTGCCACCATGGCAAATGGTCATAGACGCAGTCCACTGCCGGCAAGGAACAGTGGAAGGAACTCTGGAATCAACATCAGGAAACCTGGGCTTTGGGTTCCACCTATTTGATTTTGAGTTTGTCTCTTTTCTGAATGGATAATGAATAAGTATTCACTCAAGTTCATTGCATAACACATCACTTTTCCTTCTGATTCCACTCTGGGATACATTATAATACAAGCCCAGATTTCCATAATTCATTCTACCTTGAAACCATAAAAACGAAACCCCTCTTGCATTCAGGATCATGCATGAAAGGGTACTGTTCTAAAAGTCATGAATTTTGGGTTAAGTTCTGCATCTGCCAGTAAATTCATTACGTTACTTGAAGCAGGACACTTCCCCTGCCCATGCTTCAGGTTTTCAAGCTGTTAATTGGGTTTAGTGTTATTATATATTCGGCATCCTATATAATTGTGATCCTACTCTCCCTGGAGATGGCATTTGTCTATTCAACCTAGATTTGACTGACTATTGACGAAGACAAGACAACTTCCCTCTCAACTTCACATCAGACGTCTGTTCTTCGTGGTATTTCCACCCTAAAGGGCCAGTGAGGCAGCTAATTTTATAGACCAGTTGATTTCTACCAAGATTTCAGCCCTGGCAATTTTAGGCTTCACTTTCAGTTCCTCAATTTCTCTCTCCTCAGCAGGAATAATAGGTTGGGCAGGAGATGCCTCATTCTTTCTGGAGGCTGTATTTTGAGGCAACTCAGCTTTCTTACGTAAATCTTCTCCACCCTTTCCAGGAAAAAAAGAAAAATCCCTAGGCAAAATAGAAAGGAGGTGTATTTACTGTGGAATCCTAGATGAACTCCAAGTGGGGCGGGGACTGTATTTTGCTCTTAGAGAGTTCTAGCGTCCGTCTCTGGTTTTAACTGCTGCCGGTCTGCACCTTTAGTTACAGCATATGTGTCCACTAGTAGCCACAGTTGTTTTAGAAAATAGGAGAAGTCACAGGTTTGTGACATAATCTCACCTGTGAATCTCCCATCCAGTATGCACACCACCTTTGCATCATAAACCACGAGGGTGGGTAAGCCACTCCGAGAACCCTGTTTTCACTAATCCTCTCTGCTACACTGTTCAGGATTACATTACCCTTAAATCCCAAGTATACAGAAATGGTGAATATAACGGTGGATGTAAATGTGGTATCTGTAGCTATCTATAGTTTTTAAAGGTCCACTTGTTTCATGCTGTGACTTGCTATCAGGCCTTGACATAGCTATCTAGTCTGTCTGTTTCTCAGCCCCTTGCAAGTACAATAAAGACTTGGCCAAATCCTGTGGGATTTCTAAAGTTCTTTCTGGGCCTGACATTCTCAGATTTTCTCTACACTTCTGAAGGACGCTAGTCCCTCACTATGCAACTGCTTTGATAATGTCTGTTTGGCAGAAAATAGCCCTTAACATAAACACAAAACAAGAAAAATTGCATTTTAAGAAGAAGAAGAGAGTCAACATGATCAGGAAAACAGAAAGACTGAAACCTTAACTGGACCCAGGATAACTGACATCACTGCCACCGCCAGCAGAGAGGTGGAAGTAATTTAGGTATGACAAACCATAGTGTTTCTTAACACTGGGGAAGCAGCATGGACCGGAAGCTCTCCCAGGCACAAATGTCACCAGGCTGGTGTCATCTTCCTTCTGTGACAACAGGCCATGGGAGAAAAAGCACCTATCTCTGGCAACAATTTCTACTCACTCTAAGTGTGGGGTGTAGAAGATCTTAGTCCAAAACAATAACAAAGACATAAAAATAAGTGCCTTCCTTGTGTCATTTTTGTCCCAGTGACCCTGAGTACAGAAGAGAGTTAAGTGTACATAGAATTAGGAAATAGGGGCCTATAAGTAAGGTATGGAGGAAATTGTTTTCCAAAATGAAAAACCAAATCCAACTTCAAGAGTGTAAGAAAATATTTTGATAAGAAGGTAATGATCAGTTCTAGCTTTAAAGTGTTCTATATTTCTGTCGAGGATGATTTAACTTGAGTACTTCTTTTGAAAAAGTCTTGTTAGTGGGCAAAGAAGGGTGCAGTGATTTGAGGCTGGGTTATAAGAGCTTAAGGATATGTATCCTGCATTGCAGCTTACAAAGCATACATGTCTTATATTTCACAGTTTGGCAGCTCTGTAGACCCTAGTTCCTCTATTATCTCCAACAGGCAAACTCAAACACATTCTTTAACACCCACATAACTGCTACTTCCATTTTACTCCACACTGGTTGAGTGTCTTCTATGTACTTAGCTTGTGCTTGCTAGGATCTGTCTTCTTGCCTTTTTTTGTAATTTCTTGTCTTTTCTAGGCAGTCAGTTGCTCTCTCCATTAACATTTTACTAATTCTTGGGATACCTATATTATTGTTGATCTGATCTTATTGCCTTTTAGTTATGTTTTCATGAATCCCACACTGAAATAGAAGCTTGAGAGCAAGGGCAATGCCCAATTTAGTTCTATATTTCCTGCAGCTTGGAAAGTATGCAGAGTAAGCACTCACATTCTGCTTGGGAGATGTTTGTTTTGGTTTGATCCATATAATAAGTCTGTGAAGTTGGCAGAGTCTTACTGTCCTCCATTCTCAGATCAGGACATGAGGCTCTAGAGGGGTTAAATGTCATACTCAAGTTCATTCGATAAACTATACTTAAGGCTGGAGCTTGGAACTCAGGTTTGCTGGCTCCAAATTTCATGCTTCCCTGTGCTACACAGGTTACTCTGTCACAGAAGAGATTACTGTCTTGCACGCATGCCTGAACATTGTGCAGGAATTCTGTATCAGAGCAAATCACGTTTTTTACTTGCATGCTCTGCAAGGGAAATTGAGAGGTCCTGTGGACACAAATGGCTCCCAGGGATTTTCTTTGCAGCTTTTTTCCCTACATGTTGGTATTCTGAGCTTCCTACTGTTACAGACACAATGAACTGACTTAACTCCACTTTCCCAAGCCTGATTCACAAGTTGATTAAAAAGTGGTGCAACCAAGTAGGCGTGACTCTGTGACCCGGGTGGTTAAGCCAGATCTTCTGGCCTATGGAGGTTGCTGGTTTGATTTTGTAAGAAAACATTATCTGCATTGATCATGAACTAGACAATTCTGTAATAATGTCACAAAGAGATTAAAAAAGACTCAAGAGGAGGGATGCATTTTAAAAATATAGGTAATTTCCAGCAAAGATTGCAATTTACTTTAGGGTTAATATATATGTGGCTTAAAAGTAAAGGGAAACTAAAGACTATAGCCGCCTAATAATGATGAAATCATTTCTTCAAATGGAATTCAGTATGAGTGTTGTATTTAAATCACAAAAAGAAATGCATAGCAAAGTCAGACTTCATTATAAGTAATATAAAGACACATCCACACATCCACACACACACAAGCTATGAAAAAGCTGGCTTCGGCAAAAGAAAAACAATAAAGCTAAGGAATTATTTGTAACTCAGTTGCTAAGTGAAAGAAATGGTAATATTACACCCATCTTATTTACTTATATTCTCTACTTTAAGTATTTCTTCGATTTATGAGGTTTTGTGATGCAGATAGTTTCTCTATGGGGTAAGGGATTTAAGCTACAAAGTTAAAGGGCCAAGTTGATAACAATGTAAGTGGTGTGACCAGATCTGTAAGATTATGGACAAAAAAGAGAACTGATGCTTCAGTCTAAGCATCTCTTTAAAAGATATATTCAGCTTCTTTTATCCTAACTCGTTCCTCAAAATATCCACATTCTTACCATTCCTGTTTAGCAACAATCATAAGTTCTTGGCCATGATCATTAACTAGAAGACTACTTGAGCAAACTAAAACCCATGTACAATCCTCACCCATCAGACAAGCTCTACTTTCGATTCCATTATGACTCCAGAATGGAAAAGATCAAAAATGTTTACTGGTTCACGTAATAGAAAAGATCGTCAAATTTGAGTTTTGCATCCTCTTACAGGGAATCTAGACAAAAAAAAGTGAAGGCGAACGTAAATAATAACTGATTAAAAATTAGTTGATTTTATTTTAGTGATACATCAAACCATAGATCCATTCAGTGTATGTTAATACTAGAAGGGCCATCAGTATGTTAGAGGCCATCAGTTAGAGACCATTTTATTTCTCCCACATATACATGTAGACAAGCACATTTCCTTTCAAACATTAACTGAATATTTTATTGTACATTATTCTGCAATAAGACCTAAAGAAGAATAAGACTCGGCCGGGCACAGTGGCTCATGCCTGTAATCCTAGCACTTTGGGAGGCCAAGGCAGGTGGATCACTTGAGGCCAGGAGTTCGAGACCAGTCATGGCCAACATGGTGAAACCCTACTTCTACTGGAAATACGGCAATTCGACAGATGTAATGGCGCATGCCTGTAATCCCAGCTACTCAGGTGGCTGAGGCACCAGAATCACTTGAACCTGGAAGGCAGAGGTTGCAGTGAGCCGAGATTCAGCCACTGTACTCCAGCCTGGGTGACAGAGTAAGACTCTGACTCAAAGAAAAAAAAAAAAAAAGAAGAAGAAGAAGACGATGATGACTCAGCATCTGTCCAAAGACTTCCTCATCTAGTATAGGAGACATATACTTAAAAAAAAAAAAAAAAAAAACTAATATGTTTACAAAGTCGAGTGAAGTGCATGTGAAATAGCAACTACAATGAATGCTAAGTAAGTGTAAAGTTACAGACACAGTTCTATGGGAACAGAGAGAAAGGAGTGATTAATTCTTCATGAAGAGATAAGGAGTTGAATCCATAAGGGGTAAAAAGGAAATAGAAGAGGAAGAGGAAATAGACATTTAGGAATCTAATTAAGAAACGGCATAGGACAAAAGACAGAGACCTGAAATTATGCATTCAGAATAACAGGGTGAGGCCAGGCGCGGTGGCTCACACCTGTAATCCCAGCATTTTGGGAGACAGAGGCGGGTGAATCACCTGAGGTCAGGAGTTTGAGACCAGCCTGACCAACATGGTGAAACCCCATCTCTACTAAAAACACAAAAGTTAGCTGAGGATGTGGCAGGTGCCTATAATCCCAGCTACTCAGGAGGCTGAGGCTGGAAAATTGCTTGAACCCAAGAGGCGGAGATTGAAGTGAGCTGAGATCCTACCATTACCCTCCAATCTAGGTGACAGGGCAAGACTCTGTCTCAAAATAAAATAAAATAAAAATAAAAAAATAACAGAGTGACTTAGGTGAGCCTGGAATGACAGGAGATGGAAGACAGAGTAGGAAAGACATGTTGCAATAAGACTGTGGTGGACTTGAATTATCTGTTTCCTTTCTCATACTTGAAGTAAATATGAGAAATATACTTCAGGTTTAAGCTTGCAGAAAGGTTTATGACTTATCTTCCCTGAAGATAAAGTTATGGGCTAGATCACCTCTTATTTCCTATGACTTGATATTTCAATTCCTTGGATTACAAATGGAAGCCTTTCATGTGAATTGAAAGGATATTTAAAAGACCATAGAATTTAGGGAACTGTCTTCTGCTACTGCTATCACCAAAGATCAACATCAACCTCTCTTCTCGCTCTTATCCTGCATAGAGAAGTGTGCCAAGTCCACCCAACTGTCACAACAGCATTTACCCTCTGACCCTCAGTAAACAATTGCACAGGATGCCTTTTTAAATTGCTGGATGCTACATTCTCATTTCTTTCAAGACTGACCTGCAGGGCTAATTAGAGAGTTCAACTCTCTGCCCATCTGAGACTAACATTTACATCTAGGTCTGTAAGGCGAAACCAGTGCTCCTAACAGATCCCTAGCTTTGGAGGACTCTAACCTAGCAGGGGCTGGCTTTTGTTTTCAGAATACATTTAGGAATTCAAACATAAAGATCCATTTCTTCATTGCTACTCTTCTATAGGATTGTGAGCCTTTAACAGAAAGCAATCAGTTAAGCATCCACTCCTAAATCCTTTCTTCATTATTTCCTAGGACTATACATGTATTCACCCATAACAATGGTGCCCCTTTCTCTCCTTAGGCCGCAAGACAAGAAGAGAAAGGAGGAAGGGCTCTGTCTCTGTCTCTGTCTCTGTCTCTGGAGGGAAACATCGTGTTCCAAAGATAAAGGATAAAAACGAACGTCAGGCTTATTGTAATAATATGGGCAGTAATTGTAAGCAATGATAAAAATAAAACTAAAGAATATTACATCAAGTGACTTTAGAAATCATATAACCACACATTTTCATTTAGAGAAAGACAACATGAAATCCAAAGATTGAAAATAAGTGTTCCAATGCTTTGCAACTCTTTTTCATATTTTGTTAAATACAGGGTCTTGCTATGTTGCCCAGGCTAGTCTGAAACTCCTGGGCTAAGCAGCCCTTCTGCCTCAGACTCCCAAATTTGCAACTATTTTGTAAATGTCAAGTGGCTCTCCTTCTCTCCTCATTCTTAGGATTGCATCCCATATTTGAAATAATTACATCACTCATTACATTTAACTATGAGAACTACATATATTTTTGTTTATGGCCCAAGGCTTATATTTCAAGTGTACCAAAACTTTGTCTCAGTCATCCCATTGGGCTGCCTCAATTTCTGCTTTAAATTCAGTTAAGTGTTGGTGACTGTTACAGGTTTCCAATAAACATACTAAGGTAATAGTAAAAGGTAACCTCTGTTTCTCTCGATGAAAAGTTTTCACTTCTATATTTGGGGCTTAAAAAAGATATTTTAAAATGTGTGAATTAAAGAGAGATAGAAGGTTGGATATCACTAAAAAGAAATGAGGACAAGATGCTTATGATATTCAGAGAAGTACAGTAGCTGCTCAAGTATATTGGAAGGTACTTTACAAAAAACTTGATCCAAAGAGTATCCCCAATCAAACAGAAAGACAAAACTAAGTCAAAACAAGGAGAGAGAGAACATGACAAGTTACGATCTAGGAAGCTGTGTGGAAGGTGGTTTTCATCTTATACTGAAAGGGTAGAACCTAGAACCCAGCAAGAAGGCAGAATCCTCTGGGTTTGGGGTGAGGAAAAGAAAATAAGATTGACTTGAGGGAGAATGAGTTTGAAGTTGTAAAAAACTTAACACAGTGAACTCAATAACACTCAATAACAGCAAATGACTTTTTTATATGACTTTTTTCAATTTCTTTTTTTTTTTTTGAGACAGAGTTTCACTCTTGTTGCCCAGGCTGGAGTGCAGTGGCATGATATTGGTTCACCACAACCTCTGCCTCCCAGGTTCAAGCAATTCTCCTGCCTCAGCCTCCCAAGTAGCTGGAACTATAGGTACCTACCTGCCACCATGCCTGGCTAATTTGTTGTAGTTTTAGTAGAGACGAGGTTTCACTATGTTGTCCAGGCTGCTGGTCTTGAACTCCTGACCTCGTGATCTACCCTCCTCGGCCTCCGAAAGTGCTGGGATTACAGGCGTGAGTCACTGTGACTGGCTGTCAATTTCCTTTCTATAGGAAAAGATTTGTACCTCAATGGCCAACTGCGGACCTAAGTCTTGAGAATATATTCGATAACAGTTCTAACATTTTGTATAGCGCTTCATACTAACAGATGATTTGCTGTATCTGATGCCCTATTTGAAAGCACTTCCCATACTTGGCTGCAGTCAAAAGGTCTGGGTTCTGACACTTTCTAGGTTGGCAGCCTTGGGGAAAATTGGACACTGCTTTTACAGTTATTGAATAGGGATAACAACACCTACATCATCTCACAGGTAACTGTAAGGGTTGTCAAATGAGATGAAATGTTTATAAAGTGGGAAAAACATGAGATTATAATCAATACTATATGGAGATTACCAAAACAGTGATGCATATATCTTTATGTTCTACTTACTGCAAGGCTCCCTTCAAACACAGATGCACATACAATTCCTGTCACATTTTATCTTTAATTATCTCAACTTGAGACTTACCGGCTCACAAAAGTATTTGATCACAAGGAAAGATGGTTGCAAAGGTGCTACACATAGTTCTTTTAAAATCTTCTTCCAAGTATAAAATTTGTGTCCTAAAGGAAATTCAGTTTGTTGGAAGAAAGCAATTTTTTTCTTTAGACAAATTATAAATATGAAGCCAAGAACTTGGTGTGTGTTTTTTTTTCATATTCAGCGATATTTTCCGATCTTCAAAGGACAGAATACATGGCTCTGTGTTTTCTTACTTCCTAAGGGAATTATAAGCCAGTCCTTTGCATATTATAATAATAGAGTTAAAGCCCAGACAGAATGGGTGGTTAGATCTGATGATCTTTGTGATCTCAAAGTTTTCTATGATTTAACAAATACTCTCACATGACATAAGCTAGAAAAAAAAAAAGCCGTTGATGGAGAGGATGATCAAACAATATTTGTAAGGTCACTGGGTATTTATATTGGGTGATTTAATGACTAGAAAATTATTCTAGTCTCTGTTAAAGAGCAAAGTCATCTAAAAAAAAAATGTGGCAGCCAGTATTGTTCTTTAACTCTCCTAGGAATCAGCTTCTGAATTTTGAGTCATGGTCTGCTAAAAGGAAACAATTTTGGCTTGGCAACTTACTCTCTTTGTGTGAATTAACAAGATGTGTACAGAATTAATGAAGGCATACTCAAAGAGATCGCTAACAGAGTCCATCAACCTTATTAAACACAACTTCACTTCACAATGGTTTCTTGGAGCCATAATGGCCTGAAGCTGTCTGAAAGATTTACTGTCTAAGGACTTTGACCTAAAATAAGATTTACAAGGGAAATTTTTGAGGAGCAAAATAAATGCAAGAATGAGAATTACTCAGAGGGAATGAGTCTGACACAATCAGAAGGGATTAAAAAGACAGTAAACGCCTTACTTGGTGCAGTAGAAGTTTCTTTTTTCAGATCCAAATATTGTAGGAGAAAGTGCATACAAAACATTGCATCAAGATCAAGATAACTTTCAGAGCGATTGCTTCATATCCTGGTGCCTTAGCTTCACAGAGAGAGGGCAAAAACACATCTTTATCGCTGATCTTTCTTTGGAAACATTTTCACTGATTTATTGATTATGGAGGAGGACCACAGAATAAAAGGAAAGACCCCGTTTTCTCCTTACACTAAGGGGCCTTGATGTTTAAGTATACAGCTGCCTTCAGATGCTCAGATAAAAGACACTAAGTGGAAAGTAGTATATTATCTACTTATTACCCCACTTATCTGCTTATTTCTTCCTTGAAGTCTGTCTGCAATATCAATCACTTCTCTGGCAGCTTGCCTCACTACAAAGGGAGGATTTGATCCCCTGCTTAGTTCTCTAGAAGCAGCAGACTCGTGCAAGACTAATTCATTACACCACCAACGCTGTTAGACAAGATTATCAAGGGGTTGGGGTTGGCATGCTCTTACAGACATTTCTTGAAAATGAGACAGAAATTAAGTCTACTTTCCCATTAAACATGATGCAGTCTAGGCACTAAACAGCAATGAGTAACCACGAAACGCATCAGAGGAAAAGCCTTGATACTTTCTCCTGGTAGATATGAGCTGCTGTTAGGCAAAATGACAGCGTGAGAGCAACTATGGAACATACCAAAAAAGTTTGCTAGTCTCAAGTTGGTGTGTACTGATTGGTGAAATACAGAGCTAGTTTCCAGAGATTTTATACAGGCATCTAGCCTGTATTTTAAAGGAAGCATCATAGTACAGTGGAAACAATTAGAGACCTGGATTTTAGACTGGCTCCTTCACCAATTAGCAATGTGATCCAAGGCTTATCACTTCACTTCTAGGAGCATCAGTTTCCTTATTGGTAAAAGCATTAGCTAGCTAGTAGCTAATCTCTAAAGCCAGTTTGAGCAGTGACATTCTAAGTGAGTGAATAGAGCATTAGGTTATGAAGGAAAACAAACTAGCTCTCCATTAAATGTAAAATAGTTGTTATGCTTGGGAAGACATACATAAAACTTTGGGCCTGGGACAAGAAGCAAATTAGCAGAATGTCTATATGAACTCCTAGATTCATCATAATGGTTTGTTTATTTAACTGTCTTCATTAGCTGCTCTTAGTACATCAAAGAAGTGTTTCCAAACCCTTACAATTAGTCATGTAAACAAAAGCACAATTTATCACTCTGCCATGCTCAACAGTTTCCGATATGCTATCAAATCCTATTGAGAATGATATCTATACTAAAGCCATTAGATTATCATACAAATATTAAACAGGGTCGTATGTGTAGGAAATTTTCAACGTATTTTAAGAATAAATGAATCAATCAACGAATTTGCTGAATGTTGATGTGAACTGACCCACTGATTAGCAGACACTGCCCATTTACTGCTTTAGCCAAATGAGAGCCAAGATCTCACTCTCAGATAACGAGGCAATCAACCAAACAAACCTTTATTCAAACACGAGTTGTGCGTATACTGTCACCTGTGCCCAAATATTCAACTCAGGAGGGCTAAAAAAGAGTCTGTGACATTATTAACAGGAAGGCAATCATGAAAATTAAAGAAAGTGAGGGTATCTTCAAGGCCAATCAGCTGATCAGTGCTTTCATCCTCCATATATATGTATATATATTTATATATAAATATACACATATATAAATATGTATATATATTTGTATAAACATATACACACATATATTTGTATAAATGTATATACATATATATTTGTATAATACATATATTTATATAAATATATATGCATATATAAATATGTATATATGTGTATATATATTTGTCTCAGTTTTATCATAAATGTCACCTGTAGGTACAATAACATGAAATAATAATAAAACATATCTTTGAGATCTCATTCAACTCGGAGCTCCCAAACAATAGCCACATTTGTACTTGTTTAATGTTAGTATAAAATATTATGGGCACCTTTTAATTAGTCATACATACTAACCTGTTCACTAATGAAGTTAAGTGGCTTTTCATAACATTTAATTGAGCCAAAAATCCAACAAGATAATGCACTTATAATGGTGGTAGATATATATTGCCTTTTGTTGTGAGGAGCAAGGGTAATAAAAGATGTGAAATAACTTTTTAAACTGTAGAGCATGACTCAAACATATTTATTTGTTTGTTTTTGATGAATAGGTATCATTCTTCAAATCTTTACTGCAGTTAGTTTTAGTTCATCCACACAAAAACCTCTGACATATTATATGATTTATACAGCAGAAGTGACTGATAAATTTAAAGAGAAAATTTGCAGTATCAATTTCGTCTTACCTAACAATCTGTAGCGATGACTTGGATTAGCCTCCTCAAATTTGCATAAACTCAGAGAAAAATGTTCTTCAAAATGAAAAAGAAGGGACAGACTTCTAGGCATAGTACTATTCAATAATTCCCCAAAGGCGTAACTGTTGTTGCCTAACTTTGCTGCAAATTTCTTAATAGAGGCCAAAATAATTTTTTTTTTTTTTTTTTGAGACAGAGTCTTGCTCTGTTGGCCAGGCTGGAATGCAGTGGTACGATCTTGACTTACTGCAACCTCTGTCTCCTGGGCTCCAGCAATCCTCCTGCCTCAGCCCCTCTGAGTAGATGGGATTACAGGCATGTGCCAACATGCCCAGCTAATTTCTGTATTTTTGGTAGAGACGGGGTTTCACCATGTTGGCCAGACTGGTCTCAAACTCCTGACCTCAGGTAATCCGCCCACCTCGGCCTCCCAAAGTGCTGGGATTACAGGCATGAGCCACCACGCCAGGCCCAAAATAATTTTAATATTTACACATTCCAAATAAATAGAAAACAACAGGTAACATAGGAATGATAAAGAATTCTAACAAGGATGGTGTCCCAATGATAAGGATTGTGTCTGGTTTTCAAAATGTACATCAAGGCAATATGCAGCATTTAGAAGATGCAGATTGTACCATTTTTCTAAAGGCGCTAACAAGTTAGTTCAAGAGATGAGGCTACTACTCCCTCAAACCATTCAACAAACATTTGCTAAAAATGAACACGTGCCAGGCTTTGTAATAGGTTTAACACACACACCAAAAAGATATAATTTCTGATTTCATGAAGTTGTAACCCTGGCAAACAATCTGTTGTAAGTTATGAGCCAGTCTGTGATTTATTATTGGAATATAATCATCGGTAACAAATTTTCATCTTTTTAAAAAATGTATTCAGCCAAATTTAGAGTGTAACATGAGTGGTCAAATTGGATAAGATAATTTTAATTCAGAAAACGAATTTGCATTAAAATAGGGACAGTTTTAACCTCTGAAGAATCTTTCACTGAAGGTCAGTGACAAGGAGGAAGTCCAGCAACTTAATTGCCGAAAATGGCTACTTGGAAACATTTTTAAATGTCTAAATGGGTACAATCATTGAAAAAGTTTTATTTCTTTTGATACCTCCTATATGGTACATGAACCATTTATTGGGTATATTTATTATCATATTTTTACTCATAGACCTTATTAACTTTATTAATTGGATTAATTCTAATTGATTATTATTTTGAAAGGAAAACCAATGAAGTGGAAGAATACTAAGAAAAGATCAAACATAGTTCTTACATCCACTGGACACACAATTTCTAACCCAAACTCATGGTAGAGCTGTCTTGTCAGACTGAAACCACCACAAACGTATACACATAAATAGGAACATCTATAATAGTGTTTTACTGTCCAATATTCTCAAAAGAACTGACTAGAAATAACATTTAATGAAATAAAATTGTACTTTCATTTTTACCCAGAATAAAGTTCTACTCAACTTGATCCTTACATGGAATCAAGGTGTTGGAAGATGATAGAATTTATAGTGCCTTTAATGCAATAGTAAACATTGAAAAAAATATATTTATGCATAAACAGAGTCAGAGAATGACAACAGTGACCATTTGTTAAACACTTTTTAAGTCAAGACATGATTCTGAGCACTTTATATACATGGTTTGTTTTCTCACATTAGCCTATGAGGAAGGTACTACTATAATCCACAATTTACAAATGAGGGAATGAAACAGGGAGATGAAATAACTTGCCTGATGTTACACAAGTAGTTAGTTTTAGATGTGAGCTTCAAAAAGTTCTTCTGCAGCCAGATTAATTTGCTTTTGTTCTGACCTTAGATTGAATCTTCTCTGGCCATCTCTGTGAACATACCTATACTTCTTGTAAATGTCATTTACTAGGAAGTTATAACTCTGTGCTTTTTTGCTGTTGTTCAGCTCCATGCTTTATCTATTACATTCATTTAATCTGTACATGAAGTCTCACTACGGCACCCATCTGCCATTGTCAAATAAGTTTTCAGTACATTCTCTTATAACAACCCAATATTAAGTCAACTATAAAAAGGCAAGTCAATCCTTAATGCACAGTGGGTGATATTGCATCATAGGCCATTGCAGGGCATAAGTTTTGGAATTTTTGGTCAAAAGTGTTTATAATAAGGAAAAAAAGCAATTGTTTAATAATAGTGTGTTGACTTTAAAATAATTCTTTACTATTTGTCTTTCAGGATTTTGGAGCAGTTTGACTAATGATTAGAGATTGCAAAAGCAGTTTTAAAAAGTAACATGCAACTACCTATGTTTGTGATTCAAGATATTTTAAAAGAACTACATAATTATGAGAATAACACTGCTACCAAAATAAGAGGAACTGGATGTTGATGCTGGTAAAACATTGTAACGTCTATACAAAATCACCCCTTAAATTGTGTTTATTTAAAACAGCCCCTTGTGTTCAATTAGTGACCTAAGAAAGTAAATATTGAAGAAAAGCCCACATTTATTGAACCAATGCTCTTGTGATAAGCTCTTTATATTTACTATCTCAATTAGTTTTCACAATAATCATATTAATCCTGTTTTGCAAAACAATAGCAACAACAACAAAGCCCCTAAAACCTAGAGATGGTTAGATTCATACACGCAGGGTGTTTGAACACAGAGCCTGAAGTACTTAGTGCTTAAAATAAATCTCTAATAATAAAATACGACTTAATTTGTTTTATGTGCTGTGCTGGCATACTGTATGTGATTTCACATATATATAATTATTCTTAAAAACTAGATTAAATATCAATTATTTAGATGATTGTAAGTGATGAAACTGACACTAGAGAGGGTTAGTGACATGTGTCAGGTCACATAACTGAATGGTATAGAATTCATGACCACAGTCTAGGGTCCAAAACTAAGGTAGCTCCTTTGTCTCTGTACAAACAGTCTATTTATTGAGATATTTGAGTCTGAACATTCTTTCCTCCTGTAATTAAGCCATAAGATGATGACTTATTTCCTTTGCCTATCAGACAATTTAGTACCCTAGCCTCTATATGGTAAAAGTTGAGACTCACAGTTTTCCAACCATGAGCTCCTGTTTAGCTGAACTTCCTGAGGAGTATGACTGTTTCATCATATTGTTCCAGAGGAGTTAGAAATGAAAATCAAACTTCAGATTGATTCAAATTCTGGGGATGTCTTCAGATATAAAACTAGCAAAGAAAATGACTAGTCCATTCTTGGCCATTCAGATTTTAGCCAGAGAAAGCAAGAAATTAAATTTTTATAACACTTTGCAAAGCATCCTGATTCCACTGCACAAATTGAGAGACTGGCACAATGCTTACTGTTTTTTATCCCTTCACTGAATTCAAATCACAAACTATCCCTATATATTTAATAGTAACTATACACAACCAGAAGAAGAAAATGTTATGTAAGTCATTACTGTTCACATTTTTTCTTTTTTCCTGTAGAACTACTGGATGAGAAACTGGTTCAAATAAAATAAAAAAGGAAAAGATTCCATTGATATCTGTTATTGTCTAAGATGCTATTAAATAATACAGATAAATTTTGAAGTATATACTCTACTACTATTACATTTTTCACCATAGACTAAGAAACTTTTTGTTTCTACAAAAGCAAGATTTGTTAGGGGGAAAGATTTGTTATATGGCAAGATTTGTGGAAATATGTGATTTTTATACTTTGTTCCAAATTTTATAACTTGTTTAAAATGCCAGCAAAGAAAATATATACTTAACATTGTCCTAAAATCACTCCCAGGCTGCAGGGTGAGGGATGGAAGGAGATGTGCAATAAGGAGGAAAGATTTCATCAAGAGAGTTTAATCCCTGTCACCTCAAAGAACAACTGCAACCCAGAAAGGTATTTTCTTTAAAAGGAGAAAAGCAACTGTTGTCCTAATTGTTTCTGTTTCTGTTTTCGTTATTGTTGCTGTTTAAAAGTGGTAAGTAGGTTTGTGCATTTTTTTAAACCAGAGAAAAGATTTTATGTGCAATATTTACCACTGTATTTTTTTAAACATGATTTATGTTTTTAGCGAGGTTAATTTTCTGAAGAAATCTGAATGAGGAGACAGTCTGGAGAAAGACATTCCAATGAACTGGTTAGGCAAGTAGTTGTTTGGAAAGAACGCTGCCTGCAGGGCTTGCGAGGAAGCAGAGGCAGCATATTAGAGGAGGGAACAGGAGAGTAACAGAAAGAGTTAGGAACTTCTCCTTTCACCAACTCCAGACAGTATTCACATTTATGACTGTGTTTATTAGTGTAATATCTTACCACCCACCCCCACCTCCACAAGAAAAAACAACTGATTAGGAAGTATTTATTTTCTCAGATATATAAATGTAGCTTTTGTGTTTGGGTTTTTGCAACACTCACCCCTGATCCAAAACCAGAAAGAAAGAAGAGACATCATCAAACTCTTTAGATTCCACGCTACAGCTATTATTTATAAGAAATGTTGTTTTACAATATTTCATACAGATTACATTTGTTTATATACGCTTTCACTAATTATTATTTTTTTAGATGAGGTCGGCCGGGCGCGGTGCCTCAAGCCTGTAATCCCAGCACTTTGGGAGGCCAAGACGGGCGGATCACGAGGTCAGGAGATCGAGACCATCCTGGCTAACATGGTGAAACCCCGTCTCTACTAAAAAATACAAAAAACTAGCCGGGCGAGGTGGCGGGCGCCTGTAGTCCCAGCTACTCGGGAGGCTGAGGCAGGAGAATGGCCGGAACCCGGGAGGCGGAGCTTGCAGTGAGCAGAGATCCGGCCACTGCACTCCAGCCTGAGCGACAGAGCGAGACTCCGTCTCAAAAAATAAATAAATAAATAAATAAATAAATAAATAAATAAATAAAACAGATGAGGTCTTGCTATGTTGACCAGGCTAGAGTACAGTGGCTCCATACACACTGCAGTCTCCAATTCCTGGATTCAAATGATCCTCCCCACTCAGCCTCCCAAGTAGCTGGGACTACAGGCATTCACCATTGCACCTGTCCACCAGTGTTTCTTAAAAACCTGTTGAGATGTGCTGGGTGCCCACCACAGCCACATGGAGACCCAAGAGGAATCCTAGCAAGACGGAATTCAGAAGCAAGGGCATGGAGATTTATCCATTATGGAGTATAAGAAAACTAAGTATTCGCCTAGTCCAACTCCATGCTTTTACCCATAAGGAAACCAAGCCCAGAGGGGGAGTGATTTGTTCATGAACGGAAAACAATTAGTGGCAGCAGTTTGAAGAACAGAAGCCAAGGCCCCCAGCTGCTAGGCCAGTGCTTTTTCACCAAACTGCTGCTCCTTTAAAAATGCAGACGACAGGATATTTACAAAGCCCCAAATTGAAAACCCCCAATTTTCCTTTTTATGTCAAAGGACTTCCAAAGAACTTAATGTTACACGAGGAGATTAATTCTTGAATCTCAGGGGAAAAAAATAAACAATATACTGGGATACATTTGTTTCTCGTATCCATTAGTCACACAACTGATTTTTTTTCTGCTCTATATTCCCCTTAGTTTTCTATCAAACCATAAAATCTCATCAAGCAGCTGAGTTGTCTCTTTTCCTAAACTGGCTTATTGCTAAAAAATGAATCAAATATCTTGGTTAAATGGGAAACTGGCTGCATCTATTTAATTCAATAGCAAAGATGTTTTCTGCTGATTCCTTTCATCTAAGGCAGCCAACATCACTAAATCCATAATGCTCCAATAAAGCTTTGATTACAGAAAAGTCAGCTGATACCCCACCCAGACATCTAAAAGAGAGTTCTTTTTTAAAAGCCACATTTTATAAGGCCACCTAGTTCTAATTTTAAGAAAAGCAGCTAGTAACATTTACTGGAACAAAGTGCACTCAATTCCAGGACAAAGCACGGGTTTTATTTCTAGTTTATTTTCTGATTCATTACGCTGCGCCACAGAGGTACAAAAACGAGACTTTAAAATACCTGGACTCTTTCTCCCTCTTCAAGAGGGTGTGGTGAGAAATGACTTGAATAATATCCATTAAGAGCTCCCAGCTTCTTGGGAGGATGATAAGTAAACACAATGAAGTTAGAACTATTTTTTTAAAAATCTACAAGTGAATTGTATGTCTTTCCTAAACACAATGAATAACTTTAGGAGACAAAAGAGACTAGAATTAAGCCCACATCACTGCAGACAATACACTCCTGATGAGCACCCCAGTCCGCAGACCTATGTCCACAAAGTAGAGAGCCAAGGGAACATCTTCAAAATAGCTCCCAGTAAACGGCTTATACTGCACATACTAAGAGTGTGACATATGTGTGTGTGCGTGGGTATTTAAATTTTTACCTTTTACCTGATGAAGATTCCTATAATCTTCCCAGTCAGAAATAAGCCATCCAGCTACTGGTTTTATCAGCCCTATTTTCTGCTTGTATTCTGGCATTTTATCAACTTGGTTCTTGTTTCCTAGGTAGTGGGATATGAACCTGCATTCCTCCTTAGACTGAAAACTAAAGAGACTCTTGTTTTCCTCTATTCTTACTCCAAGAAATAGCATTTAGTCTCTTCTAAATGGATATTGGGAAAGAAAAAGTAGACAATTCATAGGGCCTTATCTGCAAAGAACAGTGTGCCAGAGGGACTTAACCATAATCCCAAGACACCCCCCTCTTTTGACAATGAGCATACAAGGGCGCAGAGTTTGAGGTCATATGCATGCACAGGGACCTTCACACCTCCAGCTGCCCATCCTCTAGTTACCACAGTCAACTCAGCAAGAGCACCAGGTTAGAGAGTATTCCTATTTCCCTTTAATTGACCCTCAGCTGTTTGTTTATTCCCATATAATTTATCTTGCTGTAGGGTTCACATCAAACCAAGCTGACCCTCCTCCCATTGCACATTCTGTCAAAGTCATGTTTACACTTAAGTAAGGGTCGTCAAACTGACAGCCATATATATGTTCTGCATGTCTAGTAAACTTTTAAAAATTAATTTAAATACTTTCGATGAGTCAAGTATTTTTCAGCTCTAAGCATCACCATTTCATGTTAGACTGAGTGTTTCACACATTTAAGCTGGCAGCCTATTTCCTAACTACCTTAGACATAGTTCCTTTCCCTAGTATAACCTCTCCCCACCTCTCTCAAGTGACCAGGCTATTTCCTGAGCTTTCAAATAGAAATGATGATCAGAATTTCTGCTCTTTACAGCTTTACTTTCCTCTGGCACTTAGCAATTTCTACCTTGACATGAGTTGATTGTATTGTCTCCTGTCCGTAACAAACTAAGAAATCCTTAGGGGCAGAATTTGCTTTTTGTTTATTAATTCATTCTCCATATTGCCTCAAATTTAGCAAGCATCAAATGTAACTGAATGTAGGACCACTGAGCTGCCTGATGCCAAAAGGTATTATTCATATAGAGTATGATATAAATACTGTCTCTAAAGTTATATAGCCCAGCAGTACCCTCCTTTATTATTATTATTATTATTATTATTATTATTATTTTGAGACAGAATCTTGCTCTGTCTCTCATGCTAGAGTGCAGTGGCACAATCACGGATTACTGCAGCCTTGACCTCCCAGGCTCAAGCAACACTCCCACCTCAGCCTCCTTAGTAGTTGGGAATACAGGCATGCACCACCATGCCTGGATACTTTTTAAATTTTGTTTATAGAGACATGGGTCTCACTATGTTACCCTGGCTGATCTTGAACTCCCAAGCTCAAGCAATCCTCCTGCCTCGGCATCCCAAAGTGCTGGGATTATGGGAAGGAACCACCACATCTGGCAAGCAGTCCTTGTTAATAACAGAACTCTGGTCTGTGGTTTAATGATGAATGCCCATTTATTGTCTTTTCTATCGATCCTTCAATATTTAAGCAGCAAATATTTTCCCAGATAATAATTTAGATCATTCATAGTCTAGTTTATTGACTTCATATCTGTCCCTTCACCAACCTTAAGTTGTAGGCAGTGATAGACTCAGCTCTTTTAAACTTTGCACTCCTAGCAGAGCGTCTTGAACTTAGCAGACACTCAGTAAGTGCTTCTTGAACTAATAAGCACACAAGCTTGACATTTTAGTTCTTTTGCCAAGGAAGAGATTTTCATGAGAATTCATTCAACATGTTACTTATAAAGACACATGTAGCCAACCACTGAATAACTATATTTAATCACTATTTTAAAGGATTACATTTTACCTTTTAACTTTTTAAATGATAAAACCCAGCAGACCCTTCCAACATGTTTTAAATGAGTCACAGTCAGAAATAACTATCTTAGAGATGGGTCTAGAAATTTCTTCTCTGTCATTATAGCTGCATACCTTTGGACCTGAGGACTAAACTCTGACGTTTTTTCTCTCTGGCCCCAAAAGCTATCTAAGGGACCTAGGGAGTCATGCCCTACAAACTATAAAATCCCATCAGAGGGGATTCACTGAACCTTAAACACCATGACTTATTTTCCATCCTGACTCTGACATATCAAATAACAGATGGAGAAGTCAACAAAATATTTTACCTCAAAATATGTTCCTTTGCCATATTTTGAAATGGCCCTAACAGGCAGTCTTTGCGTGGGAAAATTTGCATCTGTAAAGAATCTCTATTAACATTAACTAGATCTTTCCTTTTCCAGGCCCTCCCAATGCTGAAGAAACGAGCTGAGAGCGTGGTGTATTTTAAAGTTCTGAGTAGGAAACATTTGCCATCTGCCACGGTTTGGCTCTGAGTCCCCACCTCAATCTCATCTTGTAGCTTTCATATTCCCAGCTGTCGTGGGAGACACCCTGTGGAAGACAATTAAATCATGGGAGCGGGTCTTTCCCATGCTGTTCTCGTGACAGTGAATGAGTCTCAGGAGATATGATGGTTTTAAGAATGGGAGTTTCGGCCGGGCACGGTGGCTCAAGCCTGTTATCCCAGCACTTTGGGAGGCCGAGACAGGCGGATCACAAGGTCAGGAGATCGAGACCATCCTGGCTAACACGGTGAAACCTCGTCTCTACTAAAAAATACAAAAAAACTAGCCGGGCGAGGTGGCGGGCGCCAGTAGTCCCAGCTACTTGGGAGGCTGAGGCAGGAGAATGGCATGAACCTGGGAGGCGGAGCTTGCAGTGAGCTGGGATCCAGCCACTGCACTCCAGCCTGGGTGACAGAGCGAGACTCCGTCTCAAAAAAAAAAAATGAGAGTTTCCCTGCACAAGCTCTCTCTACCTGCTGCCATCCACATAAGATGTGACTTGCTCCTCCTTGCCTTCCTCCATGATTGTGAGGCCTCCCCAGCCATATGGAACTGGAAGTTCAATAAACCTCTTTCTTTTTTAAATTTCCCAGTCTCGGGTATGTCTTTATCAGTAGTGTAAAAATGGACTAATATAGTAAATTAGTACCAGAAGTATGGTGTTGCTGAAAAGATACCCAAAAATGTGGAAGCAACTTTGGAACTAGGTAATAGGCAGAGGTTGGAGCAGTTTGGAGGACTCAGAAGAAGACAAGATAATGTAAGGAAGTTTGGAACTTCCTAGAGACTTATTGAATGGCTTTGACAAAAATGCTGATAGTGATATGAACAGTAAGTCCAGGCTGAGGTAGTCACAGGTGGAGATGAGGAACTTGTTGGGAATTAGAGCAAAGATGACTCTTGTTATGATTTAGCAAAGATACTGGTGGCATTTTGCCCCTGCCCTACAGATTTGCAGAACTTTCAACTTGAATGAGATAATTTAGGGTATCTGGTGGAAGAAATTTCTAACCAGCAAAGCATTTAAGAAGTGACTTGGGTGCTGTTAAATGCATTCAGTTTCAAAAGGGAAACAACACAAAAGTATGGAAAATTTGCAGCCTGACAATGCAACAGAAAACAAAATCCAATTTTCTGAGGAGAAATTTAAGTTGGCTGCAGAAATTTGCATAAGTAACAAGGATCCTAATGTTAATCACCAAGACAATGGGGAAAATGTTTCCAGGGCATGTCAGAGACCTATGCGGCAAACCCTCCCATCACAGGCCTGGAGGTTTAGGAGGAAAAAGTGCTTTCATAGGCAAACCCAGGGTGTCTGTGCTGTGTGCAGCCTAGGGACTTGGTACCCTACAGCCCAGCCATTCTAGCTATGGCTGAAAGGGGAAATGTAGAGCTTGTACCATGGCCTCAGAGGGTGCAAGCCTCAAGCTTTGGCAGCTTCTACATGGTGTTGAGCCTGTGTGTGCACAGAAGTCAAGAACTGAGGTTTGAGAACCTCCACCTAGATTTCACAACATGTATCAAAATGCCTGGATGCCTGGGCAGAAGTTTACTGTCAAGGCAGGGTCCTCATGGAGAACCTCTACTAGGGCAGTGCAGAAGGGATATGTGGAGTGGGAGCCCCCACACAGAGTCCCTACCGGGGCACTGCCTAGTGGAGTTGTAAGAAGAGGGCCAGTGTTCTCCAGACCCAAGAGTGATAGATCCACTGACTGCTTGCACTGTGTGCCTGGAAAAACCATACTTAACACCAGCCCATGAAGGCAGCTGGGAGGGAGGCTATACCCTGCAAAACCACAGGGTCAGAGCTCCTCAAGGCCACGGGAACCCATCTTTTGCATCAGCGTGATCTGGATCTGAGAGATGCAGTCAAAGGAGACCATTTTGGAGCTTTAAGATTTGACTGCCCCACTGGATTTTGGACTTACCTGGGGCCATTAGCTCCTTTGTTTTGGCCAATCTCTCCCATTTGGAATGGCTACATTTACCCAATACTTATACCACCATTGTATCTAGGAAGTAACTAACTTGCTTTTGATTTTACAGGCTCATAGCCAGAAGGGACTTGGCCTTGGCTCAGAAGAGACTTTAGACTGCAGACTTCTGAGTTAATGCAGAAATGAGTTGAGACTTTGGGGGACTGTTAGGAAGGCATGATTGGTTTTCAAATATGAAGATAATGAGATTTGAGAGGGGCCGGGGTGGAATGAAATGGTTTGGTTCTGGGTCCCCACCCAAATCTCATTTCGTAACTCTCATAATTCCCTTGTGTTTTGGGAGGGACCCAGTGGTAGATGATTGAATCATAGGGGCGGATCTTTCCCATGCTGTTTTTGTGATAGTGAATGGGTCTCATAATTTCTGATGGTTTTTAAAACGGGAGTTTCTCTGCACAAGCTCTCTCTTTGCCTGCTGACCTCCACGTAAGTTGTGACTTGCTCTTCCTTGCCTTCTGCCATGACTGTGAGTCCTCTCGGGCCATGTGGAACTGTAAGTCCAATAAACCTCTTTCTTTTGTAAATTGCCCAGTTTTGGGTATATCTTTATCAGCAGCATGAGGAACTGTAAGTCCAATAAACCTCTTTCTTTTGTAAATTGCCCAGTTTTGGGTATATCTTTATCAGCAGCATGACAATAGAGTAATACAACATCTATTGTCTCTGAGGGTGGTCACCTATGAGACTTCATCTACATAATAAGAACTGTGGCCTCCACAACTCCTTATCTCAATTCAGATACTCGTTTCTATTGATTCTATGTTTTAAAATAAACAGTTGCCAATTAGAAAATCTTGGAGTCCACCTATGCCCTGTGAGCCCTTACCTTCAATTTGTCCCATTTTTCCGGATCATACTAACGTATACCTCATTTGTATTGATTGATATCTTACGTCTCCCTAAAATGTATAAAACCAAGCCGAAAACCAACAACCTTGGGCACATGTTCTCCAAACCTCTTGAAATATGAAGGCCATAGTCACTCATATTTGGCTCACATTAAACATCTTCAAATATTTTACAGAGTTGTCCTCTTCCTTGACAGGTTAGTCACTTCCCAAAACCTGAGTTCTGTCCCCTCCCATAAAAATATATACTAAATCATTTGTACCACTGGTTCTCAAACATCTGAATCACCTGGAGGGCTTATAGAAAGAACGCCACTCTCACTTTCCCTCCAGTTTCTGATTCAGTAGATCTGGAGTGATATCCAATAATTTGCATTTCTTAACAAGTTCTTAGATGATGCTGATGCTGCTGGCCCTGAGAACACACGGTGAGAACCACAGAATTAAACTATATAAGAGATCATTCAGCTCTGGCTTCATTATCATGCTAAGATTTAAACTCAAGTAGATTGGTGTGCTCAACTCCAAAGCTCATGCTCTTAATCATGAGACTGTCAAAGAGAATATTTCGTTATGTTATCATTACTGAATGACACCCAAATAACTTAAATAAAATTAGTAAGTAAAATAAAAGTTTTCCTGTGAGTTCTCTGAGATCTGAACAGACAAAAGGTTATTGGCTTTCATAAGAAGTCTGTCTGGTTCAAAATCCTGATTTTAGTTTGAAGAAAACTCAACCTTGTCTAGTTTCAAATGGGAAATGATGGTCAAGTCAGATTTCACAGCCTGCCAGTGTCAGCAGCAGAATGTATCCAAGTCATGCAGCACCAAAGTATGTCAGTGGCAACGAAACTGTATGGGTCTCCAGAGACCTCAACTTTTGCCTCCTCAGAAGAAAGACTGCAACTGAGGGGCATAAGGCAGAGGGAGAGACCAAGACAAGTTTTAGAGCAGGAATGAAAGTTTATTAAAAAGTTTTAGAGCAAGAATGAAAGGAAGTACACTTGGAAGAAGCCAAGCAGGTGACTTGAAAGATCAAGTGCCTGGTTTGACCTTTGACTTAGGGTTTTATATGTTGGTGTACTTCTGAAGTCTTGTGTCCCTTTTCCCCTGATTCTTCCCTTGGGGTGGGCTGTCGACATGTACAGTGGCCTGCCAGCACTAAGGAGGGGCTGCGTGTGCAGTGTGTTTACTCGAGTTGTATGCATGCTCACTTGAGACCAGGGGCCCCCAGCCCCCATTCCGTGGACTGGTACCAATGTGTGACTTGTTAGGAATTGGACCACACAGCAGGAGGTGAGAGGTAGGCAGGCCAATGAGCATTACCGCTGGAACTCCGCCTCCTGTCAGATCAGCGGGGGCATTAGATTCTCACAGGAGCATGAAGTCTGTTGTGAACCGCTCGTGTGAGGGATCTAAGTTGTGTGCTCCTTATGAGAATCTAACCAATGCCTGATGATCTGAGGTAGAACAGTTTCATTCCCAGACCATATCTCCACCCACTGTCTGTGGAAAAGTTGTCTTCTTCGAAACTGGTTCCTGGTGCCGAAAAGATTGAGAACCATTGCTTCAAGTGTTACTACTTTACTAGTCTGAATGTTCCTAGACGGTTATATACTAGTTAAACTCTGCCATTTTACTCCTTAGTACACATGCTGAGCCTGCTCCCCCAACTCCTGAGGTCTTCTTGGGAAGCTGCTGATCACCAGTTTCAGGTTTTTTTCTAACTATTGGAACACTGCTTTTCCCTGGTGCTGGCTGCCACTATGACCAATTATTAATATTATTTTAGAGAAACAGTGTAACAACTGCCTGACCATCACCTTATGGTCATCTGAAATTGCTGGTGAGGGTTGGGGGTAGGGGGTGGAGCCCTCTCCTGCCCTGCTCATGTCTGACTAGCTACCTATAGTAACACTAGTATATCTTCAAATAATACCTTAGTTTTTGGAAAAACAAAAATGCAAATCTATGTAGATTTCTTTATTGTCCTGCATCAGTAATTGCTCTATTTAGGATTAATAATTCACTGTTTCCAAATTTAACACATTCTAAAGAGTAACAGCAACAACCATTTCCACTGAGTACTGGCCATATGCAATGTGTTATGCTAACATGCCTTATCTCAGTTATCAGAACAGCTCTTCCATAGGAAGTCACCAATATCAATCCTTATCCTTATTTTGCAGATGAAAAAACTGAGGCTTAGAAACATTCTGTAATTCACCCAAGGTTACCCAAATACTGAATAACTGAGCTACATTCAAACACAGGCAGCCATCTATCTCTAGAGCCTGACCTCTTTACACCACCTCTGATAATAGATGGAAAAACAGGTCTAGAAATCCAGAAAGTTGGGTGTAGCCCTGGTTTTCTTGAAAACTGTTATCAGAAATTTTGGAGAAGTCACCACTAATGAACTTGGAGCTTAATAGTTTTTTCATTTACTAAAGGTTGGACTAGAATTAGCATGTCTAAAGTTCCTAAATATAACATTGTAGAATTCTTCGTGTTTTGCAGATTGAAACTATATATATGTATATGTTGCCAAAGGAAAGGGACAGGTGACTAATAGCATGAATATTACTTCAAACAAATCAGATTCTTTTTAAGCCAGCATGATAGGATTTCCACCTGATCAGTTTTTAAGAGGATGCAAGGTCAGAATCAGCTCCTGTGTTTCTGGCTGAAATCCCTTTCTGTTTATCTGCCCTCTTCAACTTTGTCATTCTGAATGCATACAGACTGAGCACAGTGTCTTAAGTAACATTGCTGAGGTTACACCAAAGACAGGTGTTAAGGGAACTATTTCCCTGGGGCTATCATTTCCAACTCTCCCTCCTTAAAAAGAGAGGGAGGAGACAGAAGGAAAAGGGTTTCTTTTCAGATTAAACACAGCAACTGCAAACACCTTCCCCTAGGCAATAAATTCTCTGCCAGTGCATGCTGCAGTTTACCCAAACACCAAAGCAAAAGGCAAACAGCCCCTTTTGTAAGGGAAGAACTGTCACCTGTCAAGTGATATTTGTGAATTTCTAGAGAATAGAAGAAAGAAAACTCTGTCCCTTATTTTACTAAGAAGGCTGTTTGTTCAAGGTTTGAAATGCATACTTGTGTTTAAGGTAAAGTCCCCAACTTGGCACTCTTGAACAAAGTGGTGCCCTCCCATTGGCTATACTGTACAAAGAACAGAACAGAAAAACAGTCTGCTCTTATGGGGACACCTGAATTCAGTCTAAATGGAGTGAATATTGAGCTACCCTAGAAGCCACATAGGTAGCTACAAATCCACTTTCCAAAAATTAGAGCATTTTTGCTATGTGAAATATATTTTCTTATTTAATATTTATAGATTCATACTCAAAGCCTATTTGACACAAATTATGCTTAAATGATTATTTTAATAGTATAAGCCAAAGGGATAACAGCATTTGGGATACTAAAAGCAAGGGTTAAGAAGGAAAAGGGGAAAATGTTATGTCCATTCCCTTGTTCAACACTAACCTCAGGTGAAAGTCTTGAAATAGACTTTGTCTATCCCTCTTTTACCACCTCTTCCCTCATATTATTTCCATCCCAGCTAGGTCTGCTCACCCCACTCCTGGATACTCCATTCTTCAAGATGTCTTACTCACCTCCAGCCAAAACTACTATCCCTTCCATAGACCACAGTCAAAGGTGTATCTAGAGACACTATTGCAACTTGATGGCAAACAACTAGACAGGCCTTCAGTCACCTAAAAGTACTTGCATGTTTCAAAGAGGAGACTGTATCATCAAATTGATCTCAAGCCTATAATCAAACTGATTTCAAACCACACTTTTGCACAGTTGGTGGGAATGTAAACTGTTAACAAACATTAAAAAAACAGAATTCATGAAAAGAAGTTTGGTTAGACTAATGTTTATACTATTTTACCCAATAATTACACTTCTAAGCATGTAGCCCAATAAAATAATCTGTATTTAAATTTTTTTCTTAAAAACATGAGAATAGCTAAATAAACCACGGTATATGTACACAATAAAATATCATAAATAATGGGGCAATTTAAGTTTTGAAGATTAGTAAATAAGAAAAAAAGTTTGCTATAGCATGCAAAAAAAGTATATTACAACATTTAGTATGACATGATCACATATGTTTTATTAAATCTTTTCTAGAAAAAAATTAAAAACCCCCAAAATGTCCAGTTATTATCACTGGTTTGGGATTTATATCCTTTTGATACTTCTAAACTTATTTTAGTTATATTGCTTTCATAATATGAGAAATGTATAAATTGATATTTTATTATAAAAAGAAATACATATTTACCTTCCTCACAGAGTTTTGAGGAAAAATGGTACAGACAGACAAATGGTAAGAATAAAGATAATTTATATTTGGCTGTATATTTATGCACCAGTAACTCTGAATAAAACTAACCAATAAAAGGTATCATCACAATTCTCTGAGATCAATGAGAAATACTATATTTATCTATACAAACGAGGAAGAAGAAGCTCATAAAGATTGTAAAGGTCACACCTAAATTAGTGCAAACAGAATTTCAGCTCTAGTGTGTCTGAGTAAAAATCCTATGCTATAATTCCAGAGTAAATAGTAAATCATAAAGCCCTAAAAAAGAAAAAAAAAAAAAAAAAAAAAAGCAGCAGCCTTTAATCAAATCTGCCCACAGTGAATTTTAGTGGTTTTCTGGGTAACCGAGAAAGTGGATACTCAACATGGGGGAAAAGTAGGGAACTTGAAAAGGAATAAGAGAATGTACAGGAAGAACACAATGAGGATGATAATGGTGGTGTGAGAGTGGCTCTAGGAGCCTGATAGAGACCAATACAGGCAGAGAAGAGAAGGAACATAGAGATGCTTTCTTTGTAGTGAGCTCGATATTGGTGTCAGACTTAAAGTTAAGTGACATTGTGAATTCCAGAAGTCTAAGAGACCAAAACACACAGAAAATGGTTGCTGTTTATATGACATATCAGAAATCAGATCCTTTCAACCTTCTTGATCCAGGCGAAGGCACACAACAAGGAAGATTTAGAGTGCTTAAGTGACTCGCCTGATAATATTGTTAACCAGCTCCTTGCAGGCTGACTGGAGTTTGGTCAACGTATTTTTCAATAGGCCACTGAAATGTTCATACAATACGTGTTTAATATATATTTAAATATTAAATTTTATCAAATGAAGATTTTAAATAATTGGCATGTCAGAAAGTTTTATAATCCCATTCTATACAGAAAATATAATTGGTTCAAATTGAGTTATATATGGGTGATCGTGTATGTGTACCTGAACATGCATGCAGATGCAAGGATGGAGGAAAGAAGGAAGAGAAGTATTAAGGAAATATTTATAAAACTTTGATCAATTCAAAATTTAGCAAACTAGAGCTCTGAGTTGGTTTACGGCCCCAGTTATAAAAAACTCATCTGATAAACAAAAATAGAGGCGCATGCAGTTCTCTATTCTTCCTGCTAATGTCCAGGCAGAATGTTAGCTTTGGCATAAAGAGCAACAGCAATAATAAATATTATATTCAATAAAATAGACTATTATTCTCTTGAGTTCTTTACTCTGTCAAAAGTAAAAATTATAAGCATCTGATGATATTTTCAATGTACAGAAATAAAATATATACGACTATCACATAAAGGTGTGAGGGTTATAAAGCCAATATTATGGTAATGTTTCTACCTTCCATTTGAATTCGTAAAATAGTGGTTCTCAGCAGATTATGAAAAATAATGAATATTGAGATTTCTAGAGCCATCACTAAAAACATGATATAGCCAAACTAAAATAGATAAATTAAAATTGAATACTAAAAATAGGTTAACTAATTTGAAAAGAAGTCAGTATAAAAAGAAAGGGAAGAACACAGGAGGGAACCAATAGAAAACTAATAAATGGTAGTCCTAAAATTGCCATATTGATAATTACATCGTATGTAAATGATGTAAATGCACCAATTAAAAGACAAGAGCTATCATAATGCATAAGAATGATCCAACCCTATATTGTCTAGAAGAAACTCATTTCAAACATAGTAATAAAAGTAGGTTAAAAGTAAAAGGATGGAGAAAAAATTTACCATGCAAACATAAATCAAAAGAAAGCTAGATCTGCTATATTAATATTAATACAGACTAAAGTAGACTTTGGAATAAAGCAATTATCAGATATCAGAAATAAAGAGAAAGATTACATATTAATAGAAGAGTCAATTCATTAACAGAATATAACAATCTTAAATATGACACACTCAACAACAGAGCTTCAGTATACATGTAGTAAAACCTGACACATTTGACAGGAGAAAAGAACACATTCATAATTACAGTTGAAAAATTCAACCCTCTTTTCTCAGTAATTAATAGAACTAGTAGACAGAAAATCAGAATGAATGTAAAAGAACTGCACAATACCACAAGTCAACTATAGCTAATTGACATTTATAGAACATTTCACCCAACGGAAGCTCATTAAACAGTCTTTTCAAGTGCCATAAAACAGTCATCAAGATAAACAATATCATGACTCTAGAAACAAACCTTAATAAATTAAAAATTTTTGAAATAATACAAAGTATGTTTTCTGACGATAATGAAATTAAACTAAGTTAGTACAGAAAGAAAACAGAAAATGTCCAACTTAGCAATTAAACAAAATGCTTTGAAATACTTATGGGTCAAAGAGGAAGTCTCAAGAAAAACTAGACAATATTTTGAACTGAGCAAAATAAAAAATATATCAAAATGTACCGTATGCAGCTAAAGCAGTGTCTAATAGAAAACTTATAGCAATGGATGCTAACATTAGAAGTCTCAACTCAATAATATAAACTTCTAATTTAAAAAACTCAGAAAAGAAGAAGAAACATAAACCCAAAGAAAAAGAAAGAAAATAAGGCTGGAAATAAGTTGAAAATAGAGAGAAAAACAGTGAAACCAATAAGCTGACCAAGTTCTTTGAATGATAAATAAAATCGATAAATCTCTGGTAAGACTGAGAGAAAAGAGAGAAAACGCAAGTTAACAATATGATAAATGAAAGTGGAAGATATCATTACAGATTCCTCTGACATTAAAAAGGATAGTAGCTGGCACGGTGGCTCACACTTGTAATCCTAGAAATTTGGGAGGCTGAGGTGGGAGGATTGCTTGAGCCCAGAAGTTCAAGACCAGACTGAACAGTGAACATGGTGAAACTCTATCTCTACAAAAAACTACAAAAAGTCAGCTGGGTATGGTGGCACATGCCTGTAATCCCAGCTACTTGGGAGGCTGAGATGGGAGGATCAGGTGAGCCTAGGAGGTTGAGGCTGCAGTGAGCCGAGATCATGCCACTGCACTCCAGCCTGGGTGTAGAGGCACTGTCTCAAAAAATAAATAAAATAAAACATATTCCCAATAATTTGATGTAACTCAGCAATTTTGATGAAATTAACCAAATCCTCAAAAACCACAATTTACCAAACTCACCCAAGACAAAATAGATAATCTCAAGATTCCTGTGACAATTAGAGAATCAAACTCACAATTAGAGTGTCCCAGAAAAAAAATCTCTGGCCCAAATTGTTTCATTGTTGAATTATATCAAATATATAATAAGATACATCAATTCTGCACAATTTTCCCCAGAATATAAAAGGCAGGACATAGGCATGGGAAAGACTTCATGACTTAAACACCAAAAGAAATGGCAACAAAAGTCAAAATTGACAAATGGGATCTAATTAAACTAAAGAGCTTCTGCACAGCAAAAGAAACCATCATCAGAGTAAATAGGCAACCT
>NW_012119154.1:12307650-12322473 GCF_000951035.1 Colobus angolensis palliatus | reverse complement strand
ATATACACCATGGAATACTATGCAGCCATAAAAAATGATGAATTCATGTCCTTTGCAGGGACATGGATGAAGTTGGAAATGATCATTCTCAGCGAACTATCACAAGGACAGAAAACCAAACGCTGCATGTTCTCACTCATAGGTGGGAATTGAACAATCAGAACACTCAGACACAGGGCAGGCAACATCACACACCAGGATCTGTCAGCAGGTGGGAGCCTAGGGGAGGGATAACATTAGGAGAAATACTTAATATAAATGACAAGTTGATGGGTGCAGCAAACCAACATGGCACATGTATACCTATGTAAGAAATCTGCACGTGGTGCACATGTACCCTAGAACTGAAAGCAAAATAAAAAAATAAAAAAAATAAAAGGCATTTTATACCAAACAAATACAGAAGTTCCACCAAGGATCATAAACAATATGATCAAGATAAAAACGACTACACATCATAACTACTACTATCGTCTCTCAATGGTGGGGTTAACTATTATTTGCTTTATAGTTTCCTTCCTATCAGAGTCCCAAGTTTTATTACCTTTTGGGATCCTCAATATTTTTTAATTGATACATAATATTTTACATGTTTATGGGATATATATGCTATTTTGTTACACGCATAGAATGTGCAGCGATTAAGTTAGTATGTCTGGAGTATTCAATACCTTGAGTATTTATCATTTTTGTGTGTTGAGAACATTTCAAGTCCTCTCCTTTATCTACTTTGAAATATATAATATATTGTTGGTAATTATAGCCACCCTATTCTGCTTTTTCTATAATGTATGTTTGTACACATTGACCATTCTCTTTTCATTACCCCTTTCCAACAACACACCGTACCCAGCCTCTGTTATTTGCCATTCTACTCTCTACTTCCCTGAGATAAATTTTTAAGCTCCTACTTATGAGTGAGAACTTATATTTGCCTTTCTGTGCCTTATTTCACTTAGCACAATGACTCCCAGTTCCATCCACATAGCTGAAAATGAAAATATTTCATTCCTTTTTTTTTTTCCTGAGACAGAGTCTCACTCTGTCGCCCAGGCTGCAGTGCAGTGGTGGGATCTCGGCTCACTGAAAGCTCTGTCTCCCAAGTTCAAGTGATTCTCCTGCCTCAGTCTCCCGAGTAGCTGGGACTATAGGTGCCCGCCGCCATGCCTGGCTATTTTTTTTGTATTTTTAGTAAGGACCGGGTTTCACCTTGTTAGCCAGGATGGTCTCGATCTCCTGACCTCGTGATCCACCTGCCTTGGGCTCCCAAAGTGCTGGGATTACAGGCGTGAGCCACTGCCTGACTGGCCTTCATTCCTTTTTTATAGCTGAATAGTATTCCATTGTGTATATATACACCAAATTGTATTTATTAATTGATGGACACATAGGTGAATCATATTGCAATAAACATGCAAGTGCATGTATCCTTCTTGATATACTGATTTCTTTTCCTTTGGATAAATATTTAGTAGTGGGACTTCTGGATTTTATGATAGTTTTTAAATTTTTGAGAACTCTCCATACTATTTTCTGTAGTGGTTATATTAATTGACATTCCTACCAATAGTGAGTAAGAGTTCCCTTTTCTCTGCATCCTCAATAACATCTGTGATTTTTTGTCGTTTGAAAAATAAGCTAACTGGGATATGATATCTCATTTTGATTTTGATTTGCATTTACCTGATGATTAGTGACACTGACAATTTCATATAGTTATTGGCCATTTTTACATTTTTTTAAAAATGTCTTTTCATATCTTTCGATGTCAGTAATCTCATTTTTACAGGATTATTTTTTACTGTTGACTTGAGTTCCTCATATATTCTGGATAGTAGTCCCAAGGCGGATGGGTAATTTCAAATATTTTCTTCCATTCAGCAGATGTTTCCTCATTCTGTTAATTGCCTTCTTTGCTGTGCAGAAGCTTTTTAGTTTAATAGCCTCATTTTTAGTTTAAATTGTCCCATTTGTCTATTTTTTTTTTTTTTTTGTCTTTGCTTTTGAGGGCTTACCCGTAACAATCTCCACCTAGACCAACATTCTGAAGTGTTCTGTGTTTTCTTCTAGTGGTTTATAGTTTTAGATCTTACATTTAAGTCTTTTATCCGTGCTGATTTTTGTATGTGGTGAGAGTTGGGGATCCAGTTTCATTCTTCTGCATATGAATATCCAGTTTTCCCAGTGCCACTTATTGAAGAGTGTGTCCTTTCCCCAGTGTATGTTATTTGTGCGCTTGTTGAAAATCAGTTAGCTGGAAATATTGAATTTATTTTTGGATTTTCTATTATGTCCCATTGGTCTATGTATCTGTTTTTATACCAGTGTCATGCTCTGTTGGTTAGGCTTGTAATGTATTTTAAAGCCAGTTAGTGTGATGCTTCCAGTTTTGTTCTTTTTGCTCTAGAATGCTTTGGATATTTGAGCTCTTTTTTGTTCCATATGATTTCTAGGATTTTTCTTTTCTGTGAAAAATAATATTGGCATTTCGATAGGAACTGCTTTGAATCTATAGATTGCTTTGGGCAGCATGGTCATTTTAACCATTTTCATTTTTCCCATCCATGAGCATGGAACGTCATTCCATTTCTTCCTCCTCCTCCTCCTCCCTCTTCCTCCTCTTCCTCCTCCTCCTCCTCCTCTTCCTCTTCTTCTTCTGTTGTAGTTTTCTTTGTAGAGATATTTTTGCCTTCTTGGTTAAATTTACTCCTAGGTATTTTACTTTTGTTGTTATTGTAAGTGAAATTGCCTTCTTTCTTTCTCAGCTAGTTTGTTATTGATGTATAGAAATGCTACCGATTTTTGTATTTTGATTTTGTATCCTGCAACTATATTGAATTCATTTATCAAATCTAAGAGTTTTTAGGATGAGTGTAGGTTTTCTTAGATATATCATCAGCAAAGACAAACAATTTGACTTCCTCTTTTCCAGTCTGCATGCCTTTTATTTCCTTCTCTTGCTTTACTTCTCTGACTAGGACTTTCAGTGTGATGTTAAATAGGAGTGCTAGAAGCAGCCTTTTCTTGTTCCAGTTCTTAGAGGAAAGGCTTTTAGCATCTCCCCATTCAGTGTGATGTTAGCTGTGGATTAGTCATATATAGCCATCATTATGTAGAGGCATGTTTCTCCTATGCCTAGTTTATTGAGAGTTTTTTTTTTTTATCATAAAGAGATGTCAAATTTTATCAAATGCTTCTTTTTTTATCTATAGGGATCACCATATGGTTTTCATCTTTCATCCTATTGATGTATTACATTTATAGATTTGCATATGTTGAATCATCCTTACATTTCTGGGATACATCCTACTTGATCCTGATGTATCATTTTTTCAATGTGCTATTGGTTCAGTTTGCTAGTATTTTGCTGAACATTTTTGCATCTATGTTCATCAGCAATATGGTTTATAGTTTTTTTTTTTTCTTCTTTTTATGTCCTTGTCTGGTCTCAGTATCAGGTTAATGCTAGCCTCACAGAATGTGTTAAAGACAATGCCCACCTCTTCAATTCTTTGAAATAGTTTGAGAAAAATTGGTGTTAGTTCTTTGAAAGTTTGGTAGAATTTGGTAGTGAAGCCATCTAGTACTGGACTTTTTACAGGTAGGTTACTGATTCAATCTCATGACTTGTTATTGGTCTAGTCAGGTCTTCTATTTATTCCTATTCAACCTTAGCAGGTTGCAATGTGTCCAGGAACTTGTCAATTTCTCGTTGGTTTTCCAGCTTCTTAGTATATAGTTGTTCATTATAATCTCTGATGATCTTTTGCCTGTCTGTGATATATTTTTCATTTCTGATTTTGCTTGAGTCTTCTCTATTTTTATCTGGGTTAGTCTAGCAAGTGGTTTATCAATTTTGTTTATCTTTTCAAAAAGCCAACTTTTGGTTTTATTGGTCCTTTGTAATTTTTTTTAGTCTATATTTTGTTTAGTTTTGCTCTGATCTTTACTATTTCTTTCCTTCTACTAATCTTCTATCTGGGTTGTACTTGCTTTTCCATTTCCTTAAGGTACACATTGTTGGATTGCTTATGTGAAATCTTTTTACCTTATTGATATAGGCATTTATTACTATAAACTTCCCTGTTAGCACTGCTTTTGTTGTATCTCATAGGTTTTTGATACATTGTGTTTCAATTTTCATTTGTTTCAGGAAATTTTTTAATTTCCTCTTTCTTGACCCAAAGATTAGAAACATGTTATTTAATTTGCCTGTATCTGTACAATTTACAAAGTTCTTCTTGCTATTGTTTTTCTAGCTTTATTCCACTATTGTCTATGAAGAAACTTGATGTAATTTCAATTTTTAAAAAATTTTTGAGATCTATTTTGTGTCCTAATATATGATCTATCTTTGAGAATGTTCCTTGTGCTAATAAGAAGAATGTGAACTCCATAGCTGTTGGTAAACATGTTCTGTAAATGTCCATCAGGGCAATTTGGTCTACTGTGCAGTTCAAATCCCATATTTCTTTGTTAACTTTCTAGATGATTTGTCTAATGCTGCGAGTGTAGTGTTGAAGTTTCTAACTATTATTGTACTGAAGTCTTTCTCTACCTTTAGATCTAATAATATATGCTTTATATATATATGGGTGCTCTAGTGTTGAGTACATAAATATTTAGAATTGTTATATCCCCTTGCTAAATTGATTACTTTATTATTACATAATGACCTTTGTTTCTTTTTTTTTTTTTCCTTAAAATCTGTTTTATCTGATGGAAGTGTAGCTAGTCCTGCTAGTGTTTGGTTTCCACATGCATGAAATGCCTTTTTTCATTCCTTTTCTTCCATTTATTCTTCCATCTTTCAATCTATGTATGTCTTTCCAGGTGAGATGAGTTTGTTGTGTGTATGTGTATATATGTATTAATATATCATATATATTTATATAATATATAATACATATTATATTTGGTTCTTTTAAAAAATCTATTCAGTCTGTATCTTTTGAGTGGAAAGTATATTCCATTTAGATTGAAGGTTGTTATTAATATATGAGGACTGATACCTGCCATTAATTACTGCCTTTGTGTAGTCTTTGTTCCCTTCTTTCTCTAACAGTTGGTCACTTTATGTTATATGTTACATATGCTTTGATTATTCTTTTTTTTTTTTTCATAATTGTGATTTGGTTGTTTTCTGTAGTGTTAACATTTGAGACTTTTCCTTGTTTTTGCGTTTGTTGTATCAGTGTTGTTTATATTTTTATGTGTTTTCTTGGTGGTAAATATCCTTCCCTTGCTTTCAGGGAATAGAATTCTCTTAAGCATTTCTTGTAGGCCAGTCTAGTAGCAATAAATTCTCTCATCTTTGGCTTATAGGGAAAGAGTATATCTTCTTCATTAATGAAGGATAACTTTGTTGAGTATAATATCCTTGGCTGACATTTTTTTTCTTTCAGCACTTAGAATACATCATTCTATTTGCTCCTGGCCTGTGGGTTTCTGCTGAGCAACCCACCCTTTGTCTGATGGGGGTCTCTTTATAGGTGACTAAACTTTTATTTGTTTATTTATTTATTTTTTGCTGCTTTTAGAATTCTCTCTTTGCCTTTTGAAAGTTTGACTATAATGTGCTGTAGAGAAAACCTTTCTGAACTGTGTCTACTTAGAGAGCTCTGAACCTCATATCTGGGTATATTAATATCTTGCTAAACTTGGGAAGTTTTCATGAATTATTTTGTTAAATAGGTTTTCTAATCCTTTTATTGGATTCAGAAACACCAAAAATTCTAATGTTTTGTCCCTTTGTGGTATCTTATATGTTATGCTTGCTTTGATCTTTTTTTCTTTTATTCTTCTGTTTTCATTTTTATCTAACTGGGTTATTTTTTAAAAACCTGTATTCAATTTCTGAGATCCTTTCTTCTGCTTGATCTAGTCTATTGCTGAAGTTTTCAAATGTATTTTGTGTTTCACTTAGTAAATTCTTCAGTTTCTGAATTTCTTTTTTTTTTTTTTGAGACAGAGTTTCACTCTTGTCACCCAGGCTGGAGTACAGTGGTGCAATCCTGGCTCACTGCAACCTCTGCCTCCCAGGTTGATGTGATTCTCCTATCTCAGCCTCCTGAGTAGTTGGGATTACAGGCATATGCCACCACACCCAGATAATTTTTGTAGTTTTAGGAGAGACAGGGTTTCACCATGTTGACCAGGATAGTCTCAATCTCTTGACCTTGTGATTTGTCCACATCGGCCTCCTGAAGTGCTGGGATTATAGGCATGAGCCACCGCGCTTAGCCTGTTTGGTTCTATTAATGATATCTATCTCTTTGGTAAATGTCTCATTTATATCCTGAATTATCTTTCTGACTTCTATTGCTTTTTAATATTCTCCTACATCTCACTGAGCTTCTTAGTATCAATATTTTGAATTTATTTTATGACTTTAATAATTTTTACTAGGATTTATTGCTGGAGAATTATTGTGTTCCTTTGGTGGTGTCATATTTTCCTGCCTTTTCATGCTTCCTGTGTCTTGATATTGGTATATGCACATCTGGTAGAATAATCATTTCTTATAATTTTTTTGAATTTGCTTTCATAGAGGAGGACATTTTCCGGAAGATGTTATCTATGAAATTAGATGGGTAGGAAATTTTGGCTTCTATTCTCAGTATGTACTGTCCTGTAGCCTCTGTATAATATCTTCAGTTGTAAACAGCATCAGCGGTGTCTATTATTTCCTTCGTGGCTTAGGGTATGGTTGTTAGTGGAGGCTGTAGTAAACTTTTGCTGGGGTTTGGACAACAAGTAGGCCAGCCTTTGGACACCTGCAGTAGCAGTAGCGGGCTGAGTGTGCCTGTCCTTGGACCCTAGGGCAGTGTACACTGGTACCATTGTTAGTGAATCCAGGCAAGCCAATTTTGGGGCCCCTGGGTGGCTTGCTCAGGTGGTTCAAATGGCAGTGGTAAGTAGATGGGTAGGGAGGTTCTTGAGTCCCTGGGGGGCTGGCATGTTATGGGTAATGGCATTTGCAGTGGCGAGGCAACCCTCTGGGACCCAAATCTTCCACACTGATATTGACAGTGGCTGTGCCAGCCTGAGTGGGCCAGCCCCCAAGCCTGCAGGTGATGTGTGTAAGTTGGTGGCAGTTATGGTGCTAGCAGCAGTGGTTGGGTGGGCATGACCAGAAGGGATGCTCAGGTGCCAATGGTGGTATACTGAAATGGGCAATCTTCAGGCCCCTAGATGGTGTTCCTGGGCACTGAGAGGTAGGACCGAGCTGGGCGAACCTGTCCTTAGGCCCCCTGGTGGTGTGTGCGGGCACTGGTTGTGGTAAGCAGAAGCAGGGTGATCCCCTGGGAGGCCAGTACAATGTTAAGGTAAGGGCCACAGCAGCTGTAGACCATGGCCCTCCTACTGGAAAGGAAAGAGCTGCTTTGAGAGTGTGTACTTTGCTTGCATCTCAGCCCCACCACAGTGGCAGCAGCTGTGGGCACAGAAATTTATCCTGAGGTACATGAAAATATGTGGCTGCTACTCTATTGTGGGATGAAGGGGTCGCTGCCTGTGGCTCTTGCCTCAGTCTTGGTGGCAGCCAATCCAGCCAGGGAATGTCAATGGTGCTTCAAGGATGTGGAGATGCATGGGCTGTTGGGCATCAGGGTAGGATGCAGTCTGGTGGGGGCTGGGTCTTTGAAATGGTGTCATGCCTAGGACTCAGAGGTTTGTGGGATTCAGCATGAGCTCTCTCTCTCAGAAGCAATACTGTTGAGTGGTCTTCAGCTCCTTATATTAGTCTCAGGGTCCATGACGGTCAAAGGGTTCTTCTTTGGCTAGCACTATAGGAGCCTGTGGTGGGAATGTGGACTGTGAAGGGTCTCCCATTTACCCTTGCCCAACATTAGGGAGCCTCTCCAGGCTCCCAGCGAGCCCTCACTTCCCTTTCCTTTCTTTTTGTTTTTGGTGCTTCCTGTCACTTTTCTGTTGAATTCCAGTTTTCTCCCTTAGATGATCTATTCAAAATGTGACAATCTACTTGCCATTTTGGCTCCTCTCCATGGAGTAGGTGCACATGATGAATCCAGCTGACCACTTTGAAGACTCCTTTCTAAAACTTTAAAGGCTATAAAATTTTACCTGGACTTCCCATTTTAGTTATTTTAAACAATGCTGCAATGAAGTCTTCGTTTCTTTCTGTCTGTCTCTCTCTCTCTCTCCGTGTGTGTGTGTGTGTAGGTCCTTATTTATATTTGAATAGTTTTGTGGAATAAATATTTAAAACTGGAATTTATAGGTCAAAGGGAAAATGTCTTTAAAATTAAACAAATTAGAATGGACAAATTGCCTTCCAATATATTATTTCAATTTATATTCTCATAAGAAATGAAAAGGTTGCCTGTTTCTCAACAATCTCACCAGCATTGGTTATTATCATTAAAATTTTTGCTGATCAGAAAGATATAATAATTAACCTCATTATTTCAATTCCCCAATTTTTTATTAGTGGAGAGTTTGAACACTTCGAATCTGTTAAACATTTGTACATTAATCATTTGTGAATTGCCTATATCTTTTTCCAACTGGAGAAATTTATCTCTCTTATTAAATTTTGAATACTTAAGTTTATTGGGGTTGTTAAGCTTTTGTCATGAATTACAATTTCTAAAGTTTATGTCTTTTTAATATGAACTTTAGCCAATTTTTTAGTCTTATCTTTTAATACTTATGAGCTTCACATTATGTTTTTATAGTCAATTATTTTTATACCCAAACCTGATTATTTTTCCTTTCCCTGTTTTGATAATTTGATTCATATTTTCAGGCCTAAATAGAAAATTGCTTTCTCTGCAATGTGTTGCCAGTCTCAGGCACACTAAATCATTCCTTTTTCTGTGTCTTATAAAAACACATAAACACATATATCTAACTACTTTTCATAGATAATTTTATACACATTTGCCTTTTATACACATCTTCTCAAGTATAGAGACCATGATCTGTGTCACAAAGATCATAGGTGCAAAATTATTACGACTAGACCTACTGTATGTGCTTGATATATCTATGAATCTTGGATTATATAAGATGTAGGGCATTATGCTAAGGGCTGTTGCCTAAGCCTTTCCAGACACAAATAGGCTACATAGGTATTGGTTTTTGATACTTAGAGCTGAAGCCTCCTCACATATATCTGGGATGATTCAACAACTATTTATAAAATGGAATAGTTTTAAATAATTACCACCAACTCCCTAGGGAAGAATCCGATACAGGTTAAAGGGTTTCCTTCAAAGTTTACAAAGAATAAAAAAAAAATTGCAAAAGTAAGAGTTATGTAGTTAGCATCAATCATTCTGGGAGAACTTTTAAGTGTTAATATTATTATCTACCTCGTGAAGACATGACAGGCATGCTTACACAGTCTATGAATAATACAAACATGGGATATAAAGTAACATATTCTTTTTCTTTTTTTCTTTTTTTTTTTTTTGAGATGGAATTTTGCTCTTGTTGCCCAGGCTGGAGTACAATGGCACTATCTTGGCTCACTGCAGCCTCTGCCTCCCAGGCTCAAGTGATTCTCCTGCCTCAGCCTTCTGAGTATCTGGGACTACAGGCACCCACCAACACGCTCAGCTAATTTTTGTATTTTTAGTAGAGACGGGGTTTCACCATGTTGGCCAGGCTGGTCTCAAACTCCTGACCTCAGGTGATCCACCTGCCTCAGCCTCCCAAAGTGTTGAGATTATAGACTTGAGCCAATGCACCTGGCCTAAACTGACATACTGGACAACAGAATCAAGAACTTAGAAGTTCCTTGAAAACAGACTGAAATGTCAAATTGTTTGGAGAGACTCCACTCACCTTTATTTACTAACCCAATGGAGTTCATTTTTCAGTGATATTAAAATAATTCGAATTAAAAAGGCACACATTCTCTGCCATTCAAATATCCTTTGCTAACAATCAGAACAAAACATGGTGATTCCATTTCATGACTAGTTATCAATGTTTAGGTTGTATCAAAAAAATCAGTAAAACTGGGTTAAATTTCTCAATTTCAAGATTTCTATCTCTAAGAATCTGACATATTTTTTCATGTCCATAAGTCCCTATTTCTTGTATAGTGAGAGAATGCTTGGCTAAGATCCTCACTTAATGAATATTGTATTTAAGAGGAAAGGAGTTTATTTGCAGACTTTAGGAATTATTTAGCTATTAACCTATACATGGAAAAGAGTAAAGAAAATATGCTACCAAGTAACGGGAAAAAGAGCCTCACACCAGTTGTTGTAGCAGTTCAGAAAGACTAGAAATCTGAAAGGATCCTACTCCCTACTTTCTAAACCAGAACACTAGCCATTAACATCCTGGGTAAGTTTACCATTTTTCCATTGTTGTTATCCAACTCCATTTTTGTGGCCTTGACACATGGACATATATGAGGATATAAAAATGTTGGAATAGTCATAGGGTTTTTTTTTTTTTTTTTTTTTGACAGAGCAGCCACAGATAGGCAAGTTTACTCAGTTAAATTATTTCTCACTCTACCTTTATGTTCCTTTCAATACAGATGCCTCCAAGTGCGCTATTTCGTTTACCTCACTGGCGAAACCTCATTTGGTTTCATTTTGTCTTTTAGCTCTTTCTGAATCTCCTCCTATGGGGACCCGCTGTGTACCTTCAAGCACTGGGCATGACAAGCACAGCCCTGTCCTCCTTTAGGACAAATGAACAACTACAACACTGTGTAAGAAGTAATTATTAAGCATTACAGGGCAAAGAAGAATTATCCAGAGATGAGAAAAAATGAATGCTATCCTCCAGGAGAACATTTCCAAGAATATAAGGAAGTAAGAAACAACATGGCACATTAAGACACTACATGCTAGAAATGGGTGTGGTGGCTCACACCTGTAATCCCAGCACTTTAGGAGGCCGAGTCGGGTGGATCACCTGAGGTCAGGAGTTCGAGACCAGCCTGGCCAACATGGGTGAAACCCCGTCTCTACTAAAAATATAAAAATTAGCTGGGCGTGGTGGCGCACGCCTGTAATCCCAGCTACTCAGGAGGCTGGGGCAGGAGAATCGCTTGAACCCAGGAGGCAGAGGTTGCAGTGAGCCGAGATTATACCACTGCAGTACAGCCTGGGAGACAGAGGGAGACTCTGCTCATCAAAAAACAAAATTCAAAAAACAAGCAAAAAACTACATGCTTCAGTGTGTAAGAGAAAAGTGTTCATTTTTTAACTTCTTTAACTTTTCGCCAACTTTTATGAGTCCAAGACTCAGAATAGAAAATCCCTGGAGAGAATAACGGGCTTTCCTAGGCGGACCCTATCCATCAACTTAAGAGATGATATTTTACGAAAATTGGGAATGTCCTAATTTTTACCTGTCACATCAGAGTTTACACATATTTATGTTGAATTATGATCTATTCCAAGGCCTTGAATGACCTGCCCCTGGAATTATTTGATAGTTTCATTTCACTAGCTCAAGGATTGAGAACTGTATCTGTCTTGGAATGAAAGGGGCCAATGAAAAAATGTATTTTTCCCTAATCAAATTAGTGACAAAACATCTATGTATTTACTGAGTTATAACTTTCATTTTTTTGGTTTCCTCTTGCCTTTCTCCACTTGACTTCCTCCCAATATTAAGCAGTACATTCTATATCCAAATGTACACAGCAAAAATTCCAGTAAAACATATCGAACAAGGTAAGCCGTTTTAAAATCATTCCCCTTAATCTTGTCAACAGATACTCTATGATATCCCACTGTCTAGCTTAGCCCCACTATTTTTCTAGAAATTTTTGGTAGAAAAGATAGCAGGACTTGTGCAGTAAATAAGTGATAAAAAAAAGAAAGAAAGAAAGAAAGAAAATCCACCAACATTATGAAAATGCACAAACACAGGAAATCTAAACATCTCAGAAAGGTGTTCTAATATGATTAACCCATTAAACTCCTTAGCTTACCTGGGAAGTATGTAACATCTATGATCTCACCACTTTATAAATGAGGAACTGGGGCCTAAGATCATGAGTGACTCTGTGGTATAGCCAAGAAAAGCCTGTTTCATGTATTAGTTTTTTCTTCCCTCTTATTCTATCACCAGGTACTTAAACCTACATATGCACATAGAATTCTTGTGCATAAATTCCTCCTGCATTAAAGAAGGATAGAGAAGTGGTTTGTTATGGTAGAAAGTGCTCTGGATCGGATTCAGATCTAAAATCTGATTCTTTGCTGGCCACAGTGGCTCATGCCTATAATCCCAGGACTTTGGGAGGCTGAGGTGGGCAGATCACAGGAAGATAGGAGCTCAAGAACAGCTTGACCAATATGGCAAAACCCTGTCTCTACTAAAAATACAAAAAGTAGCCAGGTATGGTGTTGCATGTCTGTAATCCCAGCTACTTGGGAGACTGAGGCAGGAAAATCACTTGAATCAGAGAAGCAGAGGTTGCAATGAGCCGAGATCATGCCACTGCACTCTGCACTCTAGCCTGGGTGACAGAGTGAGACTGTGTCAAATATATATATTTTTTATATAATATATATTATATTATATAATATATATTAGATATTTTATAATATATATATGTTTATATATATATATTATTTTGCTGTCCCTACCAGCTAGAAAGCCTTGAGGTGGTACCATCTTTTCTAAATTGGGGTTGACATGGGGAATGATCAAGATAAAAGATGTAAATAATCTCCCTCCCCACACGAATGGAAACACATGTATTATAGATATTTGAAGCAGACCCAGAATCCATAATCCACACCAAATCTTCTCTCAGCTAACAATGTTGACTCTCTTCCCAAAGGCCTTGGCCATTCAGAGCCACTTGCCTTTTCACACACTATTGAAAAGACAGGTTTAACAGAGCTATAAATAGCATAGACCCAAAGACTGAAGAGAAAGCCCATGCCACTCACCCACATGGGGTCACTCAGGTCCGAGTCCTGCATGCGGATACAGTCCATGCTAATCTCAATCTTATTTGTCGCACCATCTTCTGATGGTTCATCCACAAAGTTCAAGTCAATAGGCTGAACTGAACATATAGGCCTAACACATAGGAAAGAAAAAAAGTGAGTTAGGCATGGAAAGGGACTGAAACATACTCATACTGTTGTTAACAACAAGCACTTTCTAATTCAAAGTCAGCAAGGCTCATTGGTTTCTTGAAGTTAGAAGCCCTAGGTTTGAGTCCCGGCTCGATCACTTATCAAATGTGTAATTTCAAGCAGTTCAAATCCAATCCTCATTTGTTAAATGGGGATCATGACCTCCTCCCTCCTCAGATAATTACTGGGTATGATGCAGGAAATAATGGCTGCATCTGTGATAGAGTATTTTATACTCTATTCCTAAGGGTCTCCAGTGTGCTGAAATTCTCTTTTTACCTTTTCTTAATTTATTCACTTATCCAAACCTGCTTTGAATAAAGAAATAATAATAATACTTTTCACAGCAAGGTATAAACAACACAATTTAGTGTTTTATCTTCTCAGTGAATACCTGCATTATAAAAGTAGATAAGTCTTCAAGCCAAAGGAATGGATTCTGAGTATCAGAGAAACATTGGGGAAGTGAATTTGGAGCAGGAGGGCTTAGGCCCTCCAAAATTATATCACCTTGGATTAGTAAGGATCTTTTGGAGTTAGAAATGGAAAAAAATCACCACTGAATTTTGAACAAAGCGATGGCATTGGAGTCATTAACTTTTCCTAAATAACTTCTACTGATTCTAGAAAAAACATACCATACTAAGCAATATTTTGACCACCCACATTTACCTATTTAGCTCAAGCATAACATTTCTTGCTTGTTTTATACTTACTGTTCTAGAAAATCCCAGATATGCTGGAAAACCTCTGGACTGAGGAATTCATTTGTCTGTGTGCTCTGGGACATGGTGGATCGGTAATAACTTTCTTTCCAAGAGAAATGAGCTGGGGTTTCTACGAAACTTAAAAGGACAAAAATGAAGCCAGTATTATACTTTCTGTATTTATGACACTGAATATTTACATTAAAGCATACTCTATCATGAAAACATCAAGTGAATCTATAAAATCATGCAGGTATATATGTAGCACATGTTACAAGTTACACAATTGGCATTTCTTCAGGCAGTGTAATGAATCCAATTTTGCCAGAAAATCAGGCAGATCTCCAACGCTAGACAATCTCATCTTCTATCAAAGCTCTCCTTTCCTAACTAATAGTATTATTATGCTCTATCCCTCCACTATCCAACATCTGTGTTCTGTAGGTTTTGAAAAGAGAATAAACATTTCCTCATTAAATCTGACAGCAAGTCTGACCTATCATTAAACCCATTTTGTAAGAGTCTCAAATGATTATCTGCCCATTCTGCCACCAGCAGGTAAGAAACAGAACCCGGAAACAGAAATGAGCTCAGAAAATTTAAATTTTTTCCCCAGTTTAATCGTCCCTCCCATAACCACAATCTTAGAATCACACTCAGGGACAATGAACTCAAACCTGCAGACCTAATATTTTTTAATCTTTTTATCGCCAGTTACTTACCTTGATGTGTGGGTGGTTCTTAATTAAAGTGTAGCATTGTATGTTAGACTTAATAATAAGCAAACATCTCAACACTTTGCAAATGAATCCTATTTCTGTTTGCTTCATTTTGCTGCTGAGCCCTGAAGTTTGCTTTACTTATTTTTTTTTATTTTTGAGATAGAGTCTCGCTCTGTCACCCAGGCTGGAGTGCAGTGGCTGGATCTCAGCTCACTGCAAGCTCCACCTCCCGGGTTTATGCCATTCTCCTGCTTCAGCCTCCCGAGTAGCTGGGACAACAGGCGCCCGCCCACCTCGCCC
>NW_012119154.1:12304232-12306334 GCF_000951035.1 Colobus angolensis palliatus | reverse complement strand
TATATATATATATATATATACACACACACACACACATATATATACGCACACATATATATATATACACACACACACACATATATATACACACACACATATATATACACACACACATATATATACACACACACATATATATATACACACACATATATATATACACATATATATTTCATTTAATACAATTTTATCACGTGTGTGTAGAGTATCTATCACCACAGTCAGTATTAAAGAATTGGATTCATGAGACAGACACAGTCAGACTATGTTTCATATTGGTAAATCTGGAAGTTGTGTGATGGAAGAATTTACAGCATGTCAGTGTATGGGTAAAGTGACTATTTAGAATGTTCCTGCATCAGTTCAAGTAAGACAACGAAAGGGCAAAATCAATGGGAACGGAGAAGATAGGGACAAAGTCAATTATTAGTAAAAAGGCTAAATCATACACTGGTTGTGTTACTAGTGAAGGGAGAATGAAGAGTCAGCGATGACTTTACGTTTCCAGCTTGATTGAACCGTGTGGTTGATGATTCTACTAACTACATCAGTAAGTATAGTTGAAAGATCCGGCTTAAAGAAAGGGAGATGATAAACTGCATTGTAGCATGTTGAATTCTAAGCACGTAGAACTCAAACCTAGCTTTATCCACACATGTGATAAAATTGTATTAAATGAAATACACACACACACACACACACATATATATATATATATACTCACATTCAGATAAGTACAAGTAGAACTGAGGATTTGTGAGTCAGACCACTGGATTTTATCAATGTCACTATTGCAGTTTTTATATTATATGGTAGTTTTACAAGATGTTGCTATTGAGGGAACTGGGTAAAGGGTACATGGGATTTCTCTGTATTATTCATTACAATTGCATGTAAAACCACAATTTCCTCAATGTAAAAAGTGAAACCAACTTAAATAAGCCTTACACTCTAGGAAGAAAAACAGACCATAAGTTTAGAAACAGAAATCTTCCTCAGAGGGTAAAAATGAATCTGTGAGTGTGGATACAATGACTTATGCAGAATAGGTGCAATGAGAAAAGGTATGCGGGGCTCCACTTAGAAAACCTGAGAACTAACAGACCCTGAGAAGTTTATGGTATTTTAGAAGCCAAAGTAAAAACAAAATTAAAAATAATCAACATTACTCAATGGCAATTAGATCTAGGAAGATAAGACCTGAAAAATACCTACTAGATTTGACATGAGGAGGTCATTGCCAACCTTGACGTTAGAACCTTCTGTAGATTAATGATACTCTCAAAATATTTTAGTGTTTTGAGGAGCAAATGGGGGTGTGTAAAAGAAATGTTTTTTGGATACAATTGGATTAGAAGAACCTAAATTATGCCTAAAGAGGAAGAACCTAGTGTGGAAAGAGAAAATTTCAAGATACTGGAAAGAAAGGGAATGGCATGGTAAGAAATCCTGCAATAGGCAGGTAGGAAAAGGTCAAGGCATAGGTAGAGAGGATGATCTTGAACTAAAACCCCTTAACCCCTCACTCTAGGATGAAGTAGATGGCAAAATTAAGTACAGATATAAATATTTTCATACAAGATAAATAGAAGTCAAGGTTGATGACTTCAATTTTCTTGATGAAGCAGGAGGAAGACAAGGCCAGTTGCTGAATATTGAGGGGGTCAGACATTAAGTGACTATTTGGGGAAAAAAAGGTGAGGGTTTAGAAATGTGAATCAGGTTAGAAAACATGAATTTGTCATATCCCAGCCTACACAGTTATGTGATTCTCTTCAGCTTATACCACTGGGGAAAGGAACAAAAAAAATAGATAAAAACAATACTACTGTTGTTTCACTGAACAGGTTACATCAGAGAATTAAGGGAACTGTGAAGACTAGCTTTGGATTCAGATTGGAGAGGGCAGGAAGAGGGTCTAGGGCAAGGAAACCCTGTCTATTCCAAAAATACAAAACTTAGCTAGGCGTTGTGGCAGGTGCCTGTAATCCCAGCTACTCTGGATGCTGAGGCAGAACAATCTCTTGAACCCAGGAGGCAGAGATTGCAGTGAGCCGAGATCGTGCCACTGCATGCCAGCCTGGGCGACAAGAGTGAAACTC
>NW_012119154.1:12276081-12304015 GCF_000951035.1 Colobus angolensis palliatus | reverse complement strand
GAAAGAAAGAAAGAAAGAAAGAAAGAAAGAAAGAAAGAAAGAAAGAAAGAAAGAAAGAAAGAAAGAAAAAAAGAAAGAGAGAGAATGGGAAAGAAAGGGAAAGCAAGGAAAGAAAGAAAGAAAGAAAACTATGTCTCTATGAGGTCAAAACAGTTATATAGGGCAGGAATTAACAATGTTAAATTGGTAGAAATGGAAGAGTGGGATATCAGAATTGATGAGGTCCCTATAATTAGAAGACCATCTGATAATCCAGTGTCTTTAAATTAAAAGGTTACATTAATTTTCTTCACTTCTCTATTGAGATTGTGGCCTACTTGGTTTATTTACTGCCAAATAGCTAGTAGAGAAGAAGTAAAAGTTAATGGATTTAACACTGAAGTGAAATTTAATACTCTCATGATGACACTTTTGAATATGCTTGATTCACATTAAAATTTGTCTTCAGACAAAACTGAAATACAAGAAAATAGGAAAAATAAAAGTAAATGCAATTCATAACAAATGTGAAAGATAGAAGTGAACAAAGGCATGAATTATTCAAAAACCAAAATGCAGATAAACTCCCATATGAGTGGCCATATACATGGACCCATAAGGACATCTCCAACATCCAAAGATCTAAACAGGATGCCTGATAGCTTGAAAGCCAGGTGAGCACTAGAAGGTAAACATTACCATACAAAGTAGACTCTCAACAATAATGATATTAGTGTGTGAGATTCGAAAGAGTAAGAGTTTTTAAGTTGGCAGAAGTGTAGATTTAGTTTCTAAAGAGACTGATAGATACTGTGACCAACATCTTCAATCATAAAGACCAAGGCAGATTCTAAAAAGAGTGTTATATAGAAGGAAGACATTATCTCTAAAGCAGAAGAGAGAAAAACAGCATTGGTTCCATACTCATCATCTATTATTTCCCTTATTTCCACATAGTAAGTTCTGGTTCCTGTCTGTACTTGTTATTTTTTTTTTGTTTTGCTTTTATCCCTAGGTTCGGACTCCTAAAAGTCATTTCCCTGTATTTCTAATGTCACCGTAATCAGCTGTGAAAACCTGGAGGTGAAAACCTCCAGACTCCTCAAACTTCAGCTTCCTTGCACGTGACAGCATGGAGACGAGGATCTCCACCCCACTGCCTTTCCCATGCCTACCCAACCCTCAATGTTCTCTTCCTTACATAGTACTTCCTAGGTTCTAATTTAAGTATAATTTTTCTCCTTTGAACTTTGTTCTTTTATTTCATCTCATCAATGCTACTTTGTCACACTTTGCTTGTTCAACAATTAATCTACTGCAGAGGATTTTGGGTAATTTGTGGGTGAAACATATCTCTCTCAACTTTGTATTTCTTGTGGTTTCATAGCTCCTTGAGGATCGAGTGGAAGACTTACAAGTTTTGGAATGGGGCTGACCTAGGTTCAATCTCAGTTCTACTAATGACACACTTTGAGGCCATGGCCAAGTTACTCAATGTCTTTGAACCTTAGTTTCTTCAACTATGCTTCCCTCAGAGGGTGGCTGAGAGGTTTTCTTTAAATGTGCTACATAATTTTTATACAGAGCCTGGTACTCAATGCATTGGTTCTATCACAAAAAGTGCTACATCATTTGCATCTGGGACATACTTGCTGAATTAAACTTATTAGATAGTGTGTTTGAATGGTCTGTTCAAGTTTTTAAAGTGTCACATAAAAGTAAAATAATTATATGAAATTTATCCCTCCCTTCCATCTGTGACCTTGGGTCAAAAAAATACCCTCATCGCCACTCATTTTCTTCTAGGTCACTTTTGTCTTAGACTGGCTACAGTAAGTGAGGCAACTTTACCCCTCACGGGGCTTCAAGGGGCTTTATTACAAAAGTCAGGGGTGGGGAGCTGGAACTACAAAAGACAAGAGAGGGGAGTTGGAATATCCTAACCAATTTCTTTCTTAAAGGTAATGATTTATCTGAATATAATCCCCTTCACTCATGCTCCCCATGCCACTAAACCTTCTTGCCTTTTTCATTAATCAGCATTTTCTCCTAACTTAAAGGACTATGTAATGATCAGCCTTTTCAAGCAGAATTTTCATTAGGTTACTCCTTTTGTGGCAGATAATTTACAATCATTAACCCCGCATCCTTGACAAAATCTAATCACCTTTGTCTCTCATTCTTTTGAGCAAACCCTCCTTACAAACTGTTTAGCCAGCTGAGATGGTTTGGCTGTGTCCCCACCCAAATCTCAGCTTGAATTGTAATAATCCCCATGGGTCAAGGGCAGGACCAGGTGGAAGTAATTGGATCACGGAGGTGGTTCCGCACCACCCACTCTGTGCTGTTCTCCTGATAATGTGTGAGTCTCATGAGATCTGATGGTTTTGTAAGTATCTGGCGTTTCCCTGCTTCCACTCATCTCTGTTCTGCCACCCCGTGAAAGAGGTGCCTTCTGCCATTTTATAAGTTTCCTGAGACCTGCCCCAGCCAAGTGTAACTGTGAGTGTATTAAATCTCTTTTCTTTATAAATTACCCAGTCTCAGGGATCTCTTCATAGCAGCATGAAAGCAAACTAACACACCAGCTGTATCCTACAGGTTGTTTTCATCCTTGAGCCCTTACAAATTGACCTTTTACATAATCCACCATCTTCCCCCAAGTCATATTCTTTACATTTGCCAACAGTGATCTCACCTAGAAAGGATACAATATTTGTATATCTTGTTTGGGTTCACAGTCTTAATCTGGCATGCTTTAAGTATTCTTGTCCTTAGTTCATTCTATCATAATCTACCCACAAATTTACCCATATTGAAACGGCGTTTCCATTTTGTGTAGGTAAGTCTGTTGCTCCAACTAATAAGACATTGGCACTCAAAATTATTATTTTCCTTATGTTTTTTTGACAGATCTGTAGAAGGGAAAAACTAGAAAGGGCTTTATTTCTCATAATCTCTACTCCTTTCTTTTCATAAATGAAACTCATAGGGATTTGACTCATATCCCACAGGAAGTCCACAAGTATCTAGTTCTGGAGCCTAGCCATCCTGGGTCCTTGTGCAAAGCTCTTCAGACATAAAGTGTACAGTTAGCACCTTTGCAAACTGTACTGTCTAACTCCACAAACATAAAACATGTTACCAAACTTCACTCTACTAAATTCCTCAGTTAATATTCTGACCCATTTCAGTCTAGAATCTGGCATTTGGTACAAGACACAGGTAAGGAATACTTGAGTATCTTGTTTAAAATGCCATTTTAACATTATAGCATGCAAACATAGTAACCTGCATGCTTGCAAACAGTGTATTTATTGACAAACTGCCCCCAAATTAGAACTTAGGACACATTTGAATAAGTGTAATCACCATGACATCAGGTTTGGAATACATTAGGGTTTAGGGTTTTACACAACTGTGAAAATTTGATGGAAAATGCATGTAATATCCACGACTCAGATATATGAAAATGGAGCTCAGGAAGGACTATGGGGAAATTGAAACCTGTAGAGGAGGTTTCTTAGGATTAAACAATGTGACAAATTGAACTTAGACAAAAAAGAAAAGAAAATATGTAAAAAGAAAAAGTAGACCTTCTTGGAAAAAATTATAAGGTCTAATGGTTGGAAGTCATCTAGTCCAAACTCTTAACTTATTAACAGTGACCTTGCAACTTCAGTCAAGATACATATCTGTACCACATAAGGCTGCCCACTCTTTGTGAGACAGCTCAGAACGCTGAATGAGAGATTTAAAAATTGAGGAAAGGTTTACTGCCCTAAAACCTCCAGACACTAGTCCGATGCATGCAAAAAATATTCCAATTGCAGTGGCCTTCAACATTTTCTCAATTATAGACTCTATTATGGGAATCTGATGATAGTTCTGAACAATCTTATACAATAAACAAAAAAAGTAAAAGTGAAATATGCGTACTGACATACATATAAGTGATTGGGTTTGGTTTTCAAAGATTTTATAGACCTTAATCCACATTCCTAATCCAAGTCTCATCACTGAGAGCTTAGTTAGGAATCTGCACTATAATCTTTCATCTGGATTAGGTGTTAGCGAACTACTACTCACAAGCAAAATACATCCCACCTGTTTTTGTAGGTACAGTCTTTTAAGGACACTGTCATATTTATTTAGGTGTTGCTATATGGCTGCTTTTGAACTACAACAGCAGAGTTGAGGAGCTGTAATAGCAACCATGTGACCCACATAGTCAAAAATGTGTTCTGGCCCTGTGTAGAAAAAGTTTTCCAACCCCTGATGTATATAAAAGACTTTTAAAGATTTTAAGATAAATTGCAGTTTGAGTTAATACTTGTGGAGTTGTAGAAACTTTCTCTTGGACCATTATATGTGGAGTACAAAGTAGAAGTGGGAGATCATTGGGCCAATATTTGTCAAACCAGGGAATTATGAGCAATCAGATATGGACCTGGAAATAAGAAGTGACCCTGGACCAATGAGGCAGGATACTCGGTTCACACCTGATTTTTTAAATTGTTTTATTGTAACTGTTCATGTATTTTTCTTATCATCCTCATTGATATTTTAGTACTTTAAATATGGGATGGTGACCCAATTCATATAAATATGGGATGGTGACCCAATTCATAAAGCATGATGTATCACACAGATATTATTCAATAGCCTGTTGCTACATAATGATTCACACCTGTAATACTTCAGTACAAAACCACTTTCACATATACTTCACTTGATAGTCATATTATGAATTATGTATCACACTGAACCTTAGGAACTTACTGTTTTGTAGGTTAATGGTGGAATGCTACCATGTTTATATGGTTCGAAGTCACAGAATGAATATTATTGTCAACACTCTACAGCTGAACAACATTAAAATACTTGTCAAGATCACATATTCCATCAATAGGTGGCAGACCAAGGTCTTGAGCCGCATTCTTTGGACTGCTGCTACTCAGTGACAAGATGACCGGCCCACCCAGAGAGTAAGACTGAGTGATGTTTATATGGAGGAACAAGATACATGTTTATGGACTTTTCTTAAATATAAATTTGCTTAATCTGTACGTGTTTTATTCTAAAGACTCACTAACAATGATGACAAAATGTCCCCCACCACCCGAGATGAACTCTCACTCTGCCATACAGGCTGGAGTGCAATGGCACAATCTCGGCTCACTGCAACCTCCAGCACCTGGGTTCAAGCAATTCTCCTGCCCCAGCCTCCCAAGTAGCTGGGATTACAGGTGCACGCCACCACGCCCGGTTAATTTTTGTATTTTTACAAAATTTAACGGGGTTTCACCATGTTGGTCAGGCTGATCTCAAACTCCTGACCTCATGACCTCATGATCTGCCCACCTCGGCCTCCTAAAGTGCTGGGATTACAGGCATGAGCCACCACACCCAGCCGGCAAAATAATTTTACATTTGTATTGGCTATGTATGCGTTGTGCTGAAGAATCAGTCGTAACAAAGAACCGTGGCAGACAGCTGAGAACTCACACACTCACTTTCCAAAGCAGGATGTCCTCCCCCACCATCTGCCCCCCATATTGCTAAATTCCCTCATGTGGTTCCCTTCAAAGTGAGGAAAATATATATTTTCACCTGTCCTGACTTTATTTCTTCCAACTCTTGGTACTAAAATAGCTTAAATCAGAGTCTTTAAAATGTACTTTACTTTATCACAACGGGATACGTATTATTAAGTTTTGGTGGCATAAAAATAGAAGTTTTAAACTTTAAAATTAGTCACCTTGCCATTCAGGAACAATTTCCTTTTATTAATTTTTACGTATTTATATTCCTAGTCCCCATAAGTCCTACGTTTTATTTTTCAAATTTTCTGTTCATTATGCTTTAACTCTATTTAAAAGTGAACTTTACCGGGTCTGTCTTGTTTATACACTTCACATTACCATGTTTACCTAATTCCTTAACATTCAATGTAATAATTATTAATATTATGTCTGTTTTAATTATTTGTCCTGGTAAATTTTATTTTTAGTAAATTAAATATACAAAATTGACTAAAGACAGGAAATATGGTTTATATAATACAAATCACAACCTTTAGACTTTTTTTCAGAATGAGGTAACACCTTGAAAAAGTAGTATCTAGTACTAAAGTCTGATACAAATCATAAGGATTTATTTATTAAGCAACACATTTGTGCAAATTATGGTGAGAAGTAGGGGAGAAAAAGAAATCCATCACTGGTTTATCCTTACCCCATATGTTTTTATATCCATTATCTGAGACTGTGTCATATATTTACATGTTGATTGTCAGTCTCTCCTGTACTCCGGTCCACCCCACTGCCTGAAGAATGTAAGCTTAACATGAGCTGATTGCCCTGCTCACGGATGCATCCCCAGGGCCTGGAACAGTGCTTAGCACGAAGGTGTTCCATAACCATAAGCTTGTGAATACAGAATATGAATAGAGGAGATGGAGTGGATTTGAATCCCAGGTGTATTTAATTGTATTTATCTTCCACTCTTGCAAAACGTCTCCATTAGTTACTGCCCCAGCTCCACTGTAGAGATGCAAAGAAATTATCAGAGAATATTATTCTAAGTGAAGATACCCAGGAATGGACAAACAAATATTGTATGTTCTCACTTATAAGTGGGAGCTAAGCTATGAGGATACAAAGGCATAAGAATGACACAATGGACTTTGGGGACCCAGGGAAATGGTGGAAAGAGGGTGAGGGATAAAAGACTACAAATAGGGTTCAGTGTATACTGCTTGGGAGATGGGTGCACCAGAATCTCACAAATCACCTCTAAAAAACTTACTTATGTAACCAAATACTACCTGTTCCCCAATAACCTATAAAAATAAATCATTATTAAGAATTAAATATAATATAAATTACATACCATAAAAGAGTAATGAACAATTAGGGAAATTTTGACACTGTAGAATCTTGAAGATATATTTATATCTCACATCCCTACACATAACAGAATTCCTGATATAATACTGGGCATTCATAAACATTTGTTGAATGGATGAATGGCTTAATTCATACAGCCTGAAAGGGTTAGTATAAAAATATAGGTTGGATAACTCCTAAGTCTTTATTCTTTCTGGTATATTGCAATGACCTCTGTGAGAAGTGAAGTGGATATCTGCAACAATGAGACCAAAAAAAAAAAAAAAAAAACAAAAATCTGAAAGCCAGGCACAAGAACAAAAAAGTACTTGGAAAAACCCCTGAGGACTTTGGTGTGATAACACAACCCGATAAATAAGGTTCCCAGTGGTAATCCTGAAGGTGCACACTATTTTTGGCTTAAAAAGTATGTATTATATTCAGAAATATCTACCTTCCAATACAAAAAGAAACATGAAATGCTATCTAACAAGTGTATGTTCAACTATTACAGAAAACCCACCCACCCAGAATAATGTATTTCTTAAAGACACCTGGTAGATAAGTTTTGTTTTTACTAAATCATTAGGGCACATTTTGTTCCTCTCTGATCAGGATCACATTTTGTCTATGGTACAGATTTTTATTTACAGTTTCTACCTGACTGGTTGGTTCATGGAGAGAAGAACCACATTGTAGTTTCTGGCCTTTGTGGGTTCACACATTAGCACAGGATATGGCACAGAGCAGGTGTTTAACAAATGTTTGTTGAATGAAGTATTTGAAAAGGACAAGTAACAATGCTAACATCAATAACAGAATCAGCAGCTATCATTTGATTGTTTCCGTGAGCAAGGTATCTGCAATATGCCTGACAGAGATTGTTTAATTTTCACAACATCCCTTGAATTAGATACCAATATGATCCCATTTAATAGATAAGAAAAATGCTCAAACTCACATGGTAACCGGGAGAATGGTAACTCTGGGTTGTTAAGAATACAGCTCCAGAGTCCCTAGTCTGCCACTTACAAGATTAATAACTTTGGGCGAGCTATGCAACCTCTCTAACCTTCAGTTTCCATATCTGTAATGGTGAGAAGGAGAATACAGTACCTATATCACTGAAGGAGGAAAAAGGTCTTGACTCTCCCTTAGAAGGTTACTCCACTTCCCCGGTAAGGTGCCGTAGGTGTTACACTTTACAGTTCAACAGAAATACTTGGGAGTACATTTGGAAAATGCCAGTTCCCTGTCCCTACCTCCAAGAGATTCAGTTTCAAATGATCTGGACTGAGGCTTACAAATCTGCACTTTAAGCAAACTGCACTTGAAAACACATGGCTTCAGTATTCACCTAAATTCTAATCTGTTTAGAGTTTTTATTAAAGATAGAGCACCTTAATAAGTCTGCATTTTCTCTAAATATCTTTCCTCAAATAGACATCAGTCTTATTCACTATGATGTGACTTTAATACTTGAACAAAATAGTGTGATGTAATAATTATAACACATACTGCATGTTAGGCATTGTTCTAAATGCCTTATGAATATTTAACCCTCCCAACAAAACATGATAAAGTTGGTACTTTATACACACCCACATTTATTAGGTGTATAACTTTGGGGAAGGTACACGAGCTTTCTGTGCTTCAAGTAGTTCTTAACTATCACACCGTGTGGACTTTCCTAGGAGTGAACAGAGTTCAGAGGCCTGCCTTACAGGCCCAATGCGTTCACTGGCTGGGATCTTGGGCAAGTCCCTGCCCCTGTTTGGGATTCAAGTTCCTCCTCTGTGAATTGAAGGGGTGATACCCATGAGCTCTAAGGCCCTCTGGTCCAAAGATTCTATCGTGCATTTTACAGGAGACTTTTGACCTTGTTATCTGATGAACTACAGCCCAAGGATTGCTGACACTGAAGACGCACTCATCCTTCTAAGGCTGCTCCCTTATTATTTTTTCTTACCTGCCAATTCCAAACACTTCCTGCTGAGTTATTTGTCCTCTGTCATTCCTTTTTGCTGAGGAAACCAAATGTACTTCAGTCTAGAGAGGTTCTAGAAGAACAGCGTCTTCACAGAATTCTTTCCAAGCCCTGCTGTCTTTGTTTAATCTGGCTCCCAGAGTGCTTGCACCTGAGCCTGTTTGAACCTCATTACTCTCCCAGGGAGGCTCACCGGTTTCTTGTCTCTCCTTTCCTACTCTCCTCTTGAGCAATGACACTCTTCTGACCTAAGTCATCCTCAGCAACATCTCTCCAATCCATCCTTCCTCCTTTCCTACTTTCTTGCTGTTGTTTAATTCCAGGCTTAAACCTTCAGGCTTCCTTTAGCCCTGTATTTCTCAAAGCTGGCTACACATTAGAATACCTGGGATGCTTAAAATACAGATGCCTGGGCCCTACCCCAGTCCAATTAAATCAGAACTTTCCAGACTTAAATTTGAGCTGGAATATTACTTAAAAGTCTAGAAATTCCACAAGACATTGCAATGTTTGTTGAGGTTCAGAACCATTGCTGTCTAGACTTAAGGAGTCTCAGGTGGAGAGGATAAGCAAATCAAAATCACCTGGGCAGCTGGATGCTCCTTACGCCCAGGGAGGTAAGTCTGGGCATGTGAAACAAGCAAGAGCCTCCCAGGTGGTTTGAAGAAGTCCCTTTATGAAACAAAGTTCTAGCTCAACCTCCAAAGCAAAATGGATCATTATACCTTCCTGCCGCCCACCTTAGCAGAGCAACCCAAGGCTTCTTGTTGTGTCTTGCCACCCAGTTAATATTTCCAATCACAACTGGCAATGCAGAGAAAAAAATAAAACACTTGATAGAAAGATCCATATATTTTTCACTGTCTGCTCTAACTAGCCAGGTAACTACGGGGGAACCCCTTTTTCTCTCTAGTTTTCATTTTCCCCATGTGGAATAGAAGGTTATTGTATTACTAGAAAACACTAGAAAATCACTAAGCATCCTTCCTACTTTATTATTCTATTATTTTAAGGCCCACAACCTATTGTTTCTCTATTACACAAGTAGCCCTAGTTCTTTCAACATTCAGCTGACAACAGGCAATTCGTCTGAGAAAATCTATTTACGACTCCTGGTAAAGATGGTCCACTGTAAACCAATAACTACTGCTGCAAAGACTTCTTCAAACTTCCTACTGCACCAAAAACTCTCTGCCCAAATTGCAGATCAGGTCTCTAAATCTCTGCAAAGATCTTCCCTGTCAGTGTCCTCTTATAGCAGCTTCATCGGAAGGCAATCACCTCCTACAGGCAAATGCCTTTATGGACATGGTTGAGAGAGACTTGTTTACGAACAGGCCCTGTGGCCTCATGCCTCCAGCCGTCCAGTGATGCACAGAAGGTAATTCCGGTGTGATTGCAGTGTGGCTGCTGGGAGCCTTCTCTTTGTTTGCTTTCTCTTATTGTGAGATGGCTGAGTCTGTTAGGAGATGCTGGATAGTGAATATGTAGCAGAGTCTCTCCCTATCTCCCTATCTGCTCCCTGCTAGCCTCCAGTCTTTTTTTTTTTTTTTTTTTGAGACGGAGTTTCACTCTTGTTGCCCAGGCTAGAGTGCAATGGCATAGTCTCGGCTCACTGCAACCTTCACCTCCCGGGTTCAAGTGATTATCCTGCCTCAGCCTCCTGAGTAGCTGGGATTACAGGCATGTGCCATCACACCCGCCTAATTTTGTATTTTTAGTAGAGAAGAGATTTCTCCATGTTCGTCAGGCTGGTCTCGAACTCCTGACCTCAGGTGATCTGCCCACCTCAGCCTCCCAAAGTGCTGGGATTCAGTCTTATTTAATGTAAGAGATGCATTATCTAAAGGTATTGGAGACGGGATGACCTCTAAGGCCATGTCTAATGAGAGCATTCTATGTACAATGTGTAAGAAGTTTTGTCACAAGTAAATGAAATATACTTAAGCCAATAATGATAATAAAAATAATATTTAACAGGAGAAACATTTAAAATCAGGAGTGTTCACAAGCTTGGTCTTCCCTTCAATGATTCTTCCTCCTCGGCCTGGTTCTTTGGCTTTTGTATCTGAGAATGATGGAGGGAGAAGAGAGATGAACAAATTTAGCAATGATATTTTAGTCTATCTACAAAACAAAGAGCTCTGAGATAGAGGTGGCGTGGAAAAAATGAAAACCTTGTGGGCCAAGCTTGCTGGGGGCAAGAATTTGAGACAGGGTTTGGCAGAGGAAAAACGAATAGATTGTAACTTGTGAAGGCAGGAGAGAAAACAATGGAAAGTGCTACCGAAGATTATGAACTGGATCTTCTTTAATATCCTTTTAGAAACAGAATAAATGAGATTAAATGAATAAGAATCCTTTTAAGTTTTATGTGATTGTTCAATGCTTCTCAAATGCAGTACTGCTTAGAGGACAAACCCAAGCTTTATCTACGTTTCAAGAAAGAAATTTGTTTTTTAAAGTTCATAGAGAAAAAAAGGAGCATAATTCCAAAGAAAAGGGCTCACGAAGAAAATCTGGCTCAAGAAAGACTCTCTGAAACAAGGATCTACAAACTGCTACACACAAAATGACTCTCATCTGTTTTTGCAGCGTTTTTAAGCCACGCTCATTTGTTTAGGTATGGTCTCTGACTGCTTTCAACCTGCGACGGCAGAGTTGAGTAACTGTGACGGCGACCGCATGGCCTGCAAAGTTGAAAACATTCAATCTGATTTTTTTTACAGAAAATCTTTGCTGGTATAGAGTCAAAGATAACATTTTATGGCACAATCATGCCATAAAATGGAGGGACTAGATGTGTTGATTGGTCAGGTAGAACAAAAGAAATCTGGAGGAATAAACAGATCTCTGGTAAATCAGATGCGAAAGAGTACGTATGAAAGAGTGAATATGGGCACATAGTCAAGGGGGGACCAGCTGGCATCATGGACTCTGCAAGCACAGATTAGAAAGCTGATAACTGAGGACAAGTTTGAGCGTTTTCAAAAAAGGCTGCAGATTCGTTTGAAAATAAATGATCTATGAGTATGTACAAAAGAAAGTTGTGATTGCTAGGAGCTGCCTGACTTCCCAAAGAACAAGTTCTCTTACTTCTACCAAACCAACTGAGAACAGCGTTTTCCTGTGGGCGGGTTTTTCCTTCATGCATCTATGACTTTTGTCCTTGTCTGCATCTGTGAGTTTTGTTCTTGCTGCTATTTTCCTCTTACCCTACACTTCAATTATGGCAACTGAGAAATCTGTGCTTTTTCATTCAGTTATGTCTGAGAGATGTCAGAGCTCCTCACATACAGCTAGAGACATTCATATTCTGAAATATTCTTTATATTCTTCTTATATTCTTTATATTCTTATTTCTGTTAAATATACCCCTCTCCAAAAGTATCTGCTACATTAGTTTTTTTGTTTTTTTTTTTTTGAGATAAATGATTCAAAGTAAACCTCAAAAGTGATTTCCATCTTTTTCCACCTTCCCCCAAAATGACAATCCCATCTTACAGGTATAGGTTCTCTGTCCCCAGGGAAATCTGAATCACTTATGTTAGTTTGCTAACTTAACAATATTATATGTTTACATGTTTCTTTAACAATATGACTATCTTCTTTAGTAAACATTGAATTTCTAAGTGATGTGATAAAGGTCTTTACACTTAGCCTGCTAAACGTTATTTACGCAGTATTCTTAGTTGACATGGTTTGGCTCTCTGTCCCCACCCAAATCTCATCCCCACATGTCAGGGGAGGGACCTGGTGGGAGGTGATTGGATCATGGTGACGGTTTCCCCCATGCCATTCTCATGATAGTGAGTGACTTCTCACAAAATCTGATGGCTCAAAAGTGTTTGGTAGTTCCCCTCTCGTGCCACCGTGCAAAACACGCCTTGCTTCCCCTTTGCCTTCTGTCATGATTGTAAGTTTCCTGAGGCCTTCCCGGTCATGTGAAACTCTGAGTCAATTAAACCTCTTTTGTTTCTAAATTACCCAGTCTCAGGTAGTCCTTTATAGCATTGTGAAGACAAACTGATATGTCAGGTTCATTTTTCCCTTTAAATAATTCGTTCCAAAATAAACACAAGATCACTCCTATGCCAGGAACATGTGTCCCCTTATTCAACCATGGGTTTCTGGTCACTGCAAAGTTGTCCCTAGGAGTTTTCTCCAGACACTTGGTAATCAAAATCCATCCCTTGCAGATGCTTGTGATATATCCTTGCAGGTTACCCTCTTTAAAGACTGGCATTAGTTTCTGTTTTTCCAATATAGAATTTTCTCCATCAGCGCATTCTCTTATGTTGTTATCTTTCTTGAACAATTTTCCATTTTAGATTCTTGAAGTCTGACAGAAATAGTAGATTATATAGGAAGCTTTCTCATTTTTCCACATTAACACATTATTTAATTCTATCCCTTGCATTTAATATATTCCCCGTTACTACTAACTGTGTCTTCCCTATCTGAGCTCAGGGTAAAGATTGCCTTTTGGAGGCTGGGTCCAATTTCAAGCTAAAAGAAAAAAAGAACACAAAGACAACTGCTTTAAAGGAAAGGGCTTATGCAGTGGCAGAAAAGATATCCTCAAGCCTAATACCCAGATTTTACAGAAGCATTAAGCAGCTTAGGGACTGAACAAGCATGATTACTTTTGGTTAATGAGACCAACTTCATTTAATCAGGATGTCTACTATCCTAATTTCAGATTTTATCTGTGACCTACAGACTTGTGAGGTCATATTTTTAGTGTATTGAGTTTAAAGAAATTCAAATTCAGTATAGCTATATGAAAACAGTATAGCTGTTCTCACTTCTCATTCCATCCAGATGCTTCTGGAAGCAGTCAGCTTCCCACATCTTAGCTATTAAGCAAACTTTATTATTCAAAGTTATCGTGTTTGTCAAAAGTTATATGACACACTCTCTCAAGCTGATCTCTTGATCAGTGTGAAAGATTATATTTAGTACATTATTTCTTATGAAATTATCTGTGATTGATCCAGATGAAGTATGTGTTTGCATGTTGGAAAGGTTATTAAACAGTGGTAATAACTGTTTAATTTCAGAGATGTTGAAACATGGGAGCAGCTTTAGGACAGCAAACACTGTGTGTGTGTGTGTACATATTTGTTTAGTTTGTACACGTGTATGTTGATGTTTCAGTTGTTGCAATTGATAGTGTGAATTAGATCTAAAGATATTAAGAGGCTGGGTGCAGTGACTCACTCCTGTAATCCCAGCACTGTGGGAGGCCAAGGCGGGTGGATCACCTGAGGTTAGGAGTTCTAGACCAGCCTGGTCAACACGGTGAAACCCCTTCTCTACTGAAAATACAAAATTAGCTGGGTGTGGTGGCACTCGCCTGTAGTCCCAGCTACTTGGGAGGCTGAGACAGGAGAATCACTTGTAGCCGGGAGGTGGAGGCTACGATGAGCCGAGATTGTACCACTGCACTCCAGCCTGGGTGAGACAGAGCAAGACTCCGTCTAAAAAAAAAAAAAAAACAAAACATACTAAGAGATTCTGATAGCTCTTCCTCAGAGAAGAAAAGTGCTTATCATGAATTAGATGAACTGAAAAAAATTCAGATAAGGTAAGACTAGTGCCAAAGGGGAAAAAGAATGCAATTGAGAGAACTGTTAGTTTATTTCGGTTCCTTTAAAAATGTTGGGCTGGGCCGGGCGCGGTGGCTCAAGCCTGTAATCCCAGCACTTTGGGAGGCCGAGACGGGCGGATCACGAGGTCAGGAGATCGAGACCATCCTGGTGAACACGGTGAAACCCCGTCTCTACTAAAAAATACAAAAAACTAGCCGGGCGACGTGGCGGGCGCCTGTAGTCCCAGCTACTCGGGAGGCTGAGGCAGGAGAATGGCGGGAACCTGGGAGGCGGAGCTTGCAGTGAGCTGAGATCTGGCCACTGCACTCCAGCCCGGGCGGCAGAGCGAAAAAAAAAAAAAATGTTGGGCTATAAAATTCAGACTATCATAAAATTTTGCAATCCTTTCAGAGTAAGAACTATGGATTTCTTGTATCTCCACTGTGTTTACTGATGTGAAAGCTGAAAAGTTCCTTTTCTAAGAGTGAGAAAGAAGATTGGAAAATTCTCTCTCTTTGAAAGGGAAGGGATCATGGAAGTGCCATTTCCAGGGTTTTCAAAATTTGAAATTCAGCACACAAATTATGACATTCTTTCCACAATGTACCCAAAGTCCAGTGACTAAGAATCTAAACAAATTTTATGATGTAAAATCATTAAAACAAAATGGCCCTGAGGAAATATGCCATCCCCTGGGGTTTGATCTCACTTAAGAGAAGAGTAAATAAAAATATATTTTATAAAATTGGGCATTACACTTAAAAGGGAGGTATCTAATACAATTACAGATAAAGAATACAGAAGTCAGTAACAGATACATTAAGCACTGATTAGGAACATGAATTTTAGAAATGTGGTTTTGCTACATTACAGATGTTTGACTTGAAACGAGTTGCTTAAACTTTCTAAGCCTCAGTTTCCTCATATCAGGAACAGGAATAAAAATATTTAATGTGTTATATCACTGTATGAGTAAATGAAATGTACATAAAAGTTTTTAGTACAGTGCGTAGTGAGTACTGAATAAATGGTAGGTAATGGTTGTCACTATTCTAAGCTAAAGTGGTCGAAAGTAAAATCCACATCCCTCTGAGAATAATGAGCCAAGGGATGTACACAGAGGAGCATGGTTCAGTTCCTGAAGCCTCAGTGCTCACGTAGACTTAGAATTATTTCTCAAACAATTTCATGGTCTCTTGATTTTTCTAACAAAAGAAAAACAAACAAAGCAAATCAGGGCACAGAAATTTATACAGTGATAAATCTTCACTATTCCACAATAAGATTCATTGTGGTTTATGTACAGTATCCAAATTCTTCACATGGCTAGCTGCTCCAATTTTTAGCATCAGATTTACATACCATGGTGGCTATACCCCAAACCACCACAGAGATGGTTTCAGACTCACAACCCATGACCTTATTAAGGGTATAGAGTATTTACCACCAATGTCAGTTTGTAATTACAATCATCTTTTGCTGAAATGTATATACCTAATAGTTTTTAATGTTTATCAAGGAATATTCCCTAGAATAGCAAAGGTAGCACATTCTTAGAGAGATCAAATCTGGACATTATACCTTATCTTCTTCTAAGTGATCAGAACATACCATCAATGCTTCTTGTTTTAGATTAAAAGATAACCACAGGAAAAAACAAATGCCATAATTTCAAAACAAATGCTATCATCAGACTTCTCACACAAAATCTTACACGGACATTTCCCTTCCGGCAGCTCTCTTGTGTGGCTTTCCTACTTGGGGTGACTAAGAGGTCTAGCATCCTTCCATCTAGTGGCTTAGCTGTCCTGTAGGGCCTCAAAGACTTCTGGGTCCTCTCTACTCAGCCTATGATAAAGAGAGGAGAGGAGAAGGGAGGGGAAAGGGAAGAAACGAGGGCGAGTGAAAGGTCAGATGGTAATTTTAGGGCCACATCTAGAAGTAGCATGAAGCACCCCTGCCTGTATTGCACTAGTTAGGACCAAGTCACATGCCCATGCCTAACTTTAAGGGAAGTTGGGAAAACCCAGTTAACTACGTCCAAGAAGAAAGTAAAATAGTTTGCTGAACGTGCAGCACTGTTTCTCAGTGCTTCTCTGGTTGGGTAGGAGAATTGTTGAGTTCTTGGATTTTTGTTCTGTTTTGACTTTTAGACAGCACTTTAAAAAAAGAGATGCCTTTTATATGAATATGTACATGTATGTCTGTGTGTGTGTATGTACAATGACTAACTCTGAGAAGCAAGCTGAATTAACTCTTTGTCATTTATGTATGCCCTTGTTCCGCACTCCCTCCCAAGAAACCAGGTCTCTCATATTTGAGAGAATTTTGAAAAGATGTAAGGATAATCTCCACCCAAGGAAAACCTATCAGAAACTGTAGTGTATATCAGTGAGAGATACAATCTTGAAAAGGAGGCCTCTAAGTCACAACCAAGTCACTCAAACATTACTAGGATGGACAGAAAAGAAACTTCTCAAAATTTCCACATAATCGGTGTACAAACATACACTTTAACAAATCTCTGTCAAAACAAGATTTTTATTCTGAACTTATCCTTTGATATTGATATTTTTGCATTATTCTCTGGTATATTCTATTCTTAGCCAATGAGCCTACACTATGTGATGGGATAATTTCTGGAATGATTGCTAAAACCTAATCTCTTTGCATATGTCTCTGTAAGCTTTCAGGACAAGCAGAGCTCCAGGAACACTGGGAACATGACCACTTTCCCAAATGGCATGTCAGAGAATAATAGAACTTGAAGGCAGAACACTTAGAAGTTTAATAGTACTTTTCCCAAAGTCCACCTTATGAGGGTCCTGTGATGCCTGTCTACACACACACACACACACACACACACACACACACACACATTTCCACTTACGTGGTGTCTTTAATTCATCTACAGATAATCATATGGCACTGAGTATCTGTGAATACCACATATAAAATGAAGAGTTGGAAACCCAACTTTGTTTAGGTTTCAGAGGTATTAAGGATAAACAGAAACTATTAAAAACATACTTTGGAGAGAATGAGGACCAGGTTTGAATCGCTCTTTCCATACTGGACAAACAAATTTTTCACTCAATCATATATTTTCTAATTAGTGATTTGTAAAGCCTCTCAGACTTAGAAATTGATTTGCTACTCATTTTATTATATTCTTATGGATTTATTTATTGAAATAATATTCAATTATAAAAGTTATAAAAGCATCAATTATAATTATGAAGAGGAGTATAAAGTTATTCACAAAATATACACCTAATATAAGAAGCTTAACAATTGGATTAGACTTGAACTTGTAATTTAATTGTTCAACTGTGGTATATATAATACTTTCTTGAGATACTTTTGTTATTTTATGCAGGCTTCAGTCTCTAATCTTTTCAAAATTCAACAATCCAATAAATTTGGGAGATGTGAAGCTTGACTTCCTGAAGTTAAAACTATCAGTTCATTGGAGATGAGGTACATTTGAGATTACTCCCTAAATGTTTGGAATAAGATGAACTCATTTCAAATGAAAAGAACTCAGCTCAGGAAAATGAACTATTATCCAAAAACTCAAGGACCACAGGATGGTATCAAAGGCTAGTTTTCTGTCAGCTCAAAACCAGATTCTCATGTGTAGATTGTTTATTCAGGCTCTGATAATTGGGTTCTTCCCCATTGTTGAAACAAGCTAGTAGTCTGTTCATTCATTCAGTAAACATTTACTGAGTACAGTTACTTGCCAGGGAGTGTGTTAAGTGTCAGAAATACACAGAATAAATAGAATACTATAAAAGCCCAAAGGCAGGGGTACAAATGGAGATGAAGTGGCCATAAAGCCTATTTTGAGGTTTTTGCATCTCAATCTATCTGACCATAAGCCAAATAATCAGGAATTCCAATCTTGACCTCTCTCTCTACGCTATAGTGGTCTGGGAGAATTCCCAGGCAAACCTAGCTCTTTCTTAGAGGTTTAAAATGTGGCAATAGTGGAATTTCCCGGCACCCCTGAGTCTAAAAACAGATGTACCCATGTCACTTCACAGCTCAGATATTTTCCATGGCTCCCTATCAAGATTGAAGCCCAAACTCAATGGCATGGTTTTGAAGATGCCCAATTATCTGACCTTAAACTCATCTCATAATAAGATATAATTCATATCCCCATCTTCATTTCTGAAATAGTCCTCACATTTTATAACCTTTCTCTTTGCTTACTTTCAATCTGAAACACCTTTCCATATTTGTCTTCTTATTGCTGTGATCTGAATAATTGTGTCCCCAGCCTCACCCCACCAAATCTAGATGTTGAAACCTAACCCCCAAGGTAAGGCTAGTAACAGGTGGAGTTTTGAGGAGGTGATTAAATCATTACTGCCTCTCCTCATGAATGGGATTAGTGCTCTTGTAAAAGAGGCCCCAAGGAGCTGCTGTGTGCCCCTTCCACCATGTGAGGGCAAAACAAGAAAGTGCCACCTATGAAAAATCTGGTGCTCATCAGACATGGAATCTGCTGGTGCCTTGATGTAAGACTTTCCAGCCTCCAGGACTGTAAGAATTTCTGTGGTGTATAAGTTACCCAGTTTATGGTATTTTGTTACAGCAGTCCTAGCGGACTAAGACTGATTAATAACCTAACTAATCTTCACTTCTTACCTCAGAATATTTCAGAAAAGTTTCTTATTCCTCTCCAATAAAAATGTCTTCTTCCATACTTCTGTGACAAACTGACCTCTGTGACTGAATTCTACCTCGTGCAGTAGTTAGTTGTTTACCTGTCTGTTTCCCGTCCTCGTAACTGAGGACAGGGAAATGCATTATTGTATCTCAGTGTCTACCATGGTGCCCATTGCAGTGTTTGTGCAAGGTATGTGCTCAACAAATGCACATCAATTTTAATTGTTCTGTGTTTGCCTTCTCCAGACTCAGTACTGAAACTTTCCAGAAGAAAGTCGACTCGAGTCCTGCCTACGATTTAGCTACTACTTTTCTTGAAGTGGCCTCCACACTTCTTCCACTTTTCTCCTTCATACTTTTGCTCTTCCTTTGTCCATCCACCAAACCAACCTAACAACTTCCTATCATGGAAGTTCCATCCATCTACCTATCTCTTCCTCATATTCTCAAGCCCATACAAGGCACATACATCAATGTAAGGATCCAGCTGGTATAAGATCATAAAAAGTGGATGGGCCCAACTGGAGACATTATACACACATGAAAGAAAACAGGTTATATATTTTTTAAATTGTCAGAGTACTGTAGGCTGCCAGTTATTATGGTACCACTACAGCATAAGACAAGACACTATTCTGACAATTCACTGAGTTTCTCCATTCTCTACCCATTTGTTTGCATTCTTCCCTCTATCTGGAATACTTCCAGATTTATCTATTAAATCCCTCTCTTCTTTAAAGCCTGGAGCCAATGTTACTTCCTCTTTGAAATATCTCCAATCCTCCAGGTAAAATTTGTATTTTTTTCCCCAAGTTCCTGTGGCACTTTTTAACAACTCTAGTGAACCACTCATCAGCACTTACCTCACACGGGTACTATGAATGTATTATCAGCCTTGTCTTACTAACGTTGTCATTGTCTACCTCGCCCAGCACAGGACCTTGCACACATAAACTCTCAATTTGAATTGCTGAATTAAATAAACACCTCTTCTCTACCTACTCTGAGCAGTAGCAACCAGGTTCTTGGCCTAAATTCCACAAGGCTGGTTTCTGAAAAGCAAATTGTAGATGGGAAAATCTATGCTGTAAATGATTAAGTAATGGTTCCTGGCTCAACTGGAAGAACAGTGGCAGCATCAAGGTCAGAAGTCTTATCGTTGACAACAGATGACCCCTACCATATTGCCTTAGACACAGGCACTGTAACCAATGTGTCTATATACTATTCCAAACTCTCCAAGAGAACAGAGAGGCATTATAATAGATGAAAACACTCTTGATATTGAACTTATTTATAGTTTTTGGAGAAGAGAGAGGCAGTTTGATGAGTGTGCTGTTAAAACTCTAGGAACTTGGCAGCAGTCGGTGTACAGGAATTCCCCCTGCTCTGCATTTTTTAACACTGCTGTGATTTGTAGACATCACTGTTTAATGAAGCACACAGCTGTGTAAGAAGAGCAGGAGGTGGAGTTTGGCAATGAAGGGCCAGCAGGAAATCTGGCAACCCATGTCATCTGGAATTTCCCTGACTCTGTTGAGTCACCCCTCCTTCCATCACCCTCCTCTAGCTCAACCTTCACTCTCCGAGATGACCATTTTGATCACATAAATAATCATGTAGAGAAATTGCAGTGTAAGTCATGCACTTTAACGCATCTTTAGCAAGTATATTTTTGTGAACTAGAGTTGGACAAACCAGCAAGATAAAATAAGAAATGATCCAAAACTTCAGCTAAAGCAGTAATGGAAACATTGAGGGAAGCTAAAAAAAATCTATTTGGTTAACATTATAAATTAAGTATTTTAATTCAATTATCCCTGTCCTTTTCTATTTTAATTGCTAACATGTTTCCAAAGCAGGCATCTGAAAGCTGAGAGGTGTCCTGTAAAGCTGAGTTTTGTGGCTGAGTTCAAATCCTAGCTCAGTCATACACGGATTATAAGATTCAGGCAAGTTATTTTGCCTCTTTCAGCTATATTTTCCTCTTCTACAACAGGGAGATAATAATATCTATCCCCTAGGCCTGTTAGGAGGGTTACCTGACAAACTGTACTTACAAGGGACGCAGTGAAGGTATGTTTTCTCTTTTCCTTTTCTCTCCCCATGCCTTTCCCTAACACATACACAGACTTCTATGATTTAATAGTATAGTCTAAGTCTAGTGAAACATGGGCCATTTTTGAAAACATAACAAACTCAAATAAGTACTTAACATCTGGAGTGTCACACAACACCCTGTTTTTGCTATTACTAAGTAAATGATACGGTTACAATGTCTTGAAATAACTGAAAGCATTTACTGATAAATATGTTTATTCATTTATAAAATATTCCTATAAAGTGTAAGCAAGGCAATGCATGTCCATCTTATGGATGGAGAAAAAGTGAGCAAAGGTTAAGTTGTATAACCCATCTTCAAAGGAGAACTACAATCCTGAGTTATATCATCCCTCACTGTAGCTTATCCATATTGTATTGTCTCCCATGTATGATTCCTAAAGTGTCCTCTTAGGAATTACAAATCAGAGAACAGGACTAATGATCTGTAGAAACACTTATTAAGGACAACATAAATGTAAAAAGCAAGTGTAATTCTTTTTTTGTTTTTTTATTTTTTGAAACAGAGTCTTGCTCTGTTGCCCAGACTGGAGTGCAGTGGCACAATTGTAATTCTTTAAAAAAGCAAATAAAGAAAGTTCTCTTCACTACATTTTCCATCAAGAATAAATAACATAAAGCTGTCTTAAATATAGACAAATTTAAAATAAAAATGAAGACAAATTAAAATTATAATAGTATACTTCGTTTTCAGATTTTGGGCTTCATAGTGGAAAAATAAAAGAAAAAAATCATAAATAGGACAACAGAACAATGAAGGGATTAGGCAGAAAAATAACCTTGACATTTGTTAAAGTTCTGTGAAGGAAAGCTCTAACAAATTTATTAATTCAACTCTTATGGAAAAAAAAAGCTATTTAGATTCAGAATAGAAAACTATCATAATAATTTGTTCTAAAAGCAAATTTAAAATCATACCAAAAGGGGAAAGTAGTAATTTATTTCATATTGTATCTTCCTTGTTCTCAAAAAAGCTGAGCTATAGTTACATACAAAAATTCATATTTCAACTGAGGCATACATTTAAATGATGTAAAAGAAAAATAATATACCATAAGATAATGTATTAAAAGTGAGGAGATGAAATAAAACAGCAAACAAGGATGAATCTTCATAACTATATGGGGATAATACTGAGACATACCACAGTAAAATACGTTCCAGGTATATAAGAGGATTGCTTTTGGTGGAGACTGTGAAAAAACAAATGGACACTCTAAAATTTCTCGAACACAATGTAAAGGTTCTTTAGTGTTCTAGCAGTGTCTCTGAGCAGAGAAGTAATGCATGGGGATAAAGAAGTCTAAGAGGCGTAATCCTATTTTAAGTATTATAAAAAATGAAATTTTTCCTTCCTTTGCATATTATTATTATTATTTTTAAGCAGTTTAGGCGATGTTCATTATAGATTTTAGTAGAATGGTGCATAATGACAGAATTACTGAATGAAATCTGTGTCTCTGAGTTCCAGGTGGGTTTAGGGGTTCAAGACCCTGCCCAGTCTACTCTGAAAAGCACCCATGCATGTGCTTCCCTTTATAACCTGTTCATTTGTGGCCAGCAAATATGCTTTACAGTTGTATTTATGTCAGGTACCACCAGCCACTTTGGCATGCCATCTCTCAGTAAGGACATGTCATTCGAGGTTTTCCTCAGAAATTAGATGCATCCCTTCCAGAGAAGAAATTAATCTACCAAATTAAATACTGCTGTATGCCAACCATACAGTTCGGGTTTTGGCACAACCTGTATAAATGACTGAACCAAAAATCAGGCTGTAGCTAACAAACAAACGAGAGAACAGAAAGATAGATTGTGGTTTCTTTTAAACTGTTGTTCACAAAACAACAGGTTGATTTCCTGAAGTCCATGTATTTCTCATGACTGCTACTACTGGCAGAGACATTGTTTGCTGAAACTGGTTCCAAGTTTGAAGTTAAAAGATTGTACAAATTGAATTCAGTGTTAGTAAATGATTTTAAGCTCTAGATATTGTCAAGACTGCTTTAAAAGATGATTTTTCACTCTGCCGATTGAGATCATGACAACAATTTAGTGGGCCACAGCCAGCTTAAGAACATAAAGAAGGAACAAAAAAAACATAGATGACCCTGAAATGGAATAAAATGCAATGGAACAACATGGAATATAACAGATTTCACTGCATGTAATATGAACAAGTAGTGTTTCATGAATTTTTAGGTTTCCCCTTATAGATATAGATATTTGCATTTCTTTGTGTATGTATGTACACAATGCACAGTGCCACATAAACAGTACTTTTATTATAGCCAGTAGTCAAAAATATTGGAAAGCCACTCTAAAAAATAATTAAGGTCTATTTTAAATTAACAAGGAGTATACATAAGTAACTTTTTTAAGTTCTAAATTTAGGCAATACATTTGCCTTACTGATGTTTAATTTATTGTATTTGTGATTATAATAGTTATGATGTTAGTATTAATATTTAGAATAATATTGTTTTTTAAAGTAATCATTTTCTAGGATAATAATCTAATTTTTAAATTGGCAGCATTCTGCTTTGGAAGGTTTTACTATGAATATGTAAAACAGCAAAAAATTGATTATGCTATAGACATAAATATATCCTTATCCTCTGACACAGCAAACATGTCTGGGAATATCTCCAAAAGAAAATTTGTAAAACAACAAAAAATGTACAAATGTATATAGAAGATGACTATAGATTTTTTAATAATAGCGAAGAGTATATAATTCACCTAAAATACAACGTAAAAGTTTGGGTTTATGATATTCTGGCAAATCTACATAGTACAATATTATATACAGTAATTAAAATGATTACTCTGTGGCAAATTCAGCAAAATGAATATACAATCCATTTAAGTAATATAATTTTATCAGTGCTGTGATTACAGATATGCAAATATTATGCAAGCATGTAGCAAGATTTTGGAAAGGAACAGGAAAACAGAAATGTTTAATTTGCAGAAGTGATAAAATAGTAGAGGTTTTTTTAAAAAATTCCTTTTTTAGATAGTATTATCATAAAACTGTACTATTAAAAATGATCATGTCTTAGTATGGTTCTAAGATGCAACCCGTGTTGACAACAATTCATCTGTATATATACTGCTAAAATCTTATGAAAGCAAACTAGCAAAAGAACACTTTTAAGGAACCATACCAAAATAAAGCAAGACCTGTTACACAGTTTGGGGGTCTTTCAGCATGTAGGAGAAATTATATAAAATACTGAAGATTGTTTCTCCTGGATTTGGATTGCCTATTTGGACTCTCCATTGAAGTGTCAGAAATCTAGAGTCAGAACCACTCTTGCCCTAGGCAATGTTACAAGTCCTCTCTGTGGCCCTCCCTTATCTATCAAACAAAGCTGGCCATAACCTGTGTCCCTTGGTCTTAGAGTTTTAAATTTGCCTGGTTGATACATAGGATATAGCAAATTCTGAGTCTGATTTATTGGTACTGGTTGGAAAAAAAGTTTCCCTGCATGAGATGTATTGCTGGATGTCACAAGATGCAGAGAGCCCACGGCAGAAGATGGGAAGAGTCTCCAAGGGAAAAAACAGAATTAAGAAGTAAGTTCACGGCGGGCATGGTGGCTCATGCCTGTAATCCCAGCACTTTGGGAGGCTGAGGCCGGCGGATCACAAAGTCAGGTGTTCGAGACCAGCCTGGCCAACATGGTGAAACCCTAACTCTACTAAAAATACAAAAATTAGCCAGGTGTGGTGGTGGGTGCCTGTAATCCCGCTACTTGAGAGGCTGAGGCAGGAGAATCACATGAACCCAGGAGGCGGAGGTTGCAGTGAGCTGAGATGGTGCCACTGTACTCCAGCCTGAGTGACAGAGCAAGACTCCGTCTCACAAAAAAAAAAAAAAAAAAAAAAAAAAAGAAGTAAGTTCACAACACAATGGCAAGCTGATTTCTCTTTTTTTCTAAAATAATGTTTACCGTAATTGTTATACTGTGTAACAACTGTTTGTATTTGTGGGGGAGGGTGGGCTGGTGGGGCTGAAATCGGGGGCAATTATAAATTAATACGGTGTGATATAGAGATTTTCTCCATATTTAAAATGCACAATTCAAAGCAGAGTGGGAGAATTCTAAACTTTGTTAGACACAGTATCTGCATGGACACTAGAGAATTAATAAATTTTTCCTTAATTTGTAAATCAGGTCAACATTAGCCTTCTTTATGGATATCCCAGTCCCTGAAGTGTCACAGTTACTGTTAAAGGGCTGCTGGCATTGTGAATTCACAGTAGACTGATACGTTCTCCCTCATGTAATAAGCAATTGAAAGTGGCAAATGATCTCCTTTCAGGTCTAAGCCAGTGTTCCTTTCTACCTTTTGACATACAAAAAATCTCAAACACACCTGGAGAATTCAGTGCACACCTTGAGAATATTTTTCTTTATCAAGGTTCTTGAAAACAACAGATTCCTTTAAAATTTTCTAAATATAAATGTACATCATACAATAACTGAGTTCTTTAAAACTCCATATGCTCTCTCATTGACTGGAGGTTCTGATCTGGGATGGGAGGAGTGCACTGTCTGGGTGAGACGACTGCTTTGCACTCAGGAGCAACTTCTGGCATCATAAGGATGTGTTTTAGGTATTACCAACCATAAGCTAAATAATCATGAATAAAAGGAATTGAATAAGAATGAAAAGAAAAAGAAAAGAAAGAAATGAATAAGAATGAAAAGAATAGAATAAGAATTGAAAGCATTGAAGTTAAGAAAAAACTCAGTTACTCATTACTTACTGTATGCTAAATACTGGGCATTATCTCATTTAGACCTTACACTAAGCCTATAGGGTAGATCCTATTCCTATCCCCATTTTACATATGAGGAGACTGAGGCTCAGAATGGTTAGGCAATTTGCCTGTAAGACACATCCAATAAGGGGAGCTGAGGCCATACTCATTCTGATACAAAGTCTAAGCCCTTGAGTCTACACTATACAGCTTCTTAGATAGCTTGAGCACTGAAAAACCTGGGTTGTTAGTTGCTAAATTAGGTTTTTAAATGATGACCTGTTATTTATAAAAATATTGTATATATGTAAAAAATATTGAGGAAAATCATACATCTGGGTAAATGTAAATTTAAAAATCATAGCACTTTACAAATATTTGGAACACTAGGTTTCTGTGATTTTAATGTTTCTCAAGGAGAAAGGAAATGATAAACCAACGGTAGGAATTTTTCTAGCTGGCTAGCCAGATTTACAGGAACTTCCAAAATTTTCATAGATGAGAGATTTTAGCCTATTTTATTCATTTTATTCCTTCAAATCTTTTTAAAAGCATTTTCTAGTGGCCAACACTCTTTGCCAAGCTCTAAGGAAACAAAATTCAGTGAGAGTATCTGAATTGTGAAAAATTATATACAATTTAAAAGAATGCAGGTAACCTAATCTGTTGAGGAATATTTATTGAGAGACTACTCTGTGCTGAGCACTGTGCTAGGCCCTGAGGAAATAAAGCTCTGAATAAAAGAACTTTGTCCTTCCTTAAATTTATAGCCTAGTCACGAGACATACATTAACCAAGCACAGCAGTTGCTCTCATAGAACTTTGACAATTGCATGAAGAAAAAAACAGAGGGTACAATGAAAGCAGGTATGAAGGGAATCTAAGCCTGATATGAAGGTATGTTTCCCTGAGATCCTGACATTTACAGTGAGATCTGAACAACAGGTAGATATTATTTAAGTGGTGGGCTGTCTAGAAAGCTGGAGAAACTACTAAGTAAGCTATGGGTGGCTTCACAAGGGAAGTAATGAAAATTGAGACTTGAAAATTTAATTCAGTATTACCATGTAGAGAACCAGAAAAAAACATTCTGGGAAGAAAAATAGCATAAACCAACATCACCTTACTACCCAACCTTTTAGGTTGGAGCAGGACAGCCATACACATATACACACACTATTGCATACAGGAAATTGTACTTTTCTCCCGCCATTGTAGCTCTTATCATCTAGCCTATTGCACAGGGCTAGCCTCAAGCGTAGGTAATATCTGGTTAGCAAGTGGAAACAGGATATGTACGGCTTAGTTGTCCAGATGTGATGTGGACCCAAAGAAATGTTCTCTGGCACAGGGAACAACAAAGTGTCCTTAATTCACACTAAAGTGTAAGTGATTACTATAGAGTCCCTTCTAGTAAGTGAATTTTTATTAGAGAGCTTGAGGCTTCTCACTGACTGTACACTCTCCATCAGAGGCCAGGTTGAGGTTGCGTAGAGTGTGGCGGTCTGGTGTGGTAGAGACTTGTGTTTTAGGCCTCAGTTTTCTCAACAATTCCCTGTATAACTCTGAATAAGTCATGATCACTTTCTTAGTTTCCATTTCCTTGTCTTTAGAAAAAAAGATACAAATGAAAGTGCCTTAAATTCTCCTATAGAATATGGACAATGCCGTGACCAAAATATGGGGTGTTAGTGCACTTTCTGACTGTTCTCTGTATTAGTATGTAAGGATCTGAATTTAGAAAACTGCTTTTATTTAAAGTTCTAATGACTCTGCCTTCTACTTTTTCTTTCAATCTCATCTTCTGCAAACCCTACTCAAACTGGCAGCCACCTGCCTTTTCTTTTCTTTTTCAATAGGAAGACTTATGGATTGGGTCCCTAGAAAATAGCAGCAGGGAGAGGTCTTC
>NW_012119154.1:12069679-12275736 GCF_000951035.1 Colobus angolensis palliatus | reverse complement strand
CACACACACACACACACACACGGATATATTTTACATGGGTTCTTACTCTGTCACCCAGGCTGGAGTGCAGTGGCATGATCTTGGCTCACTACAATCTCCATCTCCCAGTCTCCTCCTGCCTCAGCCTCCTGAGTAGCTGGGACTACAGGTGCATGCCACCGCGAGCAGCTAATTTTTCTATTTTTAATAGAGATGCGGTTTCACTATTTTGCTCAGGCTGGTCCCAAACACCTGAGCTCAAGAAATCCTCTGGCCTTGATCTCCCAAAGTGCTGGGATTATAGGCGTGCGACACCGTGCCCGGCCTGAGAGAAGTTTGTGAACATGGAGTGGCCTTTGTAGTTAGCCCTGATCCCAGTTCTGACTGCACACTCATCAGCTGGCTGGGAGCAAGTTCCTTAACCTAGCCTAGTTTTTCTGATCTGCAAAATGGAAATGACAATGGTACCTACCTTGCAGATTCAAGAGGATTAAATGTGATAATACATATGAGGTACATTGCACAATGCCTGGCACACATTGCCTGAGTCAGTGCCTAAAACCTGTTGTTCATGATGCGATTTATTAGTTTCTTGCTATTCTTTATACATATATTATTTCCAATCATATCAATGGTGCTTTAAGATAAAATTTATTTCAGCCACTTTACGGAAGCAGAAAAGGAGCATGAACGAGATTTATGTTTCCCAAGATCACATTTCATATGACAGAGGTAGGACTCAAATTCACCTCTCGACTTTTTGCTCTGCTCAATCCTGAACAATTACCTTTCTAAAAACAGTGTAGCATCCATGGTAACCTTCTGTGCTGCTCAATCTCAACTTTCCCCTCTGGCTCTTTCCTGTGACTTGTGCCCTGCTCATTATACCCTTGGCAGGGCCCAGGCTGGTTTCCTTGGGACCCAGGCAGGAGAGGAAACATTTAGAATGCACCACAGGCAGAGTCCTACTTACCTTCTGAATGAGTAAAGAATTTCAGGCTGTAGGGAAGAGGTGATTTACCAATCAACCCTCCTCTTCTACAAGTCAAGGAACAATGGTGAGATAATCTATGACAGCAAGGAAAAAGCTCCCTAATACCCTAAATCCCAGAGAAGTCCCTGGAGGGTTTCAAATTTGAATCATTTTGGCTTGGAAGGAAGTTAGTTTCAAATGAACCTTTGGAAAGTTGAGATTCATTGTCAATAAATCTTCCCTGCAGTTTCTGTCTGATGTTTCACATTCAGTTAAAACCTTTAATTCCCTCAGGAAAGCTACAAAAACAAGAAGAGCCCCACTAGAAGCTTAGTCATTAACCCACCAGAGCAGCTCCAGAACCAGAAAACCCCCAAGGGCCCATTCAGTAGGACCCAGACTCTGGTACAGGCCTCCAGGGCTAGTGTTAAGAATCATCTGGCCAACTCAGTAACACTAGGGATGTCTCAGGTTCCCTAAGATAATGCATTTGCCCTCAGGAATTTCAAACTTGCAGACAAGGTACACATTTAATTAATTTCTTAAGGTAAATCGTGTGTGTGGTGTTCATCTACATGGAAAAAGAAGAAAAAGGAAGAAAAGGTTAGAAACAAAGAGAGGTCCTACAGATTTGAAGAACACACTCAACTAATTGTACTTAACATGACCATGGGCCAGGTACTATCACCTCTGCTTCAAAAAATAGGGAAGTACAGAGACAGTGAGGAATCCATCCCAGGTCACTTATCTAGTAAATGATGGAAAGGAATGGAGCGCCATATCAGAAAATTTAACTCTAGGCCTCTTTGCACTGGACCATGTAAATTTTTGAACTTTTCCTCCCCATTTTCTGTTGGGAGTAAACATGATCCAAATAGTTATTCTTTTGTATTCCTCTCACATTTCCTGCTGAACTTAAAAATTACGTATATATATATATATCTCCTCACATTACTGCAAATCAGTTCTCATACACCCTTATCTCCAGCTTCCTGAAATGTGGCTTCCGATATTCAGTTAGACTTTGCCTTGATTTGTTGTTCATGTTTGGATGCCTCACTTAAATCACTACTGTAATCCCTTCTCTGGAAGACTCACTCCTTCATTTATTGTGATACTTAGAAATATGCAGAAATGAATTTTCATAGCCTTCACATCTTCACAGAAACAGACTAATTCTTAATTCCCTTTCATTAGAGATAACTCTTGAGGACCAAGTACTGGAGTTGTATTAGTCCATTCTCAGGCTGCTATTAAAGTTATATCTGAGACTGAGTAATTTATAAAGAAAAAAGGGTTTAATGGACGCACAGTTCCATGTGGCTGGGGAGGCCTCACAATCATGATGGAAGGTGAAGTAGGCACAATGTTCAGTTTCAAAGCCTATCTCTTATTTTAGAAAATTTGAAAACTAATATTAAATGATCCTTTCTAAAATCACATATCACAGATTTTCTGGTTTGGATGGACCTTGGAAGCACTTTTAAGCAGGATTCATTAACGTTGCTTTTGTGATACATTTACTTTAAAAGAGATTTGGGTGATATTAATATGATCCATACCTTTTTATGCTCCTAGCATGGTATGTTGTGATTATTACCATCCCATCCCAAACATATTCCTAAAATATCCCTTGAATATTCAGAGGATGTAAAAGAACTCATTATCTTAACTTCAGAAGTGGGGAAGTCAGCGCTACTAGACACTCCTGTTTCCAGTGCTCTATGTACCAACTGTTCATTAGAGCACATCGGTATTAAGATCAAAATGGAAAGCATACCCTGCCCACATCAAGCAACATAAAGACATGTTATTGTGTTATAACTACCCAGCAGTAATTCCCATTAATCTCTGATCCTGAATGGTGATGCCACATTCCAGCCATGATACGCATCTACCTACCTACCTCATGTTAGAGTTCCAGCATTTGCAACTAGGAATTTACCATGTACTTTATTTCCCTTCTTCATGTGGGCTTCCATTTCTCATGTAATTTTGGGATATTAATAAGTACTTGAGCAGTAGTGCAATAGTGAGAAACAAATAAGAGGGAGTACACGGAAGCACCAAATACTGGGCCAGAGCTAGGGTAAGGTATTCAGTAGGTGTTTGTTGAAACGGAATCTATGAATGATGGCACCATTTTTTCATAATGCTTATACTACTTAAGATTGAGCTGTACCAGAAAACCATCCTGCTGGCTTTTCCTCTCATCACAATGCTGCCCTACAGCTGCTGTTTAACAACCTCAACTGGAAAAATCAAAAGGATCATCTTTAGGAGCCTCTGGGAAGGCATTTAACCTCAAGTTATTGCACAACCTGTTGATCCACCTTTTATCAAAGCTCACTCCAGACACTTCAAATGTCCAAGCAGATTAAGCAACTAAGACTTCTTAAAGGCACAAGGGGATTTATCCACTCAGCACTGCAGTCAGACAAGTGTTCCCCAGTCACCAAACCGCATCAGCACACATAACTCTTTTGTTTCTAAAACAAGATATTGCCAAAGCTGAGATAAATTAAAATACATTCCTTCAGCAGTTAAAATCCATGTTGGTAAATATTTGTATAAGGAATCATAACGCAAGCTTCATTAACTATTTAATGTTGAAATTTAAAATACGAAGAATAGTATCTTTTCCTTTTTTTCTTTGAGAACAGGCAAAAAATTTAAATTCTCTATAATAACAGAAGTGACGTTAATCAAATCAGTGATGGTATCCATAAAGCTATGCCAAGATATCTAGATTTGTAGTTTCATAAATGCTAGGATTTTTTTAAAATAAATATGTTCGTGCCATTTTTACCAGATATTAACCTATGCTAATGAAGGGCAGGTAGTTCCTACTTTCCTAGTCTTTAGTCATTCTGAATTTCTTATATCATTGTTGTGGATAAAACGACAGACAACTGGATGATGGACTGATGGTACTTGCATTCAGGCTCAATGTTTTAGAATCATTTGAATGCAGTCTCTAAGTTCCTCTCCAACTCCAAGACAGAACAGGAAAAATATGTCCAAACTTTTAATTTCTTATTGTTCCAATTTGATATGTGACAAGTTAATAAACTATTTTCTGGACACCATGCTAGCTTGTAGAATGTGGAGACTTGTACATGAAGAGCAATAGCTTTTCAGTCAGGAGAAATCAGTGAATTTAAGTCACGTTAGTCTTGGAACCTGAGGCAAACCTCGACTTCTCTCTGTTTTAGTTTCTCCATGAGTAAAATAAGGGTATTAAGAGCAACTTCAGAGGGTTACTGTGAGTGTTAAAATGAGGCAGTGAGTATGGAACGCTGTGGATGGAAATAATTTACAGAAAAATTCATCTTTCTTTCCTACTTGATTGTCAGCTTTGTGAAAGGAGGAACCACGCTGGGCATTTCATCACTATGTGCCCGGGAGCTAACCGTGGTCAGCACTTGGTAGGCATTCAATACTAGTTTAACTCAATACACTTGCATTAATGTCTGTTATTCTGTTTTATACCAATAGAATTTCTGTGAGATAAGTATAACAGATACTATTCTTCCTATCATACACTGTCATTTCCACAATATTATAGCCCTGTATTCAAAAAGTAATGCCAATATTTAAAATATTGTGTAAAATATTATCTTGACCCATAACTTAAATATTATGTAGCTGAAATACGATCAACAGGCTCTTATTTACAATGTGAAAAGCAATGTGCTAAATAATATGAGTGCTAGGATGTAATAAATGATTTATGTAACGTGCAGATACTCTTCTAAGAACATTACATGTTTCAGCATATTTAATCCTCACAAGACAGATCTTACTATTAGCCTATTTACAGATAGGCAATGTAAAGGAGTAATCTATCTATCCTCTCATGGCTAATTAAAAGGTAAACTTGACAGTTAACACAGGCATTCTGGCTTTACAAAGGTATCATTACACTCTCCATTCCCCCTTTGAGAAATAACACATAGCTTGCCTTAAATAAAGGAATGATTGCCACCTCTAATTGAGGTGGAAGAAACTGAGAAAAATAAGAGAAAGGAAGGAGTAAATAAGTAATTTTTGAAGTTCTAGAGACATTTCAATGTAAACTTTTAAAAATTATTCACTCACATAAACAGACTAAAGGAGATAAATAGGATCCTATTAATTGATGGAGAAAAAAATCATTTGACAACATCCGATATCCATTTATGACCAAAAAGTCTCAGGAAACTGGGAGTATAGGAGAAATTCCTCAACTTGATATAGAACATCTACAAAAAACCTAAACCTGATGTGTAATGGTGAGAAACTGGATGTTTCTTAAAATGCTAAGAATGAGAACAAACCAAGGATGTCTTTTATCACCAGTCCTATTCAACATTGTCCTGGAAGCCCTAAATAGTGAAGTTAAATAATAAAATCATATTAAAATATACACATTGAGAAGAAATATATACAACTGGTTTTATTCACAGACGACATGATTGTCTATATAGAAAATCCATGGGTCTTCAAGTACCTCCTGAAACTAATAAGCAACTATAACAAAGTCACAAAATACAAGGTTAATATACAGAAGTTGCTTTCCTATGTGTCAGCAACAAATAATTAAAAATGAAAATTTATAGAAATTTATAACAGAACTGAAAAAAGAGAAATATTTAGCTATAAATCCAACAAAACAAATACAAGATCTATATGCAGAACACTATAAAACTGACAACAAAATCAAGCAACATCTAAATAGACAGAGATATGTTTTTCATTGATGGGAGAGGAGACTCAATATTGTCTAATTCTTCCCAACCTGATGTATACATTCAACACATTCCAAATTAAAATCCTGGAAGGTTATTTATTTATTTTTTGATATATTGGCAAACTGACTCTAAAGTTTAGGTGGAGAGAAAAATGATCTAGAAAATCCAACACAATACTGAAAAAGAAAAAAATTAGAAGATTCATTCCACCTGGTTTCAAGTCATACTGTAAAGCTGCAGTAATCAAGACATTTGATATTGATGAAAGAATACACTTATAGATCAGCGAAACAGAATAGAAGGTTCAGATATATATACAGATCCATACAAATAACAACAACTGATCTTGGACAAAGAAGAAAAAGCAATTCAGTGGAGAAGGAATAGACTTTTTTTTTCCCCAAACAAATGGTGCTGAAACAATCAAGTGTCCATATGCAAAAAAAACAAAAAAGAACCTAGACATATACTTTACATCTTCCACAAAAATTAACTTAAAATGGATCACAGAACTCAATGTAAAAATTAAAAGTATAAAGAAGATCTGGAAGAAAATATGAGAAAAATCTGGACCGCTGAGTTTGCTAATAAATTATAAAATAATTGGTAACGTAGACTTTACTAAAATTAAAACCTTTTGCTTTATGAAGGAGACTGTTAAGAAGGAAACTGTTAAGAGACTAAAAAGCAAGCTTCAGGCTGGGGAAAAGTATTTGCAAAACACATATCTGATGAAGGGCTTACATCCAAAATATACAATGAACTCTTAAAACTCAACAATTAGAAAATGTTTTAAAATGGGCAAAAGATTGTAACAGACACCTCAACAAAGTACATACCAAGAAGGTGAAGAGGTGTATGAAGACATTTTCAACATAATTTGTCATAGGAAAATAAAAGTTAAAACAATGAGCTATCACTATATACTTATTATAATGGCTAAAATATAAATGACTGCCAAACAATTGCTGGTGAAGATATGGGACAAGAAGGACTCTCATTCATTGCTGGTGGGAATGCAAAATAGTATGTGTGTGCACTTTGGAAAGCAGTTTGACAGTTTTCTTACAGAGCCAAAAATGCCCTTGCTATAAAAGATTCATCACTAACGTTTCTGGTTACCCAACTGATTTAAAACTTATATCTACACAAAAACACGCACTGAAATGTTTACAGCAGTTTTATTCATAATTACCAAGAATTGGAAGCAAGAAAGATGTCTTTCAGCTGGTGAATAAATACACTGTAGTATAACCATGCCATGGAATATTTTCAGCAGTAATAGTAAATGAGCTATCAAACCACGAAAAGATGCAGGTTAATCTTACATGCATACTGCCAAGTGAAAAAGCCAGTCTGAAAAGGCTACATACCATATGATTCCAATTATATGACATTCTGGAAAAGGCAAAAATTATAAATAAGATAAAATGATTAGTGGTTGTCTGGAACTTGGAGTTGGTGGCAGGGAAAGGATGAACAGATGAAGTACAGGAAGTCAGGGCAGTGAAACTATTCTGTATGGTATATTAATGGTGGATACATGCCATTATGGGTTTATCAAGACCCACAGAACTTTATAGCACAGGTAATGAACCTTAATGTGTACAAATTAAAAACAAAATAAAATACCAAGAAGGTCGGGAAATCTTGGAATGGAATATAGAATGTGATAAAATATTCTCACTATATTACAAATACATGAAACAACTTCACTAAAGAAGTGGAAGGGAAGAGACACTAACTTATGTAACTTTGAAATGAGTGAATCTATGAAATTTAAGGTAAAATGAACCGAATGAACTGCACATGAGCACTGTACTTTACTCGATAAAATTATTTTCCACAGGCTACATTTTAACAATTCTGAAACCACTATACATGTACACTGTGATAAAACAATTAAGTAAATGGATGATGCATGTATGAGAGCGAGGTTTTTCACTTTAGTCTGGGAGGATACAGATAAACAAGGCAAAAAGGCTAGAATGATCCATGTGGTTGAATAAAACTTGGAGAAACCAGGATAGGTACAGCTAGTTCCATACATAAATATTTATAGATAGGTGCATATACATGGGTCAGTATATACCCATATATTTCCTTGCTCTGTCAGCTAAGACAGCCCAGAAGCAGCAACACCCCAGCAGCAATGAGAAAACCTAATGCCCAGTTCTTGGTTTATAAAACTACTCTCCAATAAAAGAAACCAGAGATCCTTGGATAAGTAGCTGCTTCTATGACCGAAACAGGACATATATAAGATGAGCCTGAAACATCTAGTACCAACACAAATTAAAGAAAAGCAAAAAAAAAAAAAAAAATTAAAACTATGCTCAAAATAATATGAGTATGTCAAAGGAACAACACAGGAACTAACTGAAAGAGCTTTCAATGACCAAAACTGGAGCAATAGAGCAAGGAAATAAAGTAGTATTTAATTATATTCCAAAGTATAACATAACTATCCATGAGTTTATAATGATATAAATAAATATTCAAATACATAAACAAAAGTGAGAAAAAAGATGTCTCCCATGCAGAAAAATTCCAAACAATTTATGTAGATATTCCACCCTCTAGAAGATAGAAAATAACTCTCCATTCTTAAAGAATAGGCTGTCAAGGTGGGTAGATCACCTGAGGAGTTCAAGACCAGCCTGGTCCAACATGATGAAACCCCATCTCTACTAAAAATACAAAAATTAGTCGGGTGTGGTGGTGAGTGCATGTAATCCCAGCTACTCAGGAGGCTGAGGCAGGCGAATCACTTGAATGCAGGAGCTGGAGGTTGCAGTGAGCCAAGATCGCACCACTGCACTCCAGCCTGGGAGACAGAGAGAGACTCTGTCTCAAAAAATCAAACGAACAAACAAACAAACAAAGGCTGTAAATAGTGGCCTCCTTTCAAAGAATATGGCATGGAAAAAGAGGAAAAAAGAGTTAACTTCAAAGTGAAAAAACCTGACAAACAAGACTCAGCCAGGTGATCAGCATTAGCATCAACAGTGAAAATTGATGTTGATAGTATGTACTCTTAATGTAATGTGTTGAAAATGGCACTTTACCTGCATGGTCTTCCTCCTCAAAGAACATAACCCCAGGTTTATCATTCAAAAATGCAAATTCTAACTGAGGGGCATTCTATTAAATTTCTGAACAGCATACCTTAAGACAGTCGAGGTTACCAAAAGCACGAAAAGTATGAGAAAATATCACAGCCAAGGGGAAACTAAGGCAACATGATGGCTAAATATAGTGTGGTATTCTGAATAGGGTCTTGGAACAGTAGAAGACATTTAGGTGAAACAAAGAAAATTTGAATAAAGCATGGACTTTAGTTAAAAAATAATGTATCACTATCAGTTCATTCATTGCGGCAAATATGCCATAGTAATGTATGATGTTAGTGACAGGAAAAACTGGGTGTGGGTTATGTGGAAACTCCTTTGACTATCTTTCCAATTTTTCTGCAAATGTTAGACTGTTCTAAGATTAAAAGCTTATTTAAAATGAGAAAACTATATTCAAAGGAAGTGAAGGATATACTATTGGGTTGATCTTAGTCAAATTTCTGTTCCGCTCTTTAATATTCTGGAAGAAATAACACCAACATACTTTATTATGGTCCCTGGCACTCTGAGCTACACCTTTCTTAAACCTCAGACAGTCTAGATCATTTCATGTACAGCTTTTGAATGCATACAACAATATGGCCGCATAATAAAAGATAACACTAAACTGGTGTTGTTGAGGTGTCAGAAACTGTTTTAAATCATCTTCATCTATTCACTCACTGAACCTCCAAACAACCCTGTGAGGTTGGTATGTTTTATCTTTATTATCACCACCTACATTTTATAAATGAGACCACCAGGCACTGCGAGTTAATCGGCCCCAACTGTACATCTAATGATCAGTACATCTATCATTTACCCTAAGTCCAGATTGTTTTATTTACCTCTACCTCTACTGCTTTCCATTTTACTATGCAAACAGGCAAAACATAAGGCCTAATTTCTACCATAATTTTCTTACCTTTTAGGGTAGTACAAATTCAGAATAATCGTCCCCATCCAAATTCCATTCAATAACTGCTTTTTTTAGTATACAAAGCACTGCGTGATTTGTAGAATAATTTGTTGGTTACTAGTGCAAAACCCTATTTGGATTTAGCTATTATCATTCCACAAATAAAGATTCAGGCTTCAGGTATTTTACCCAGCTTAACTCACACGGAAAAGCTGTCACACCTTGTTCTCTTCTCCCTTGGTTTTAATTAATGTGTATTTGGGGGTAAACATTTTGTTGGGTGTCTGTTCCTCAATCTGAAATCATTCTGCAGAATACGAATGTAGGGAGGAGTACCTAACCTTTAATGGATTCGTGCAAGTAACTGGAAGAATTAGTTTGAATTCTAAAATGCATATACTTTATAAATCACTTTATTTTCATTAATCACCTTTCCTTACATGTAATAAGATATGAAATTCTGGAGTCAGAAGAACAGTCATCCTATCTATTTCCATTACTTTACTGATGAAGCCACATAATGAGTAGATGCTTGAGATAAGATATAAGCCAAAGGTTGTAGGTAACAAGCACCTGTAACATAGTTTTCTCCTGAAAACGCTGATTTTTGTTTGAGGGGTGCAGGCAGGAAAGGTTCAGATATGTCCTTTTCTAAAGATTTTCATAATACTCGTCCACGTACATGACATGACTCTCTTGTACGGGTGTTGAGACCATATTAAATAGATTCGAACACACTTGCTGCTGGCTGGCTCCACCATGATTTAATCCATGCTAGAGCTGCCTGAAGGAGACAGAAAAGACACGTTTTGCATGGGCGTTCAGTAAACAGATTGGCCACTTGTAGCTATGAGCAGCTTCCGCAGGTCATTGCTTGCCGCATCTCAGTATCGTCACTTTTCACAGCTCTGGATTGTTTCTGCATCAATGATTCTGTGATGATTATCCTGTTTCCCCTATTGCTCAATTGTTCAGAGAGCCTTTTTCTCTCTCCCAAGTCCAAAAATAAAATGCATTTATATATAATTTTTATACTTACATTATTAAATAATGTAGAATTTATTTTCATTTGTGGAGTGAGGAAAGGCTATATGTTATTCACTGTGATTACTGCCTATTTTTAGCGTATGAATTGTAAGTTATGCCACATTACTTTTGGAATGAGGTGTAACACATAGTAAATAAAAGTGGTGAGGGAGGAAGGGGAAGGATGAAAAGGGGAAGAGAGAAAGAAGAAAAAAGGCCGAGACGGGCGGATCACGAGGTCAGGAGATCAAGACCATCCTGGCTAACACGGTGAAATCCCGTCTCTACTAAAAAATACAAAAAACTAGCTGGGCGAGGTGATGGGCACCTCTGGTCCCAGCTACTCGGGAGGCTGAGGCAGGAGAATGGCGTAAACCCGGGAGGCTGAGCTTGCAGTGAGCCGAGATCCGGCCACTGCACTCCAGCCTGGGCGACAACCGAGACTCTATCTCAAAAAAAAAAAAAAAAAGAAAAAGAAAAAAGGAAAGAAGACGAGATGGAAATAAAAAGACAGATAAAGGAAATAAGGGTTGAAAAGAAGAAAGAAATGTAGAACAGAGAGAAAGAGGAGAAAATAGAAAAGAAAAAAGAAAGAAAACAAGAGGCATATATTCTCACACAAAATCTAAAGCTGCTTCAAAAGTATTTTGTATTTGTTCAAGTGAATGTCAAGTTCATATAGAAATAACTTTTAAAAAGAGAATACTGGTACGTAGAGATAAACTCAAGTAAGTTTGTTACATATTCAGTCCTGTCAGTGTTACCTCACAGTTGCTGTTTATCAATGAAATAATAGAGAGTGTTAGAAATAATGTTATTAAGGTAAGATTATAGGTGCTTCCAAAAATGACAACCCATAGCAATAATATAAAAACATTGAATTGTGTCAGAAGGAAATGATGAAGAAATCTGTATTGCAATCCTGACATTAACAAGCTTAATCTTGAAACGCACACTTGCTTAAACATAATTGACTTGGGCAAGATGATCTATTTGAATGGTTCTAGGTATGATATTCTATGTTTCTATTAGTCACTTAATTTTTTTTTAATTGGCCTATTTCTAAAGTAAATAACAATGGAAACCACAACAGAAACAGACAACAGAAGAACAAAAGAGAATGGTCTTTAGAAGGAAACATCTAGTGCTATAGATACCAGAGGACTGTAATATAGACCCTTACACAGCTAGAGTGAGAAGTATGCTTTTCTTTTACAGATAGGAACCCCAAAGCTTAAACAGGAAAACTGATTATTTAAAGCAGTGTTTCTTAACCAGAGGCACTTTTGGCCCCCAAAAAACATTTGGAAATATCTTGAGACATATGTGGTTGACACACCTCGGGGAGCAGAAGTGTCATATTGGCTTCTAATGGAAAGAGGCCAGAGATGCTCCGAAACACCTTAAAAATGCATATGACAGCTTCCCACAACAAAATACTGTTCAGTTCAAAATGTCAATTGCCCAGGTTAAGAAATCCTGAGTTGCCACACACAATCAGTTACCTTTCTAAATCTCTGGTAGTAATGAAGAAGTTTATATTGTTAAATATACTGTGAATAATTCAAATCACTATATCGTGCTTGTTCTGGTGGAGCAGGTCCTGAGAGTGACAACTCCAGTTTTCTATTATGTAACACACTGGGTTCAAGAGTCCAGTCAAACAAGCATCTTCAGGACAAACTCCAAACATGTGGACATATGTTCCAAGTCTATTTGAAAAGGCAAAGGTCACAAAGAATGTAATGTGCCTCTAAAATAATCCAGTAACGATCAGAAATTGCATGAATAGAAGGATTCTATAAAAATGAGTGATACCCACGTTGAATTAGGAACAAAACAGGTAAGCATGTAAATAACAGGCCCAAATCATCATTCCTCATTTCCCCTTATTCTACCGGGGTTTGGGTTTTCCTTCTTGAGGCACTCAGTTCTTGAGCAGCCTCGTGTCACCTAGGACCAATTTAAACAAATGTGTCTATAGGAAGTTCTTCAGAAAGTAGCTGTGAGGCAATCACAGAATGACAGTGATTTCAGCAGATCCACGTAAGACCTCATTGACAACTGGAGAGACCACAGAATTTTAGAGCTAGAAAGAAAGTAGGAATTACTTGTTTTAACCAGCTCAAGTCTCAGACAAAGAAATCGATGTCCCGAGTTGGGAGGAGGAGGAGAATGTCTGGCTGAGTGCCAAACACCAAGTTGCTAGCAGGACCAAGATCCTGGTCTCCTAAAGAGCCTGGACCTCATCAGCCTGAGAAGAGATGGAGACGTGCAGATTAAATAAGTCCATGTTCTACCTCCCCTCTAGATTGTGTGTTGGGTTTTTCATATGTAGATGACTGCTCCCACCTAGTAGAAAGCATGATAGTACATTCGACTGAAAAGGTTTACCAGGAGATCGGAAGTCTGAAAAGAAAAAGCAATTTTCCCAAGGCCACAAAACTAGCAAGTAGCTGAGTATGAGTTTAAACCCATGTCATCTTATTCAAAGTCCAAAAATTTAATTGTTTGGGACGTTCAGTGTTGCAGGAGGAGGGTTGAGGTAGGGTGAAGGAGGCAAAAATACCCATTACCTTGGAGGTTAAAACCCCAAGGACTTTCCCCGTTAAGACACAATATATAAAAGTTTAGAAATCTGCCTCATTGTTCCCAATATTCACCCTCCTCTTTTGCCATTACCTGTCCTATAAAGTGACTAATGATATTTCAAGTGGACCATTCAGTATAAACGCTACTTTAGCAAAGAGATGAACTGCTGGAGTTTCCCAACAATTCAAGATAGAAACTCCTCTTATGTATGGCCTTAAGACATTTAAAAATGTATATCATAAACTGCCACAATGAGCAGTAATCTAGGACACAGACCAACGTTACCTATCCTTTTTTTGAGTCATGATCCTTCTGAATATCTAATACAATGTCTATACTCAGAAAAATGAACATATTTGCACACAATTTTGGCACACTCCAAATACACACGATTCATGAAAACCCCAGTAGCTCATCAATGGACCCCAAATTCTTTAGGTGAAGAATTTTTGTTGTAGAACTAGTTCTGCAACGAAGTATGTGTATTGCCTTATACTTGTTAAATGAACCTCAGGGTCTCAGTTTTTCCACCTATAAGAAGGTAGATTTGGGCTGGGTGTGGTGGCTCACATCTGTAATCCTAACACTTTGGGAAGCTGAGGCAGGCAGATCACCAGAGGTCAGGAGTTCGAGACCAGTCTGACCAACATGGTGAAACCCCATCTCTACTTAAAAATACAAAAATTAGCTGGGCGGTATGACACATACCTGTATCCCCAGCTACTTGGGAGGCTGAGGCAGGAGAATCGCTTGAACCTGGGAAACGGAGGTTGCAGTGAGCCGGATCATGCCACTGCACTCCAGCCTGGGCGACAGAGTGAGACTCCGTCTCAAAAAAAAAAAAAAAGGAAAGAAAAAAGGTAGATTTGAATGCTGGCCACTCTGTCATTCTATGTTGCTGATGGAATGAGAAGAGTATGGTGGAAGATATTCCAGGAGTCCCAAAATCCCATCTGTCACTGCTTTGTGTTGTGAATCAAGGAGTTTACTTCCCCTCTCTGGGACTTGGTCCCTGCCATTGTAAAGTGAGGAACGAAGACAAGATGACCTGTAAATCATCTTTTGGGTCTAGTGTTTTGACGTTGTTAATTCAGGAAAGAATAAGGTGGTACAGGAAACAGCTTTAACTCCCTAATAAGCATGTAGAGATAGATTCACCTGCTATAAACAAAAATCCTGCCAGGACCTCTCCAGCGACCACTTACATAAACAGCAACATACTTGCTCTTGGCTAGGTCCTACAGTGTGACTGGTGAAGTAGGATACTGTAACAGTGGATATCAGGTTTTTTTATCAGCTCCCTTACCAACCTTTGTGGCCATAAACCCCTGCAGCATTGACCCCTATCAGTAGCCACATCTTTACTAGCAAAAGGGTGCAGCGATAAGAACTCAAGTGGATTTTGAGAGAGGATAGGTCAGGAAGTAGCCTCAGAGCCAGAGGAGACGGAACAGCTGTTTCTAGCACACAGAGGTATTGTAGTGAATAAGCTCAGTGTCAGAAGTGTGTGTGAACTGCATCCTCTTAAGCAACCAACTGTCTGTTTATAATCAAGGAGCTTTCCCCAGGCACTAAAGAAGGGGATAAATCTTTCTTATCTTAGGAAGGATTATATCCTGTACTCACATTCGCTCCTAACATTTCTGAATTTGTAAGACCTAGAAATGTGGAGACTTTGGTTAAATTTTATTTCACTTGGACATCTCAAGTTACTCATTTCTAAAATGGAGGAAGACAACATTATCTCTAAAGCATTTTATAATTTGAAGATTTTAATTTTCATGCATTTTCCTCAAAACCAATTTCTTTAAACTCAATCCTCCAACCCCAAAATCCTTTGAAGGAGACAAGTATTGAAGCTTATTTCTGGACTTTGTAATATAACCATTGCTTCCCTTCTCCTCTAACAGAATTACCAAGCTTTAATAGGTGAGGCAAGTTGCTAGTTGTTTTTTTTTTTTTTTTCTTTCAGATCACATTACTTTGAGAGCTTCTTTGAAATGAAAGGGAAATAAAGAGCCATAACATAGTCTAGTTTTGACAGATGTCCTTCCAAAGGATCTCCAATTGTTTGCTTCACAGTTTTTATGTTCATTCAGTTATTTAACGGGTATTATCGGACACCTGCTACATTTCAGAGAACTGTAAATAAGACATTATTTCTTCTCTCAAGATGTTTATGGTAGAGGAGAAGACAGTGAGGGTAACAATACAATACCCACGGTTCCTCTACCATTGTATATTAGAATTAGAAGTCATTTTAAAGGGCACGTTGTCCAATCACCCATTTGAAGCTTGGTATTTCCCTCCAGCGGCCCTACTACATGGTTGTCTTGCTATTCTTTAAGTAACCTAGATAATTGGGAGTCTCACTGTTTTCTGTAGCAGCCCACTTCACTTTCATTTACAATTCTATATTCCCTTGAAATTACACAAGGAGACTACAAACTAGGTTCCCCTTTTACTCAGGAAGTAAGACTTCAGCTGAGGCAGGGCTGTAAAGGTATCAAGCTCAGGGAACAGGTGAGCATCAAAGATAAAATAATGCTGATTTCTGACACAACTGTGGGATCATTCAAACTAGGCAAGTGCTTTTCCATTTCTCGTCTTGGTTTTCCCATCTCTAAAATGATGGTATTGGATTGTATTAAAAGAAAACTTTGCATTTATGTGAACACTCGCCTAGAAAATAGCAAAGCTATGTACTGTTTCATCATAACTGAGTCAAGTCAAGTGGAGCTGATTTGACCGTGGACTTGAATGATCTGGGTACTCCAGACTCTATTGAACCTAACTGAAGACAATGGAGCTTATTTTGCCCAATTGTGTACAGATCTGTAGGCCCCTTCTCCCTTATCTAGAGAGCTAATTTTCAATCCTTCATTCACCCAACCACCAAGGACTTCCTCTTCCTAGCATTAAAAACCCTGACCCTCGGCCAGGTGCAGTGGCTCACACCTGTAATCCCAGCACTTTGGGAGGCTGAGGCGGGTGGATCATGAGGTCAGGAGTTCAAGACCTGCCTGACCAATATGGAGAAACCCCGTCTCTACTAAAAATACAAAAATTAGCCGGGCAGGGTGGCAGGTGCCTGCAATCCCAGCTACTCGGGAGGCTGAGGCAGGAGAATCTCTTGAACCTGGAAGGCGGAGGTTGCAGTGAGCCGAGATTGTGCCACTACACTCCAGCCTGGGTGACAGAGTGAGACTCTGTCTCAAACAAAACAAAACAAAACAAAAAACCCTGCCCCTGTCCCCCACCCCTTGAGTAAAGTTCTCAGTGAATTATTTTACTGGTGGTATGCTCCCTTACCTGGCAAGTTTGTAAACTTTGCTGTTGTTTTTTAAGCTCTTGGGCATTATTTATTTATTATTTATTATTTTTCCACTGGGTAGACTCTAAGTTCCTGTCTAGCTCCAGTAGTTCACGAAATTATATTTCTAAAAAAGTCTCAATCAACAGCCACCTATCATTCACTGTTTGAAAGCCAAGATGTGAGGGTCCACGGTCCCCCAAAACTGGAGACATCCTGTGGTGCCACATCTTAGTTTCTTTGAATGGCATTACCACCCTGCCTGTGAGAGAGCTCTATGTCCAGCCATTCTTGTTTATGACACTTCTTACTCATTCACTGTCTTCTATTGCCAGCTTCAGTATTAAGGAGGAGAAACTGCAAAGACTGAATCTAAAATATAAGTTTTGTCTAAAAAGAAAAACAGGTAAAAGTTCAAGGGACAAACTCAAAAATTAGTGCTCAGGATGGAGGCCTGAACCTGGACACCAAGAGTATACATTCCTCAGTGCTTTCTTTTCCCTCCTGAAATGACGAGTCACAGCTCTGCACCTTCTCTACTTTACTTCCTGCCACACAATCAAACAATTTGGAGAACTTTGAGCCAAACTCCTCATTTTACAAGAGAAGAAACTGTGACTCAGAAATAGGAAGGGCAATATGCAAGACAGCAGAGCTGCTTAGTGCAAATTCAAGACAGGAATGCAGGGTGTCTGATTCCCAAAGCAAAGCAGTACTCTTCTCACCATTTTATCCCCCTTCTCTTTGTTCATTTATTTCTCAGATAGTTCCCTTCTTTTAAAAAACTCATATTGTCTCGGGGTTGTTGTTGTTTTAAGAAGGAGAAATATATGACCTCTGATTCACATCCTACAGGTCTTGGGTAAGATGGCTGGAAAGATACAAATGCATTATTGCTATCAAATAATGCTTTCAAATTAATATCAATGTTGTTATCAAATTTCTAATTCTATAGAAAAATCAGTTGTGAGAGAAAAAGCTTTCTTTTCTTTTTCCTATTCTTCTTCCTTTCTTCCATTGAACACCACATATATCGAAGACTTGCTATACAAACCAGTTTGGGAAATACAAAGTTAAAACCTTTTATGCCTTTAGGGAGTTCACAGGAAACCATATGTTATGAAAGAGGTTTAAAGTAAGTGCTACGGAGGTAGGCTGCAGAAAGCTTCATCTTGACTGGGCCTTAGAGAACAAAAGAAGCTGGGGTGAAAAGAATAAAGGCAGGAGAAGTGAAAGAAGAGTAACACTGAGGATGAAAAAAGGAAAATACTGGATGTATCCAAAACTAAGTGAGGCAGAGGAAGAAGCAACCTGCGATTCAGGGCAAAAGGAGAAAAATCAACCTAAGAAGAAATGAAAATCTCTCCAGTTCCTGTGACTCTGTCTTTATCAACTCTAACCCAGCCAAGCCCCTTAGCATCCTCCCTATGCCATCTCCTGCCACCACCTTGCCGTCTCCTCCCCTTTTTGAAGTACCTTTTGTATTATGGTAATCTACTCACTGATTTCTCTCTTTGTTTACATTTAGAATAATCTCACATACGTCTAGGAAAAGTCATAATTTCCACCACATTCTGTTTGTCTATTCTCATTTATGGTTTGTCTAGGGTCTGCCATACTTTGTAGTCTTCCTTTTGCTCTTTCACTTTTTTCTAAACTATTCTACTCTATATGTATTTGTTTGATTATATCTATTACACAAGTAATATACAAGTATATCCTTGGCCAGGCGCGGTAGTTCACACCTGCAATTCCAACACTTTGGGAGGCTGAGGCGGGTGGATCACCTGAGGTGGGGAGTTCAAGATCAGCCTGACCCCTTGACATCACTAATAGGCATCATATTTCCCTTCTGCTCTAATCTACTCTCACTTCCTGCCCTTACCTTCAGGTACACTAAACAACTCACAATTCTCAGAAGACAGTCTTGTTCATACTTTACACATATTTGCATGCAATTCTCCTGTTCTGAAATTCCCTCTATTATCCTTTTTGACTTTGTAAAGTGGAGTTGATCACTGTTTGAATTCTTTAACCCTCAAAACTCTGTTCAGATTTCCACCACAGCATTTATAAGGTGTATGCCTACAAGATGATAGGTTTTAAAGACCTAGGTTTTGAAGAATGTATCTTATTCAGCTTTATATTTCTGGCACCTAGAAAAGTGTTTTACATACCATAGGTACCATATAAATGTTGAATTACTGAATTAAAGAATAAAGATTGAAAGGAAAGTATTTCTTTTGAGTAATCTCTGTAATCCTAAGGTGTAGCTATAATTCTACATAAAGTCCACATCATGCTATGGGTTTTCTTTTACCCACTCCCACCTTGTATTACAGTCATAATGATATTTTACCAACTGCTTTCCTGCAGTTGCTGAAGCTGCAGATGTCTAGGATGTAATCAAACCTTGTTAGTTTTGAACTTTGAATGTAAAACCTTACTGAGTCTATTTTTCATTGTAGGTGACATGTCTGAATGCTGCAAATTTCCTTCTGGTGAGAACACTGGGCACTTTAACACTTTGAGAGCAGGTGCTGAGTTGTTGTTATTCCAGGTCATGCAAGACAGAGATTCTATAAATTCTGAAGTAGTGAGGAGAGGGTAGGATTGGCAGGCTACTGCAATGACTTCATGTTCAAGTATAAAGAGGAGACCGAGTTTCCGACAAAAGAGCAGAGGATGAAATCATCTTGGCTGTGTTTGGGAACTGAAATTGTCCAACTATATGGTGGGACATTCAATATGCTAAATATGATAGGTGATGGAACTGATTCACTGGCTGTTGAGGAAGAAATATAGCTCTTCATGCTTTAGAAATGGTATTTTTCCTGTTTCCTGTGTCTGCTGCTCCAGCATCTTGTATTTTAGCAACTGAGTTGTCAAAGAAAGATTTGTTTCTAAAAGAAAGTGAATGAACTAAGCATATGTTTTAAATTATTATCAAAACATCATGTAGATGGTACGAGCTTCACAAGGCAGGAAAGTGTAATGCATGTGGCTTTATTTTAGCTCTGCCACATACTGACATAAGCCTTGGGCAACCTATCTTTTGCGTTGTGCATATTTTCTCCTCTGTAAAATGGAGATAATAATGATACTTATCTCAGAGTTATTGTGAAGCTTCAATGAACAGATACATATAAAGCGCTTAACATAGTACATTGCACATAGTTATCTAACATATGTTAGATATTATTAATCTTTTAGGTAATGTCTTTATAATTATTAAGAGTTTGAGCCACAGAATAAGGTGAACCCGGCTTATATCTCAACTTTGCCACTTAATAGGTGCATGGAATTGATAGGCTAATTATCTGCTAATCCTGAGTTTCCTCATCTGTATAATGGAAATAATAAAAGCATCTAAAGCATAAGATTTTGTAATCATTAAATTAAATAGCATGTTAAATGAAGTCCCTATCATGATTTTTGATGGATGTAAGTGCTCATTAGTATCATTTATAAACCATTCTCTGTGTAGTTCAGAAATGAAGACTTCAGAGATCCAACGATTCACTCTCCCCAAGAGTTCTAGTCTAGAAGTAAATTTTAGGAAATAAAATCACAGTTTGGGGTCAATGAGGTAAAAGGAACCCTGGCACTATACAGAAAAGGCCATTAGGTCACAGAGGCAGGAGTGATGCTTGTATTACGTTTGAGTAGAAGTGTTCAGTGCAGACTAATGGTGACAGACCTTCTAGGTGAAACAGACTAGCTAAAAGTCATTTCCTTGGACTTTTTTGCTATTATAAATAATACTTCAATAAACAACCTTGTGAATAGTATATATATGATTTTTTTCCTTAGGACCAAGTCCCAGAAGTGAAACTGTTGGGTTCAAATGATCAGCATTCTTGAGACTTTTGCAAAATATCATCCTATTTTTCTCCAGGATAATGTAATACTTTTAAGGCAGCAGTGTAAGAAAGGTTCCGCCCTCCTAGAAACTTCTCAATACTAAGTAGTAATTTTTAAAAAGAAAATAAAGGTGCTGATTTATTCGACAGAAAATGGAAGTTAATTTTCCTCTCTTTGGTTTATGGGAAAGTTGAGAATTTTTCACATATGCATTGGTCATTTGTGGTCTTTCTTTCAGAAATTATTAATGCTCTTCATTAATTTTCATTTGAGGTCTTCTGTGTTGCATGGATATAGGAATACAGATATTAAGAATATCATCACTCTGCCATATATTAGAATATTTTCCCAAGTTTGCTTTTTAAATGTATATATAGTGGTATTATTTCAATATACAAGCAATTAAACTTTTACTTAGTGAAATCAATTGGTATTTTTCAATGGCTTCTATCTTTGCTTTTTCATTTAGCAAGGGACTCAAATTAGGGTAAATACACACTTAAAGGGACTAGTTTTTGTTTAGTTTGTTTTTGGTACTTAGCTGTTAGACCTTTTTATTTTCTCACAGGCATGGTCACTACTAATTTCCCCTTAGCACTCTCATGTGTAACAGCAAATAGCAGAATCTACTCCTTGGATTTCCATTCTGTTTGATTGATTTGCTTGTCTATTCTTGTACTTGTATTACTATACAGTTTTATTATCATGATACTGTAATATGTTTCAATATCTAGTAATGGAAAAATCTGACTTTTTAACACTTTTTTCGACCTTTTATTTCCCTAAGATCTCTTGTCAAATTCTAACAGCAAAATGAAAGTCATTAGCATTGTCATTGGAATTTCATTGCATTTGTACCTTTTATGAGAAAGAACTAATATCTTTACATTGTCAAATATTTCCATCCAGAAATTGCTTTTTCTCCATTTATTCAAGTGTTCACTTACATTTCTCAGTGAAGTTCTGAGGTTTTCCTCATATATATCTGGCACTTTTCTTGTTAATTTATCTTTGAGTATTTTATGTTCTTGCTATTGTTTTAAATAACATATATTTTCCCATTAAAACTTTATGTGGTTTGTTAATATAAGGGAAAGCTGTCAATTTTTAAATATTTAAGTATTATTTTTAACCTACCTAATTACAAATTTTAAAATTTATGCTAATGGAAGTGACATCAGCAAAATAGTGAAATTGGAGGTTCTAGCTCTTGTTCGGTTACAATTTGGGTGACTATTCACATATGAAAATATATTAACAGGGGCTGAGAAATCCAGGTGAAAGATTATAGGAGCACAGAAGTAAGAAAAGATACATTTAGCAGAACTGGAAGGACATTTTTACAATTACCCATGTCACCCCTTCCTCACACCTAAGCAGTGCTGCATGGAAAGAGACAGTAGCTGTGTGATGGGATAAAAGTGAAGGAAGCACCTGACTTTACTGCGGACCCAAACACCAGGCCTTCACCAGTGTACCCTTGCACCAGGCCAGCCAGCCCTTGCAGACCAAGACTCCAGGCCCATCTCTGTTGTTACTGGCTCCAAACTTGCCTCAACATCAGGCTAGCTAACATAAACTCCGGTTCAAGAACCACCCCAGCTTTAGGATGGACCCCTTGGACCTAGGCTTCAGGATAGCCCCCACAGACACAGGCTCCAGGTCCATGTCAGCATACCCAGTCACCAGGCTCACTCCAGTGGACCCTGACTCCATGCCAGCCATCACAGAACCAGGATACAGGCCTGTCCTTGTGGACCTACACTCCAGGTCTGTCCCTGTTAATCCAAACACTAGGCAGGCCCCTGTGGATCTGGAAACCAGGACCCACCTACCTACTGACAAAGACACTGGATTAGCCTCCCTGGAAACTCCAGCAATAAGCCTAATCAGTTAGCTCACTCAGAGACTCAGGGTGGGCTGACTGGTGAAGGATTTTCCCTACTGAAGACAGTCTGTAGGAATCAGAAAAGGTGACTGCTTTGTCAAATACACAGACATCAAGGTCACAAGCTTACAAATAATCAGAGAATCTTGACATCAACAAAGAAACAAAATAAAGTACCAGTCACTTGCTCCCCCAAAATAGAGATTTATAATTCCCCTGACAAAGAATTCAAAATGTCATCTTAAGGAAACTTGATGAACTACAAGAGAAAGCAGATGACTAAACTGTCAGGCAACTAATACATGAACAAAATAAAACATTGAATAAATAGATTTAAATAAATAAGAAACAACCAAATAGAAATTCTGGAACTAAAGAACACAACAACTGAACTAAAAAATTCCAGAGTGTCGAAAGTACACATGATCAAGCAGAGGAAAGAATTAGTGATCTTGAAGACAGTTTATTTGAAATTGCCCAGTTGGAGAAAAAAATCAAGAAAAAGAAAAACAGTGCAGAAACATGAGATTTATGGAACACAATCAAGTAAACCAATATTAGCTAGACTAAGGAAGAAAGAGATAAGTCAAAAAACATAAATGAAAGAAAAGACATTACAACTGATACCGCAGAATTAAAAAGGATCATAAAAGCCCAGTATGAATAATTATATGGATAGTTATTGGATAGCCTAGAACAAATAGATAAATTCCTGGAAACATACAATTAGCTAACATTGAATTATAAAAATATAGAAAATCCGAATAGGGCAGAATTGAGAAAAGAGATTGAATTGGTAATCAAAAAACCTTTCAACAAAGAAAATCCCAGGACCTGAAGACTTCAATGTTTAATTCTATCAAACATTTAAAAAATAATTAATGCCAATCCTTTTCAAACTCTTCAAAAAAAATTGAAAAGGAGAGACTATCACCAAATTCATTTTAGGAGACGAGCATTCCGCTGATGCTAAATCTGCCTAAATAAAGAAATAAATAACAGATCAATATCCCTGGTGAACAAAATACAAGCAAACCAAATTCAACAACACATTAAAAGCATCATATACCATGATCAAATGGGACTTATCACAGGAATTACAAGGATTGTTCAATACATGCAAATCAATATATGTGACATAGCACATTTACAGAATGAAAGCTAAAATCTTATATCATCTCCATAGGTGCAGAGAAGCATTTGACAATATAACATCCTTTTATGATAAAAACTCTCAACAAATTACAAATAAAAGGGATGTACCTCAACATAATATAGGCCATATGTAACATGTCCACAGATAACTCAATGGTGAAAAACTGCAAACTTTTTCTTAAAAATCAGAAACAAGACAAGGATGCCCACTCTCACCAGTTCTATCCAATATAGTACCGGAAGCCCTAGCCACACTAATTAGCCAAGAAAAAGACATTGGCATGAAAATCAGAAAAGAAGAGGTAAAACTACGTCTGTTTGCAGATAACATTATCTATATATAGAAAACACTAAAGACTATCAAAAATGTGGTAGAACTCAAATTATATAAAGTTGCAGGATATAAAATAAACATATAAAATCAGTAGCATATCTATAGTGATTTCTATGCTACCAAGAAAATATATAAAAAAGAAATTAAGAAAACTATTTTATTTATACTTATGAACATATTTGACCAAGGAGGCTGAAGATCTGTACACTGAAAACTACAAAATATTGATGAAAGACATTGAAGAAGACACATATAAATGAAAATGTATCCCATGTTCATGAATTGGAATAATTAATGTTTAAATATCCAAACACCCAAAAGATATCTATAGATTTAATTCAATCCCTACCAGAATTCCAATGGCATTTTTCAGTGACATAGAGAAAAAACAACACTAAAATTAATATGAAACCACGAAAAAGCCCAAATAGCCAAAGTGATTTTCAGGAAGAAAAACAAAGCTGGAGACATCACATTATCTGGTTTCAAAATATGCTGCAAAGGTATACTAATTAAGACAGTATGGTGCTGTCATAAAAACTAACATGTATACCAAATGGAACAGAATAGAAAGCTTAGAAATAAATCTATGCATTTATGGTTAATTGTTTTTTCCACAAAGTGCCAAGAACACACAATAGGGAACAGATAGCCTCTTCAATAAATGTTGAAAAAAATTGAATATCCACATCAAGAAGCATTAAAACTGGATACTTATTTTATGCCAAATATAAATATCAAGTAAATACTTTACATAAAACCTGGCGCTATAAAACTGCTGAAAGAAAACCTAAGAGAAAGTCTTCTTTATATTAGTCTGGGCAATGCTTTTTTAAATATGACACCAAAAGCACAGGCAACAAAAGCCAGAGTAGACAAATGAAGTTGTATCAGATGAAAAACTTTTGCACAGTAAAAAAAACAGTCAACAGAATGAAGAGGTCACCTAGGAAATGGGTGAAAATATTTGCAAGTCAGACATCTGATAGACAGTTAATATTCTAAATATAAAAGGAGTTCAAACAACTCAATTGCAAGAAAACAAATAATCTAACTTAAAAATGGGCAAAGAACCTGAAAAGACTTTTCTCAAAAGCAGTCTTACAAATGATGACTAGGTATATGAAAAAAATGGTAAACATTACTAATCATCAAGGAAATGCAAAACAAAACCATTGTAAGATATCACCTCACATCTGACAGAATAGCTATTATCAAAAATACAAAAACTAGCAAATGCTGGTGAGGATGTGGAGAAAAGCAAACCTATTGTTGGTGGGAATGTAAATTGGTACAACCATTATGAAAACCAGTATAAAAGTTTCTCAGAAAATTAAAAATAAAACTACCTCATGATTCAGTAATCCCACTTCTCAATATATATACAAAATAAATGAAATCAGTAACTTGAAGAGATATCTGCACCCCCATGTTCACTGAAGCATAATCACAATAGCTCAGATATGGAATCAACCTGTGTTCATCAAAGCATGAATGAATTAAGGAAAGACTCCTAGATTTGGTAAGTAACTTCAGTAAATTCAGAACTCTTTGCTCATTTTAAAATCAGGGTACAAAACCGACTTACAATAATCAGTAGCATTTATATACATCAATAACAACCAAATTAAGAAACAAATCAAGAAGTCAACCTCATTTACAATAGCTAAAAAAATAATATTGAGGAATACATTTAACCAAGGAAAAGTCTCAGTGAGGAAAACTATAAAACACTGATAAATGAAATGTGTGTAATGAAATGTTTGTGTTTTGGATGACACAAACACATGGAAAAACATCACATGCTAATGGATTAGAAGAATCAATATCATTGCAGTGACCATACTGCCCAAAGCAATCTACAGATTCAATGCAATTCCTATCAAAATACCAATGTCATTTTTCACGGAATTAGAAAAAACAATCCCCAAATCTATATGAAACCAAAAAAGAGCCTATATATCCAAAGCAATCCTTAGCAAAAAGAACAAAGCTGGAGATTTCATGTTATCTTACTTAAAATTATACTAGAAGGTTTTTAGTAAACAAAACAGCATGGTACTGGTATAAAAATAGATGCACAGATCAACGTAACAGAATAGAGAACCCAGGAATAAAGCCACATATCTACAATCAAGTTATCTTCAACAAAGTCAACAAAAACACATTCTGGGGCAAGAACACCCTATTCAATAAACGGTGCTTAGAAAATTGTATATATGCAGAGGAATGAAACTGCTTCTCCATCTTCTACTATATATAAAAATTAACTCAAGATGGACTAAATACCTAAATGTAAAATCTTAAGCTGTAGAAATGCTAGAAGAAAGTCTAGAAAAAACACCTTGGACAGTGGCCTTGACAAATAATTTACGACTAAGGCCTTAAAAGCAAATACAAAAAAAAAAATCCAATATAGACAAATGGGACTCAGTTAAAATAAAAAGCTTCTGCACAGCAAAAGAAATGGAGAGTGAACAGACAATCTGTAGAACAGGAGAAAATATTTGCAAACTATGCATCCTACAAAGGAATAATATCCAAAATCTACAAGTAAACTCCAACATCATAACAACAATAACAACAACAACAAATAATCACAATTGAAAAAATGGGCAAAGTACATGAACAGACACGTTTCAAAAGAAGATATACAGATGTCCAAAACATATATGAAAAAATACTCAACATCACTAATCATCAGAGAAATGCAAATTAAAACCACAATGAGATACCATCTTACACCAGTCACAATGACTATTTTTAAAAAGTCGAAAAAAAAAACAGATGTTGATGAAGCTGGGGAGAAAAAGAAATGTTTATACACTGTTGGTGGGAATATGAATTAGTACAACTTTTATGGCAAACAATATGGATATTTCTCAAAGAATAAAATATAGAACTACCATTCAATCTTGTAACCCCACTACTGGATACTGACCCAAAGGAAAAGAAATCATTATACCAAAATGATGTCTGCATTTGTACATTGACTGTGGCACTATACACAATAGCAGAGATAGGAATCAACGTAAGTGTGCATCAACTGATGATTAGATAAAGAAAATACTTTATATATATATATATACACACACACACATATTTATATATTTATGTATGTGTGTGTATATATAATATATATAAAACATTTATATAGTAGTATTCTACAGTGTGTGTGTGTATATATATACACACATATGTATGTGTGTGTATATATATACATGCAATATGTATACACACACAAACACACACCGTGGAATACTACTCAACTATAAAAAGAATGAAATTATATTGTTTCCAGTGACATGGATGAACCTGGAGGCCATTATCTTAAGTAAAATAACTCAGAAACAGAAAGCCAAATACCATGTGTTCTCACTTATAAATGGGAGCTAAATACCCTGTACGTGGACATAGAGAGCAGAATAATAGACACTGGAGATTTGGGAGGGTGGGAGGAGAGTGAGGGATGAAAAATTGCTTTATGTGTACAATGTATACCAGGAGCCCACAACCTTTTGGCACCAGGGACCGGTTTTGTGGAAGACAATTTTTCCATTGATGTTGGGGGATGGGGGGTTTCAGGATGAAACTGTTTCACCTCAGATCATCAGGCATTGGTTAGATTCTCATGAAGAGTGTAAAAACTAGATCTCTCTGCTGTGCGGTCCAGTTCCTAACAGGCCACATATGGGTACCAGTCTGTGTTCAGGGGGCTGGGGATTTCTGATGTACACTATTCGGGTGGTGGCTAGACTGAAAGCCTGGATATCACTACTATGCAATGTATCCATGTAACAAAACTGTACCACGTGTACTCCCTAAGTCTATTTTTTTTTAAAGGAACGTATGGCATACACATACACACACACAGACATATATAATATATTGTATATAATACAATACATATTGAAATATTATTCAGCCATAAAGAGGAAGATCCTGTTATTTGCAACATGATATAACTGAAGGACATAAAGCTAAGTGAAGTAAGCCAGGCACAGATAGACAAATACTGTATGATCCCCCTTACATATGGAATCTTAAAATAAGTCAAATCACAGAAACAGAGAGTAGCTTGGTATTGCCAAGAGTTTGGGAGTACAAAGTGGGGGAGATATTGGTGAAACGGTACAATGTTTCAGTTGTGCAGGATGAATAAATCCCAGAGATTTAATGTACAGCATAGTGAGTATAGTTAAAACTTTTATGTTGTATACTTGAAACTTGCTGAGAGAGTAGATCTTAAGTGTCTTCATCCCACACACAAAAACGGTAAGTATATGAGGAGACAGACATCTTAATTAGCTTGCTGTTGGTACTCAGTTAACAATATATGCATATATCAAAACATTATGTTACACAACATAAATCTATATAATTTTTATATTTCAATTATATCACAATAAATAAAGCTGAACAAAATAAAATCTTTACTAATGGCTTTTCAAAGGGTTCACAGTTCTTTTTAATGAATGTGTTAATGGCAGCAAAGGGTTTCTGGCTCTACTAGAAAAAAAAGGATTTGTGGGAGCACATACTTATTCTGTTCCTCAGAAGAACTAACAAACCAGAAGAACATTTTCTATAAGAATTAAGCCTCTGTCCTTAACCTTTTAAATGCGATAACATTTAGGAGAACAGCAGACACACATGACACCATATTTCTAGGCTGTAGCTGGTTTCATTTTATTTGATGCAGCCCACCCAGCAGTGGTGGGTGAGGGGGAGCCAGAGACATAACCATGCCACAGTACTCTTTCATATCAATCCATTTATGAGTCAACATTGATTCAGGCATCACAGCAGGTGATGTGGATAAAGATTGAGTAGACTAGTGAAAAAAATCTATGGGTTGGGAATATGGCGAATATTTATGACCTCTAAATTTATATGTGACTTACATACGTCTAATATGTGACCTGTTACAAATAGCGCTGCCAATCTAGACTTTATCAAATTATGATGTTTAGGTTATATTCTAAAGGCAATCTAAATTTTTTGACCTTATATTTTTATAATCTTTTAAAAATGACCTATAGACATAGTCATTTTTTCTATTTTGTATGATGATTAAATATTAAAATTCAATAATTGTCTTTTGATGAAAGTCTTCTTGCTATGGTCTTAATGTTTGTATATCCTCAAATTTCATGTTGAAATCCTAACTCCTAAGTTAATGGAGGAGGTGACTGAGTCATGAGGACAGAGCTCTCATGACTGGGACTTGTGCCCTAATTAAAAGACTCCAGAGAGCCAGTTAGTTGCTTATATCATGTGAAGTAACAGTATGAAAGTACCGTCTATGAACAAGGAAATGATTCCCCACCGGACACCAAATCTGCTAGTGCCTTGGACTTCCCATTCTCCAGAACTATGAGAGAGAAATTCCTGTTGTCTATAAGCTAACTAGTTGATGGTATTTGTTATAACAGCCTGAAAAGATTAAGACACTTGACAAAATAGATGATTCACTTCTCAGCATTAGTAGAGTGAACAAAATCTAACCTATTTTTAGACTTGATGTCCTACATAGGGTCTTCTACTTAATGTCCTTGTCACCTTAGCTCATTTCTGATTTCAGCCTTAGCTACAGAGGGCAGTTCTGTGCCAGTTCAGATATGCCCCACACTGATAGAGTCCCATCTAAAGTTCACTTTGTATGATCTGTACTCTGCTTCATTGCCTTCTCTGACACGTTGGGAATCGACTTAGCCTGATACACATGCAGCCTAGATAGGCAGAGTGTTAGGGGAGTTAATGCCTTCATGTAATTTTCAATTCATGGAGCTTGTGGACAAATATTCTAGATTTCTCTTTGGTTAAGGGAAAATTTTGGGAAGCTTTCTGTATGTTTCTCAGGTTTTGGAAAAAATCCCTCATTGCCCACAGTGTAACCTCAATAAATCATTCTATATTGACGCTTCTGTGTCCCTGACTTACTTTATCTGCTCCCCTTTCTTGCTTCCTGGATCATCACTTGAATAAATTACCAGAACCAAAGTTCCCATCTGGGTCTCTGCTTTTGAGGGAACCGGAACTAAGACATTTGAGAATATCATCCCAAACAAGAATGACCACTGTGGTTTTGGAGATATACAGACTTACACTGAATGGTTCAGGATTGAATAGATCCCAGTCAGAAGTCCTGGAACAATGCTATCTCATTTTGTTTGAAAAAAAATTTCTCATACTAACATACGTTTGAGCTATTGCCACTTCTGCAGAGACCTGAAATTATGTACACTGGTGTATCTACTATGCATATATTGTTTTATGACTTGTCTTCAGAATTTATTAGTAAATAAAAGGCTAAAGAAACCTGGATTTTTCACCATTATGAAAATTACCCTTCACTTATGCTATGAATCATACGTTATTTTCTTTATTCAAAGTCTTGCCTAGGGTTTCTTTATTGCTAAAGTAATAAATATATGTATCTCAGTTTATAACTCATTATTCATAATAAGTCATAAAATTATTTCAATTTGCTGTACTTCTATTAGGTTCGGCGTTTATGTCAATTACTTTACATGTTTCCAATTCTATTAATGACCTATCTAGAAAGTGAATTTTATGAATGACAGAGATTTAGAAATTGAGTTTAAGCTAAGTAAAATGCAGAAGTGAAACAGCTGCAAATATGAGTTGTGATTCCCACCCCTCCACCCAAGGTATAACAGACATTAAAATATGTGCTTAAATTTCTCTCATCGATGTTTCAGTATAAATGTCCTGCCTATCTTTTTGTTAAATGTCTTCCTGTTTTGTGGTGTTATTTTAATGCTATGGTAAAGAATATTGTTTTTCAATTGTTAATGACCTATATACAAAAATAAAATTCATTTGTTTGTATTTATATTATATGACTTTGCTAAATTATTATATCTGATAGGTTTATTTTTGTAATTTTTAAAGACTTTTTTGCTTACTATATATATTTCCAATCGTTATGTTCTACTTTGCATGTTTATTTATTTAGGTTTATTGTCCTAACTGGAGCCTCTAGATTAATTATTTTTTTTTTTTTTTGAGACAGAGTCTCGCTCTGTCGCCCAGACTGGAGTGCAGTGGCCAGATCTCAGCTCACTGCAAGCTCCGCCTCGCCGGTTCACGCCATTCTCCTGTCTCAGCCTCCCGAGCAGCTGGGACTACAGGCGCCGCCACCTCGCCCGGCTAGTTTTTTGTATTTTTTAGTAGAGACGGGGTTTCACCGTGTTAGCCAGGATGGTCTCGATCTCCTAACCTCGTGATCCACCCGTCTCAGCCTCTCAAAGTGCTGGGATTACAGGCTTGAGCCACCATGCCCGGCCAGCCTCTAGAATAATATTGAAAATAATTGCCAAGAATAAACTTTCCCTTTTCTCTATTCTTAAGAAAGATTTCTTTAATCATTAAGTAGAATGTTAGCTGGATGTTTTTTACAGATAACTTTCATCAGACTGAGGAAGATTCCTTTCTAAATACCCTGTAGTAGAATTACTGGAACACATGATAGTTTTGTTTTTAATCTTTTGAGAAACCTCCATACTCCTTTCCATAATGGCTGTACTAATTTATATTCCAAACAAGAGTGTGTAAGAGTTCCCTTTCTTTCACATCCTCACCAGCATTTGTGAATTTTTTTGCTTTTTGATAATAACCATTCTAACTGAAGTGAGATGATATCTCATTGTGGTTTTGATTCGCATTTCCCTGTTGATTAGTGATGTTGAACATTTTTTTCATAGTTTTTGTAAGTTTGTATGTCTTCTTTTGAGAAATGTTTATTCAAATTCCTTGCCCATTATTAAAATCATATTTTGGGGGTTTGTTTTGCTTTTGAGTTGTTTGAATTTTTCGTATATTCTGGATATTAATCCCTTAGTGGATGTATACTTTCCAAACATTTTCTATCTTTCTACAGGTTGTCTCTTTACTCTGCTGATCATTTCCTTTGCTGTGCACAAGCTTCTTAGTTTGAGATATTCTCATTTGTCTACTTTTTCCTTTTGTTGCCTGTGCTTTTGAAGTCTTACCCATGAAATCTTTGCATAGACCAATGTCCTAAAGCACTTACCATGCTTTCTTCAGATAGATTTATTATTTTGTATCTTATATTTAAGTTTTTATTCATTTTGAGTTGATTTTCATATATGACCAGGGAAAGGGTTCTAGTTTGATGACTTTCCCAGTAGTATTTATTGAAGAGGGTGTTATTCTCCCAATGTATGTCCTGGCACCTTTTGTCAAAAATCAATTGGTTGCAAACACATAGATTTATTTCTGGGTTCTCTGTTCTGTTCCACTGGTCTATTTGTCTGTTTTATACCAACACCAAGCTCCTTTGGTTACCAATGCTTTGTAGAATATTTTGAAGTTGGGTAGTATGTGCATCCTACAATTTTTTATGTGTTCTGTTTTTATTTCTGTTCAATAAATTTTCTTTTATGACTACTTTTCACTCATGAGTCATTTAGAAGATTGTTATTTAATTTCCAGATATTTTATGAGTTTTAAAATCTTAACTTTTTATTGATTTATAATCTATAACATTAGACTCCAAGAACACAATTTGCATGATTTCCATATTTTGAAATGCATTGAGAGATTTTATGGCTCAACATGTGGTCTACCTTGGTAGGTAAAAAGAATGTACATTCTGCAGTTGTCATGTATTGTGCGCTACAAATATCGATTGGTTCAAGTTGGTTGGTAATGTTGTTCAGATCTTCTGCACCTGTTCTGAACTCAACTTTTCAATCAGTTACTGTGAAAGGATGAAAATAACCAACTATATCTGTTTATGAGTCCATTTCTTCTTTGGATGTGTCGGTCTTTGATTCTTCTTTTTAAAAATCTCTGTTATTAAGTACATACACATTCAGGCTTGTTATTTCTTCTTGTCTCTTTACAATTATAAAATATCTATTTTCATTTCTACTAATATTCTTCTTATTGGTTTATACTTTGTTCATTTCAGCTTTCTTATTAATATAGTTTATATGGTATATTTGGCCCCTTTTTGTTAATTCAATAGGACAAACTCTACTTTTTAACAGGAATGTTTAACATTTAATGCAAACATTGATATAGCTGTGCTTAAACCTACCATTTTGCTATTTGTTTTCCACTAGTCCCTTCTGTTCTTGTTGCTCTCTTATTCCTGTCTTGCCACTTTTGGGTGAGTCACATACTTTTGTTTTATTTTATTTCTCTATTGGCTTAATTTACTATATATCTTTTTATTATTTTATGATAATTGCTCTAGAACTAATATTCTGTATCTCTAACTTATTAATGTCTACTTAGAGCCAATATATTATCACTTTAGATTTAAGCCTCAGAGCCCGTATTTCCAACTTCCCACTTCACTGTTCAGAAATGTAATAAGCTTATGGGGTATACTTCTAGTTCCCTTGTCTTTCCTTTCACTATTGTCACAGTTTTTACTTGCAGATTTTATAAACCCACTTTACAGTGTTATTATTTTTGCTTCATACAAACAGTTATTTCTAGAGGAAAATTAGAGAAACAAAAAATATTTTCCATTTGCCCAATTATTTATCATTTCTTACATCCTCTATTATTTCTTGTAGGATTGAGTTTTTATTTGGTATAATTTCCTTTTAGCTTGAAGAAAATTCTTTAAAATTTTTCTTTTTTTGATAGTACGTGCCTGGTAACAACAAATTATCCTCAATTTGCTTTACCAAATATGTCTTCATTCTGCTATTGTTTTTCAAAAGTATTTTTACTAGATATAGAATCACAGTTTTATAGGTTTTTTTGGTTATTAGTATAGTTTTTTCTTTTGCTATGTATTAGCACCACACTAACCAACTGAGCTAAACAGCCACCACATTCCATTGCTATTTAAAAGATGCTACTCCATTAACTTTTGTTGTCCATTTTTCTGATGAGAAGTCAGTCATGATTTGTATTATTTATTCCTTGAATAATTGTTTTTTATGCTTCCTCTGGTGGTTTTTAAGTTTTTTTTTTTTTGCTTCTTTTTTTGTTTCTTTAATCTTTAGCTTTAAAGAAATGAATTTACAATATGCCTAGGTGTGACTTCCTTTGTATATTTCTGTTTGCTTTTCTCTGAGTTCCTTAAGGATCTGTAAATCAATGTTTTTCATGAAATGTGGGGGAAATCTCGGCTATTATTTACTTACTTATTTTTATTTTTAGAAATAAGATCTCCTTGTGTTGCCTGGGGTGGTCTTGAACTCTTAGCCTCTAGCAATCTTCCCACCTTGACCTCCCAAAATTCTGGGATTACAGACGTGAGCCACCATGTCTGGTCAGCTATTACTTCCTTAAATACTTTTTTCACCCATTCTCACTTGTCTTTCTAGGATATTAAACATTTGCTAAGATCCTTTGATATTTACCTACATGCTTGAGTTGCTATTATATTTTCTTCTATCTTTTTATTTCTTAATATTGGATAACTTCCATTTATTTGGTTAAAATCCATTGACACTTTCTTTTTCTACCTTCAGTCATCTGTAAAGCTCATACGAAATTTTAAGATTTTAGTTATTCCATTTTTGCTGTAGATTTTCTATTTCATTTGCTTTTATACTTTTCAAGTCTCTGTTTAGATACCTCATCTATATAACATTAAAAGCATATTTTCATTTTATTCCTTGAAATGAACAATAGTTCCCCTTAAGTTTTTATTTGATAAATTAAACATCAGGATGACCTTAAAATATGTTTTATTTATTTCATTTTTTAAATTTTGTACTTGACATCTTGGATGATATAATTTAGATAAACTGGATTTTGGATTTTGTTTTTGTTTTTTTTTTCAGAAAATTGCTTATTTTTGTTCAAATAAGTAGCTCTATCACAGTCTATTTACCTCTAACTTGTATTAGCTTAGTTTTATGCTTTGTTGAACATATCTGTGTAATGCCTAAATTTTTTTCTCAAGCCCCTGTAACTTGGTATGGCTTAATTTCTAAACTCTGTCTTCCTGTGGATATTGTCAAAGTTGAGTTTTATGCTTTAATAAGTGAGTGTTGTACAGGCCTTACACTAGGGTGGGGTCAGCAAACTATATGGTCTGTGGGTCAGATCTGGACCGATACTGGGTAATTTCATGATTAAAGCTTTAATGGAACACGGTCACACCTATTTATGTATTTTCTCGGGATACTTTCACATCTGAAAAGCAAGGTTGAGAAGTTGGAACAGATAATAGGGACCAGGGTCAGAAAACATTTGCTGCCTCTTGCTGTAGAACATGGTCTATACTTAAGGATTGACCTTTTTGATGTCTTAGTTGAATACTTGGGATATTAACAAGATTTTTTCACTCTAGCTGAGTTGGGGCATTGAGTTCTTCCATAACCATGCAAGCTTCAGCTTCTGTTCTACTCTGAAGTCTTTAATGTTTATTTGCTTTGCAGCCTCCCATAGTCTCTTCCTGAGCTTATGAAGATTATCCCATAGCCAGACACCCTACAAGAGCTCCCACACAAACTCTGAGGTTTCCACTCAGATTAGCTCCCTGCTCTCTGGTGCCCTAGTCCACAGATTCCATCTCCTTCAGCAACTCTTAAATCTGCTTTCTCATGCCTCGAATCCCAGCACTCTGGGAGGCGGAAGCAGGTAGATCAAGAGGTCAGGAATTTGAGACCAGCCTGGCCAAGATGGTGAAACCCTGTCTCTACTAAAAATATAAAAATTAGCCAGGCATAGTGGTAGGCACCTGTAATCCCAGCTACTCGGGAGGCTGAGGTAGGAGAATCTCTTGAATCCAGGAGGTGGAGGTCACAGTGAGTGGAGATTGCACCACTGTACTCTAGCCTGGGTGACAGAGCAAGACTCCAACTCAAAAAAAAAGAAAAAACAAATCTAACTTCTGCCTTAACTTCAGTGGGACTGTTGTGCTATGCTTGTGTGTCAGCTCCTTCTTTCACAGTTTAGGAAACTGTTCTCAGGCAGAGAGTAGGTTCAATCATGAGATAGCCTTTACGAGTTTTTCTGTTTTTCAAAAATTGTAAGCTTGTGCTGTCTTTTGTTCAAGGCCTGAAAAGGTTTTATATATTTTGTCCAATACTGGCATGTTTATATATGGTCACAAGTATAAGTTTCTCTACTGTCATTTAAAAATGTCAAATCCATTTTATTTTGTAAATGCATGTAAACCCATTTACATACACACACACAATTTACCTTTGAATAGATATTAAGCCAGGATAGTATTACACTCATTTCATGTTACTTGAGAACTACCCATATACACTAAGCTTGAATTTAGGAGAATGAATAACTCACTTCTTCTAAGAAACTGCCAAAAGTTTCTTCAGCTACCTTTCAGATTCTTGACACCTCACAAGGTAGATCAACCGCCATATTAACCAATGTTGTATTATTTATTACCATTTTACTGTTTACCTATTCTAAATCATTTCTTAATATTCTTCTGTCTCTTCTCTATTTCATTCTCTTTCTCTCCTTTTGCTAGAATAATATTGGATTTCAGACTATAGGTTTAATTTAAAACTTCCCAATTTCATTCTTTTTGCTAGAATGCAAAAAGTCATAATTACAATATAAGTCTATCTCATTAATTAGTATTTACTCATTACATAGAAGAAATAACTTCATACAATCATTCTTTTTGTACTAGTTGATGTAACTTTTGTGTAACCAATCTCAGGGATTTTGAACTATAGTAGAATGTCAAATATGTCTTATTACACCTAAGGGAAGATTCTCTGTTAAAGGGTCACATTTTTAAAAGCATAAAATCAGAATACTTTGTGCTTTTCTATAACTACTAGAGTTTTCAACGAATTGTAAGAACAATGTTTAATAAAATGCCACTCATTCGTTTATAATTGGAAATGTGCTTATTTATTACATGTTTGATAAGTATCTTATGGCTATAAACAACCTCCCCAAATAAGAAAGGCCTAGTACATGTTTGAATAACTGAGTTCTGATATCTTCTCCTTTGCTAAGGAAAACTATATTTATTTTCTGTTAGATATTGGATATCCATCATAGTCGTTAGCACTCATTATTATACAAATATGTATTTGCAGTACTTACACTTTTTTAAAGTTTCTGGCTGCATTTCACATTGACCCAGGTTCAAATAACACTTTTGTATACTGGAATCTATAATTAAGTCAAAGTTATACTTAAAATTAAAAATAAAAAAGACACGCCTTTAAAATAGAAGTGCTAATAAGACCTTACGTGAACTTTCCTAAATGTTGTGGCTGTAGGAATTAGCTGACTTTTATCTATAAAAAGGGTAATTGGTGTATTAGTTAAGTTACTTTCTACTGCAAGTAATACACACCACAATTAAAAGTGGCTTTAAAAGAATATATTTTTCACATGACAAGATGCCTGAAGTGTGACTCCAGAATTAATTACTGTTGTGACTCAACATCATCATCAAGGACTCATTCTTCTCTTCCTGCTCAGCCATCCTCTGCATGTTAGGTTTTGCCTTCAGACATATCCCCTCATAGTTGCAAATATCAATAACTTCAAATATTACATTCACTTCATCCTCAAACCACATAGACTCTAATCGATTTGGGAATTTTACTCAGAACATATGAAAGTAGGACCTGATCCTGAAAAAAAGCAGTTTATCAGGTTTGAACACACGATTATAATGTTGAAGTAAGGTTGAATTTGTGAATAGCAGAAGCTGATCAATATTTGTGATATTCCTCTATTCTCAGTGGCATGCTGACACATGTTTAACAACTGGATATCTGAGATAAAAATCCCTGAATCGTAGCATATGTCAATTTCTACAGCATAAATACTCCCACCATGGCTAATTTTAAGCTACAAAAATTATGTCATTGCACATAAAGTGAAGAAAACCACAGGTACCCTCTCATAAGGAGTCGTTTTACCATGCAAAGGTAGTAAGTGTAAAATAACAAGAACACAGGTAATAGTAAGATGTAGTAAAAGAATTAAGAAGTGATGAGTTTAGTTATTTATGCTTTCATTCTAATATTATTTACTTAGTTATAAGTCTATACAGTTTATTTTTTAATAATGGTTGTATTTCACAATTGGTTTGTAAAATTCCTGAATATTTAATAACCAGATGGTATGAGCAGGTTCAAGCTAGGTCCAAAACAATGCTGTCTCCCCACCAGCTAGATCTCTTCTGCTTTTAGTGAAATTATAGCTTTCTACCACATACACACATAAAAGGCTATGGATTTTCTTAAACATTACATAAAAACAAATATTACTATTTCCTTCGCTATGAAAGTAGATGGAACTTTATTATGTTTAATATCCAAGCACACAATTAAGCAATAGTCAGAGAACAACAAAATATTTTACAAACTAAAGGAGAAATAAGAGGCACATACAATAAAGTCTTACTGTCACATTTTACTGAAATTTGATCTGGAGGAAAAAAATACAAACTGAAAAAATGGCATCTTGAATCAACTAAGGCCAGAAGTCTTGAATTCTGAGTCACTGTTTTTTTTTAACTCGGGCTCTGGTTCCCATAGGATTCAGATGTCTATGTAATGTGGCATGTTGCAAGGCATGTTGCATCACAGAGCATCATTTTCCTCAGTTAGGAAATAGGATGGCAGTACCAAATATTGAACATCTCTAGCTTTAAAATTTGTCATTTTGAATGTTTTTGAAAAAATATTTCTATGTAATTTTGAGCATAGCACTGCCCTTCATATTTCAAACTCACAAAAGATTTTAGTAACAAGATAGGCATGCAATAAATTACGTCAGATTTATGTTAAACGCGCATTGTGATATTCTTGATGCTGTTTACATGTTTAATATTGTTCCATGTGTCTATTTTTACCAAAAAGCTCTTAGTCTCTTGGTGGGATAGGAAAGATGAAGAAATACAGTTTACGGGTAAGTCAGACCTAAGTTTTAAGTTCAAATCTGCGCTTACTCTCTATATAGGTTTGGATAAGTAATGTACTCTTTCCCAGTCTCCATGTTTTTAGAAATTTAAAATGCTTTGGAAGTCAATTGAGCTAAAGGACTTAGCAGACACTCAAGAAATAATAGATATATATTTGTTTCTGTGTCCAAGGCACCTAACACTGAGCTTGACATATATTAAACATTATTATTTGCTCAATGTGTAAGTGAATTAAAGAATAAGAATGAAAGAATGAAATGGCCAGGTGTGGTGGCTCAGGTCTGCCACGGTGGCTCACGCCTGCAAACCCAGCACTTTGGGAGGCTGAGGTGGGAGGATCACTTGAGGTCAGGAGTTCGAGACCTGCCTGGCCAAGATGGTGAAATCCTGTCTCTAATAAAAATATAAAAATTAGCTGAAAACAGTGGCATGTGTCTATAATTCCAGTTACTTGGGAGGCTGAGGCAGGAAGATCTCTTTAATCTAAGAGGTGGAGGTTGCAGTGAGCTGAGATTGTACCACTGACCTCCAGCCTGGGTGACAGAGTGAGATACTTCTCAAAAATAAATAAATAAATAATCAATAAATAAATAAATAAGCCTCTTAAATTGTGAATTCCATGTTTTAGTTCATCTTGCCTGAAATTGTACTGAAATTGTAGGAGCTCCTCTTTGTGGACAGTAAAGGATAGCATAATCACTTTAAATGATTCTATAAGATGCTTTAAGATTATGTTTCTATAAATCTTTTCCTTTGGGTCTTAACTTCTTTCATTGATGAAAAAGAACTTAAATGGTAAGGACTCCATGGTTCTTGATAACTCTGAAGTCCTTTCAGAACCTATCTTATATTTTTAACTATAATCACTATTGTACAGAACTCAATGCTGTAAAAGTATTTTGATACTTACTGATACTTGTCAACAGTAGTCAGAGCGCCATCTTCCAGGTCTCCACAGAATTAAAACCCCAGCTACAAATATCAGTAAGGCCAGAGGATCTTAACCACTTTGTGGGTAACTGATAATTTTAAGAACATGATCAAAGCTCTAAACCTTCACTCCAGAAAAATGTTTATTTTGCAATAGTTAAATTTGCAAAAAAAATTCAGAGCACTTATGAAAGCCACATAATAGGTTAAAATCACTTAATCTATTCAGACCACTTCATATACATAGAAACAAAAATAAGTCCCAGAAAGGCTCTCTTAATCTTATGTAAATAATTAGTGATCAAATTAGGATTCCAACAGTATCCTTATCTTTGGTATTCTTCATAAACTGTATCATATATCCATAAATGTTTAAGAAACTAAAATAGAGGAAAGAACATGTTCTCTTTATCCCCATAAAAGACAAATTGAAAGTAGAGATGTAAAGTCATATATTTATTTAAATTTTTTTCTTTCAATGACTAAGATAATTAGCTTATTTAAGGTCTTGAAATACTGTACTATATATTTTAAACACAGAGCTAACCTAATAATTTGTTTTATAAATAAATTCTACATATTATGAAGAACATAAACACTAGATGTTTAAAGATCTTCCACTCAAGTGTAGACAGAAGCCTATTTGTTTAAAAATAAACTGTTATTCTGTGTGCAGATTAATGTACACATACTTAACCATACAGCAAGTCTCAATAAATTAAAAAAAAACTGAAATAATGCTAATGATACTCTCAGACCACAGTGGAATAAAAGTAGAAATCAACACCAAGAAGATCTCTCAAAACTAGACAATTTACATGGAAATTAAACAACTTGCTACTGAATGACTTCTGGGTAAACAACTAAATTAAGGCAGAAGTCAAAAGTTTTTTTGAAATAAATCAAAACAGAAACATAGCATACCAAAATCGTTGGGATGTAGCAAAAGCAGGATTAAGGAATGTTTATAGTGCAAACACTTACCTCAAAAAGTTAGAAAGATCTCAAATTAATGATCTAACATCACATCGAAAGGAATTACAAAAACGAAAACAAACTAAACCCAAAATTAGTACAAGAAAAGAAATGACTAAAATCAGAGCAGAGCTTAGGAAACTTGAGACCCCAAAATTCACCCACAGAATCAACAAAACCAAAAATTGGTTTTTGAAAGGATAAATGATATTGATAGACTCTAGCTAGATTAACAAAGAAAAAAGAGAGAAGATCAAAATAAGCACAATCAAAAATACAATGGTGGCATTACAACCAATCCAGAGACATATAAAAGATTCTCAAAGACATTATAAACATATCTATTCACACAAACTAGAAAATCTAGAGGAAGTGGGTAAATTTCTAGAAACACAACCTCTCGGGAATGAAGCAGGAAGAAATTGAAACCCTGAAGTGGCCAATATGGAGTTCTGAAATTGAATTGGCATTAAAAATCCTACCAACCAAAAAAGCCTCAGGCTACATCAATTCACAGCCAAATTCTACCAGACATACAAAGAGGGCAAGGTACCTATTCTATCTAAACTATTTTAAAAAATCAAGTATGAGGGACTCGTCCCTTACTAATTTTATGAAGCCAGCAAAAGCTCACAAAGGTAAGATGAAAAAAGAAAACTAAAGGCTAATGTCACTGATGAACATTGACACAAAAATTGTAAGCAAAATACTAACAAACTTAATCCAGCAGCGCATCAAAAAGTGAATTCACCATGATCGAGTAGGCTTCATTTCTGGGATGCACGCTGGGTTCAACATATACAAATCAACTAAATGTGATTTAACACATAAACAGAATTAAAAACAAAAACCCCATGATCATCTCAATAGATGTAGAAAAAGATTTAGATAAAATCCAACACCCCTTCATGATAAAATCCCTCAAGAAATGAGGCATCAAAGGAATATACTGCAAAATAATAAGAGTGATCTATGACAAACCTACAGCCAACATCATGCTGACTGGGCAAAAACTGGAAGCATTTTCCTGGAGAACTAGAAGAAGACGAGGATGCTTACTCTCACTACTTCCATTCAACATAATACTGGCAGTCCCAGCAAGAGCAATCAGGCAAGAGAAAGAAATAAAAGGCACCCAAATAGAAAAGAAAGAAGTCAAAGTCTCTCTTTGCTGATACGATTTTACACCTAGAAAACCCTAATGACTTCACCAAAAGGCTTTGAGAACTGATAAATGATGTCAGTAAAGTTTCAGGATACAAAATAAATGTATAGTTATACTGATAGAAATGCTATCAGTAGCATTTCTATACACCAATAACGTTGAAGCTAAGACCCAAATCAAGAATGCAATCCCATTTACAATAGGAACACACACACAAATGCCTAGGACTACATGTAACATCGAAGGTGAAAGATCTCTACAAGAACTACAAAACAGTTAAAGGAAATCATAGATGACACGAACAAACGAAAAAACATTCCATGCTCATGGATTGGAAGAATCAATATCGGTATAATAGCTATAATGCCCAGAGCAATCTACAGATTCAACATTATCCCTCTCATACTACCAAAGTCATTTTTCACAGAACTAGAAAAAAAATTCTAAAATTCACATGGACCAAAAAAAAAAAAAAAAGAGGCTGAACATTCAAAGTAATCCTAAGCAAAAGAACAAAGCTGGAGGCATCACATTACTCAACTTTAAACTAGAGGCTAGAGTGACCAAAACAGCAGGCTACAGTAACAAAAACACTGTGGTACTGGCACAAAAACAGACACATACACTCATGGAACAGAATAGAGAGAGCCATCTAGCCATACACCTATAGCCATATGATCTTTGACAAAGTCAACAAAAAGAAGCATGCAGAAAGGACTCCATATTCAATCAATGGTGCTGGGACAGCTGGCTAACCAATACATTCAAGAATGAAACTGGACCCCCTACCTTTCATCATAAACAAATATTAAGATGGATTAAAGATTTAAATTTAAGATTGCAAACTATAAGAATCCTAGAAGAAAACTTAGAAACATCTTTCTGGACATCAGCCTTAGGAAAGTATTTCTGACTAAGTCCTCAAAAGCAATTGCAACAAAAACAAAAATTGACAAGTGGGACCTAATTACACTAAAGAGATTCTGTGAAGCAAAAGGAATTATCAACAGAGTAATCAGACAACCTACACAATGGGAGAAAATATTCACAGACTATGTATATGACAAAGGTCTAATATCTAGAATCTAAAGGAACTTTAACAATTGGAAAAGCCAAAACCAACAAATCCATTAAAAATAGTCAAAAGATGTAAACAGAAACTTCTCAAAAGAAGACATACAAGTGGCCAACAAACATATATATATATATATAAAAGGCTTAACTTCACTAACCATCAGGAAAATGCAAGTCAAAACCACAATGAGATACCATCTCATACCATTTAAAATTGCTATTACTAAAAAGCCAAAAAGTAACAAATGCTACCTACTAAAAGAAATGCTTATACACTGTTGGTGGGAATGTAAATTCGTTCAGCCACTGTGCAAAGCAATTTGGAGATTCCTCAAAGAACTTAAAACAGAACTACCATTTGACCCAGCAATTCCATTATTGAGTACATACACAAAAGAAAAACAATATTTTATTAAAAAGATACATGCACTCATATGTCCATCTCAGCACTCTTCATAATAGCAAAGGCACAGAATCAATCAAGGTGCCCATTTGAGGTGCCCATTTATGGTGGATTAGATAAAGAAAATATGGTACATATACAACATGGAATACTACACAGCCATAAAAGAGAATGAAATCGTCTTCTTTGCAGCAACACAAATGCAGCTGGAGGCCATTATCCTAAGTGAATTATGCAGGACAGAAAACAAAATACTGCATACTGTCATGTATAAGTGGGAGCTAATCATTGGGTATACGGGGACATAAAGATGGCAACAGTAGACACTGTTGACTACTAAAGTGGGGAAGGAGAGATGGGGCAAGGGTTGAAAAATGAACGATTGGGTACTATGCTCACTACCTGGGTGACAGAATCAATCATAAACCAGACTTCAACATCATGTAATATATTCATACAACACAACTGCACATGTACCCCATGAATCTAAAATAGAAGTTGAAATAATTACAAATAAATGAATAAATAAGTTAATAAACACATATTTATTTTAGAATAGCATTATATTACAGAACAATTGAAAGATAGGACAGTTTCCCTTTTCCCTGACCCCAGTTTCCCTATTATTAACATCATATATTAGTATGCACATTTGACACAGTTAATGTACCAATACCGATACATTATTATCAAAGTCCGTAACTGAAGAGTCTCATTCTCTACCAACTGAGTTAGATGGGCTAAAGTCCCATAATTTATTCAAATTTCCTTAGTTGTGCTTATCTTCTTTTTCTTCTCCTACAGAGCTTTTACCTATGGAGACACAATTTAACAATATTGCAACAACAAATGTATACTGGAATTGAACAATTAAACAGGATACCACATTACGTTTATTCGTCATATCTCATTTGGCTCTTTGTTACAACAGTTTTTCAAATTTCCTGTTTCGATGACATTTAAAATTCTGAGGAGCACTAGTCACATATTTTGTAGAATGCCCCTTAACTGAAAGTTGTCTAATGTCTTCTCATGATTAGACTTAGGGTTATGGATTTTTAAAAGGAAAACCATGGGGGAAAAAAAGCATTTTTAGTACATCTTGTTAAGGCTACACACTAGCTACTTGAATTGTCACTGCTGATATTTTTCTTGATCACCTGTCTGAGGAGTGTTTGCAAAGTTTCTCACTTTTAAGTTCTTTTTTCCCCTTTCCATGCTGTACTTTTTGGTCGGAAGTCACTTCGTGCAGCCTGTACTTAAGGAGTGAGGGCTTCACCTCCTTGAAGGCAGAATATCTACAAAAAATATTTGAAATCCCTCTGTGCAACTGTTTCTATTCTCCTGTATTAATTTACTTACTCAATAATTTATTCACATTAGTGTGGAATTATGAATATTCATTTAATATTTTGTATTACAACCCAATACTACTCTATTATTTTTGTTACTGAAATCGTTCCCTTTTTGTGCTTCAGGAGCTCTTCAGCTGGTGCCTTTGTACCATTGACATATCCCCATTATTATGTTCTGTGGATTGTTTCTGTTGTTAGAAAAGCTTTACTTTTTGAAAACACAAGATGCATCAGTTTTTTTTTTTTTTTTTTTATTATACTTTAAGTTCTAGGGTACATGTGCATAACGTGCAGGTTTGTTACATATGTATACTTGTGCCATGTTGGTGTGCTGCACCCATCAACTCGTCAGCACCCATCAATTCATCATTTATATCAGGTATAACTCCCCAATGCAATCCCTCCCCCCTCCCCCCTCCCCATGATAAGCCCAGTGTGTGATGTTCCCCTTCCCGAGTCCAAGTGATCTCATTGTTCAGTTCCCACCTATGAGTGAGAACATGCGGTGTTTGGTTTTCTCTTCTTGTGATAGTTTGCTAAGAATGATGGTTTCCAGCTGCATCCATGTCCCTACAAAGGACGCAAACTCATCCTTTTTGATGGCTGCATAGTATTCCATGGTGTATATGTGCCACATTTTCTTAATCCAGTCTGTCACAGATGGACATTTCGGTTGATTCCAAGTCTTTGCTATTGTGAATAGTGCCGCAATAAACATACGTGTGCATGTGTCTTTGTAGTAGAATAATTTATAATCCTTTGGGTATATACCCAGTAGTGGGATGGCTGGGTCATATGGTACATCTAGTTCTAGATCCTTGAGGAATCGCCATACTGTTTTCCATAATGGTTGAACTAGTTTACAATCCCACCAACAGTGTAAAAGTGTTCCTATTTCTCCACATCCTCTCCAACACTTGTTGTTTCCTGATTTTTTAATGATGGCCATTCTAACTGGTGTGAGATGGTATCTCATTGTGGTTTTGATTTGCATTTCTCTGATGGCGAGTGATGATGAGCATTTTTTCATGTGTCTGTTGGCTGTATGAATGTCTTCTTTTGAGAAATGTCTGTTCATATCCTTTGCCCACTTTTTGATGGGGTTGTTTGTTTTTTTCTTGTATATTTGTTTGAGTTCTTTGTAGATTCTGGATATTAGCCCTTTGGACAAAGCTGGAGGCGTCACGCTACCTGACTTCAAACTATACTACAAGGCTACAGTAACCAAAACAGCATGGTACTGGTACCAAAACAGAGCTATAGACCAATGGAACAGAACAGAGTCCTCAGAAATAATACCACACATCTACAGCCGTCTGATCTTTGATAAACCTGAGAGAAACAAGAAATGGGGAAAGGATTCCCTATTTAATAAATGGTGCTGGGAAAATTGGCTAGCCATAAGTAGAAAGCTGAAACTGGATCCTTTCCTTACTCCTTATACAAAGATTAATTCAAGATGGATTAGAGACTTAAATGTTAGACCTAATACCATAAAAACCCTAGAAGAAAATCTAGGTAGTACCATTCAGGACATAGGCATGGGCAAGGACTTCATGTCTAAAACACCAAAAGCAACGGCAGCAAAAGCCAAAATTGACAAATGGGATCTCATTAAACTAAAGAGCTTCTGCACAGCAAAAGAAACTACCATCAGAGTGAACAGGCAACCTACAGAATGGGAGAAAATTTTTGCAATCTACTCGTCTGACAAAGGGCTAATATCCAAGATGCATCAGTTTTATCTTGTATATGTCTTACCCCAGTTTTATCTTGTATATGAGAATTGCCACTTTTCCAAGAAGCTCTCATAGTAGGAACAGATACAAGAGGCTGGTATTAGAAATCAAATTCTAGATGAAAGTGTGCTTGTTAACTACTTGGGTGTCCTTGCTTCTATACCAGTCCTAGAATCAAGGAATATGCCCTTTGCTCCTGGGACGTCACCCTTCCGAGGCCATCAGTTGGTTGAGCAAGGAAATATGAAAGTATACCAATCCTTGAACATATACATATTGATATTTCTATATTTAACCATCCATATCTAATATAATGTAAACATATATAAATTCACATTGACGTCTCTAACTCTAATCCATTACCACATGAATCACTCTCATTTTCTCTCATTGCTTATCTGTTGTAACCTCCTACTCCAATATTGAGAAATATGGTTCTTACCATGTACCATGCATTTGTTTAATTGCTCAATTCCAGTATACATTTGTTGTTGCAATATTGTTAAATTTTATCTCCATAGGTTAAACCTTCATCAGTGAGAGTATGATTTTTATGTCTAGTTCTTTTGTCTTCATTTTATAGTCTCTATTTCTAAAGTTACTTAGCTCCACACCTTTCTTATCTCCTTCAGTGAGGTTGTTTCACTAATGTGTAATATAGCAAAATTGTTTTACCACATTCTGCCTTCCACTGGAGAATCCTTGATCTCCAAATTTTCACAAAATTTATATACATTGAGGTTCATTTTTTATTCCATGATGGTCTCTTGGTTTTGACAAATTCATAATATCATGTATGCATCACTGTAGTATCATACAGAATAGTTTCATTGCCCAAAACATAAATCTCCTATGTACCGTCTATTAAATATTTTTCCCTTAACACCAAACCCCTAGCAATATGTAATCTTTTTCTTCTCTCTATAGTTTTACATTTTACAGCATGTCGTAAAATCACAATCATACAGTATAAAGACTTCTCAGATTGGCTTCTTCCCCTTAGCAATATGCATTTGAGATTCTTGTCTTTTTTTGCATGCTTCATAATATTTTTTCTTTTTTTTTCTTTTTGCTGAGTAATATTCCATTGTATGAATGGAATGCATTGCAGTTTATTTATTCACTCACTTGTCGAACGAAGAACATCTTGGTTGCTTCCAAATTTTGGTGTTAAAATTTCAAACCCTAATAATAAAGTTGTCTATTTTCCCCTTCAGTTCTTTCCATTTTGGAGACATACATTTTGGTGATATGTTGTTAGGTGCATACACATTTAGTACTGCTAAGTATTCTTGGAGAATTAACCTTTTTGTTACTATGTGCACCTCAGACTTTGGAAATCTGTTTTTTGTCCCTTATGAATATAGCTATTCTATATTGTTTTTAAAATTAGTGTTAGCATGGCATATATATTCTATCTCTTTACCTTTAAAATATCTGTGTCCTTATATTTAAAGTGGGTTTTTTACAGACAACTTATATTTGAGCTTTTCTTTTTATTATTCTATCCTGACAATCTCTTTTAATTGGTATATTTAAACCATTCACATTTGATGTGATGATTAATTGAGGTAGATTAGTACTTACCATGTTTGAAACTCTTTTTATTCATTTCATATGTTCTTTGTTCCCAACCTCCCATACATATCCTTATGCCTTCTTTGGTTTTAACTGAGCATATTATATAAGACCATTTTTTCTCTTCTATTTATGTAAAAATTGCAATTAAACATTCTTTTAGTGATTGCCCTAGAGTTGAAATATGCACTTTTAACTAATCTAAGTGTGTCTCCAAATAACACTACACTATCTTATGTGTAGTACACGTTGTCTTATAATAGAGAACTCCTAATTCTTCTCTCATCCCATGCGATATTGATGTAATTCATTTCTCTCTGCTATATGCTTTAATTATTTAATACATTGTTACTGACTATTGTTTTAAACAGTTTTCTTTCAGGCCAATTAAGAATAAAAAAGTAAATATTTTATTTTATGTTTGTTTATTCTTCAATTACTATATGATCTTGTTGATTATGTTATTTTTCTTTCTTACTCAGGTTTTAAACCTGGATAAGTCAGAGTTGGGAAGAATTTCCTTCTCCCAAAAGCAATGAGTCCCTGTCAATGTCTTTTCTTATGGAGAATAGGTCATTTGTGGGGTTATGAAAAAATTCTGTGTATATTTCACAGAAGTTCCACTTCCTCTTCCCTCATACTCAGATTCCTACAGTGAGAACCTGATGAGTTAATGACAGAAAAGCCCAACAATGTATTGTTTTTTTCCTAAGACTGAAGCACCAAGGGGTTTCTCTCAAGATAGATAGTCTACACAGCCTCAAACAATTTATCAAATTTACCAACTAAGTGTTCTTACCACTTTATAGCTTCTGTTCTAGCTAAGCAGTTTCTCTGTGTGCATCTGTCTCTCCAGATTTATTTTCTTTTGTCTTTTTTTTTTTTGAGATAGAGTTTCACTCTGTCACCCAGACTGGAGTCCAGTGACATGATCTCGGCTCACTGCAACCTCCGCCTCCTGGGTTCAAGCAATTCTCTTTTCTCACTTCCCAAGTAGCTGGGACTACAGGCATGTGCCACCACGTCCAGCTAATTTTTGTATTTTTAGTAGAGATGGGGTTTTGCCATGTTGGCCAGACTGGCCTCGAACTCCTGACCTCAGGTGATTGACCCACCTCGGCCTCCCAAAGTGCTGGGATTACTGACGTAAGCCACCATGCTCGCTCTCCAGATTTGTTTGTGGTCATCTGTCCTACAATCTCTGTTTTCTGGTAGGTTCAGAATAAGTTGTTGATTTGTGCAGCTTTTTTTTGTTGTAAGAGGAGTGACAACCTCCAAGATCCTTGCATTTTAGGGCTAAACAAGAAGTCTCCCTACACAATTTTTAAAAACTTTTACTGAAGCAGGTATCTCAATTTTCATTTACATTGTGTTCCAATAGACTAAAAATAGCTAAAAATTATCTCTAGTCTTCCTTTTATTCTCCTAAATTCTGTGAGTCCATAAAGAGATTAACTATGGCATTTCTTTCTAGCTGATGATCAATACTTAACAGCACTGCAGTAGTCACTGCAGAGTCCTATATAGTTCAAGAACTGTTCCATGATATTTCCATCCAGGTGTTCTCAGTGGAATGCAAAACCTAAAATTTGGCTTCTCTCCTCTAACCCAATTAAAATCCCTTCCAGCTCAACACGTTGAACAAGACATCACATTGAGGGCATGTTACAATGGAAAATAAAATGACATGGCAAAATAGTTGAGCCACGGGATTTTATGCTGAAATCTGAGTGAAACTCAGCACACACAAAAATTTCTACATAACTGGATCATTGATATATATATAAAAGGGCTTTGTAATTAATTGATTTTTTCAGCTTGCATATTCCATTGATATTTTTTAGGGTTTTTAAATATATTTTTATAAAAAGTCATTATAACATTAGCATATCTGAAAACCCCAGGCTATCCCAAGGTAAACATTGGTAATATATCTCTCCCACAAATATTCCATTAAAAAGTACTTCTTAAAATTAATTTATGCAATAATAAAAGTATAACATCAAAAAATTGTTTATTTTTTACTCCTTAGTAAAATTCCTAAATAGTAATATGAGATTCTTCAATTCTAATATCAAAGCCAGCAAGCAAAATAATTAGTTAATCTAAAACTAAACCGTTTTCTTGTCCTGTGGCATGTGGAGGAAAATGGATTTTTTTACATACATTTCAGTTTAATAATCTATATATGTTTTCATTCTGCCATGATTCCTGCCATTTTGATTATTTGTAATGATTGCAATTTTTCTTTTTTTACAAAAGGCTTGGTATTAACATTCTTTTATTCAAATGTTTATTTCACATGTTTCGTGAGATACTTCAACTGGTTTTGTCGGCAAATGAGATACATGTTTCCTCAGCTTTAGCTAATAAGTACAAAGTTGTCTCACAAATAAATGGGAGACTAGGTATACAGTATTTACTGTGAATAACATAAATGCATGAAGAGAGAGGTTCTAGTCATTATTTGAATCTTTAAATCTCTTCAGCCATAGTGGAGGATGAATTGAAATTCAACTATTTCTCCCCTAAGCACTTAGGACCCCATGAAAGACTTAAGATGCTTCTCTCTAACACTGTTTTGGTGCTAAAATAACAAACAGTAAGAACTCTGTTTAGATTTAATCCCTTAAAAATATAAAGATTATGGAAAACTAGACAAGCACCTTTATTATAAGTTAAATATGGTTTGTGACATAAGCTTTAAGAAAATTAAATACTCAATGAATCTTTGGTTAACAATTGCAGTTTATGAAAGATTGAGTGCCATATATTCACAAAGGTTTAGTTTTAGGTTGACTCAACTGACACATTAGGAAAATTAGTTTGAGTACAGTGATTTAAAAAAAAAAAAAAAAAGCAAAGCCAGGTACTAAAATTTGAAAAGAAACTGCACTTGTTTTGGTACATCCAGCTGAATTTAGCAGATAAGTCTACTTAGTAGAAATCTAGGAAAATTATATAACATAGTTTATAATAGTGACATATAATGGTTACAACATAGAAACTCAGAAATAAGATCGATTGTCCTCATGAGTGAAAAATATACATACACTGGATCTGATTGACAAAGTCATCAAACAGACAGACTAATTTCAGGTTAAAAATAGAGTGAAACCTATCAAATATATTAACATATCTAAAGTAGAAATGTGCGAGTCAGGCTGTTGGAGGATGTTTTGGTCTTTGGTCAGGGTGGAGAAACCACAAGAGAGAAAGAGATATCTTGACTCTAGGTTCTCCCACTCTGTCCTGGCATATGTATGTTCTGGACCAAGAATGTGAGTAACTATATGGTCCTTTTAATACGTATATCTTTATGGCATTAGCCATAGGTAGATGGATGAATTATGCTATTAAATTATCCATTTATTTTCTATTTTCTATTATGCCATATTTATCTGGCAACATTTTGGACCTAATTTGCTGTTCTCTATGTCTGCAGAAAAAGAACATGCTGATTATATTAGTCCATTATCACACTGCTAATAAAGACATGCCTGAAACTGAATAATTTATAAAGGAAAGAGGCTTAATTGACTCACATTTCCACATGGCTCAGAGGCCTCAGGAAACTTACAGTCATGGCAGTAGGAGAAGCAAACATATCCTTCTTCACACAGTGACAGGAAGGAGAAGAATGAGTGCCCAGCAAAGTGGCAAACCCCTCACAAAACCATCAGATCTCATGAAAACGAACTCACTATCATGAAAACAGGATGGGGGAAACTGCCCCCATGATTCAATTATCTCCACCTGATCCCTCCCATGACACATGGTGATTATGGGAACTAAAATTCAAGATGACATTTGAGTAGGGACACAGCCAAACCATATCATTCTGCACTGTGCCCCTCCAAAATCTCATGTCCTTATAATTCAAAACACAATCATGACTTTTCAACAGTCCCCCAAAGTCTTAACTCATTCTAGCATTAACCCAAAAGTCCAAGCCCAAAGTCTCATCTGAGACAAGGCAAGTCCCTTCTGTCTATGAGCCTGTAAAATCAAAAGAAAGCTAGTTACTTCATAGATACAATAAGGATACAGGCATTGGATAAATACACCCATTTCAAATGGTAGAAATTGGTCAAAACATTGGCGCTATAGGCCCCATGCAAGTTTGAAATCCAATAGGCCAGTCCGTAAATCTGAAAGTTCCAAAATGATCTCCTTGACTTTATGTCTCACATCCAGGACATGCTAATACAAGAGGTGGGTTGCCATGGATTTGGGCAGCTCCACCCTGTGGCTTTGCAGGGTACAGCCGCCCTCCTGGCTGCCTTTGTGGCTGGGGTTGAGTGTCTGTGGTTTTTCCAGGTGAGCTATGCAAGCTGTAGGTAGATCTACCATTGTGGTCCCCTTCTCACAGCTCCACTAGGCAGTGGCCCAGTGAAGATGTTGTGTGGGGGTTCCAACCCCACATTTCCCTTTCACACTGCCAGAGGTTCTCCATGAGGCTCTACCTCTGCAGCAAACTTCTGCTTGGACATCCAGGCATTTCCATACATCCTCTTAAATCTAGATGGAGGCTCCCAAACCCTAATTCTCTTCTTCTGTGCACCAACAGGACCAACACCATGTGGAAACTTGGGGCTTGCACCCTCTGAAGCAATAGCCTTAGCTGTACCTTTTCTTTGGCCATGGCTAGAGGTGAAGCGTCTGGGACCTGGGACACAGAGCACTATGTACTGAGGCTGCACAGAGCAGGGAGGTCCTGGGCCCAGCCCAGGAAACCATTTTCCTCTTCTAGGCCTCCCAGCCCATGATGCAAGGGGCTGCTCTGAAGGTCTCTGCATGCCCTGGAGACATTTTCCCCATTGTTTCAGTGATTAACATTTGGCTCCTCATTACTTGTACAAATTTCCGCAGCTAGCTTGGGCTTGAATTTCTCCCCCAAAAATGGGTTTTCCTTTTCTTCACTTTATTTTTTTTTTTTTTGAGATGGAATCTCACTCTGTTGCCCAGGCTGAAATGCAGTGGCATGATCTCGGCTCACTGCAACCTATGCCTCCCGGGTTCAAGCAATTCTCCTGCTTCAGCCTCCTAAGTAGCTGAGATTACAAGCTTCTGCCACCATGCCCAGCCAAATTTTGTGTTTTTAGAAGAGATTGGATTTCACCATGTTGGCCAGGCTTGTCTTGAACTCCTGACCTCAAGTGATCCACCTGCCTTGGCCTCCCAAAGTGCTGGGATTACAGGTGTGAGCCACTGCACCTGGCTTTGCCAGGTTTTTCTTTTCTATTACATCATCAGGCTGCAACTTTTCCAAACTTTTATGTTCTGCTTTCTCTTGGACACTTCGCCAGTTAGAAATTTCTTCTGCCTGATACCCTAAATCATCTCTCTCAAATTCAATGTTACACAGATCTCTAGGGCAGGGCAAAATGCTGCCAGTCTCTTTGCTAAAGCAAAGCACGAGTCACCTTTATTACAGTTCCTAACAAGTTCCTCATCTCCATTTAAGAGCACCTCAGCCTGGACTTCACTGTCCATATCACTATCAGCATTTTGGTCAAAGCCATTCAACAAGTCTCCAGAAAGTTCCAAACTTTCCCACATTTTCCTGTCTTCTGAGGCCTCCAAGTCTCTAGGAAGTTCCAAACTTTCCCCCATTTTCCTGTCTTCTTCTGAGTTCTCCAAACTGTTCCAACCTCTGCCTGTTACCCAGTTCCAAAGTCGCTTCCACATTTTTGGCTATCCTAATAGCAGCACCCCACTCCTGGTTTCAATTTAATATATTTGTCTATTCACACATTGCTAATAAAGACACACCTGAGATTTGGTAATTTATAAAGGAAATAGTTTTAATCGACTCACAGTTCAGCATGGCTGGGGAGGCGTTTGGATACTTACAATCATGGCAGAATGGGAAGCAAACACATGCTTCTTCACAAGGTGACAGGAAGGAGAATGAGTGTCCAGTGAAGTGGGAAGCCCCTTATAAAATCATCAGATCTCATGAGAACTAACTCACTATCATGAGAACAAGATGCGAGAAACTGCCCCCATGATTCAATTTTCTCCACCCGGTTCATCTCACAACACATGGGGATTATGGGAACTACAACTCAAGATGAGATTTGGATGGGGACACAGTCAAACCATATCGCTCGTCCATCAACAGAAGCTTATTCAAGATAAATTACATTTCTCGTTGCAAGAGGTAATGCATTGATTGGTGTTCTCCTTCTCACATATCAATCTTTGAGTGTTTTGTTAAACAAGAAATTGATCTTTTGCTGACATATCAGGCTTCTAAGTTCTCTAGGCTGAGAACCAGCTTTGGATTGACATGTATTCACTCGGGTAAGGTAATGCCAAGCTGTGAAAACAAGGTACCCCCCTATGGATGACACCCAAGAATTAAGTAAGGTCAATATCTATAAACATCAACTATTCCATTGGTCAGCTTTTGAAATGGTTGATACTACCATGCTTCCCCACCTTAGTACATAGCACCATAAATTCTCATATGGAACAATAGCCCCTAAACTTGGTCTACGCATCTATTTCCCACACAGCATAGAGTCAAAGTCATTCTTTAAAATATGAGACAATAAAACCCTTTGGAAAAAAATTAATCATGACTTTTCCCTATACTTCACATCCCTGTTCCTCATCAGTTGCTCTCTTCTCCTATTTCTCTATTCTTGTTCACTCTGTTCCAGCCACTCTGATCTTACACTCCTTGTCTGGAATGCTCTTTCTCTACCAAATTCCATCCTCATTCCCCTCAGATTTCGGCCACTCAGATCTCTAAAATGCACTTGAATTCGTGGAGTCTCTTAATCTGACAGGCCTTATTAGATACCATCCCAGTTAATATAGCACTGTTTTCCTTTCTTTTTAACTTTTATTTTAAGTTTGGGGGTGCATGTGCAGGTTGGTTGTATCGGCACACTCATGTCACAGGGCTCTGCTGTACATATTATTTCATCATCCAGGTATTAAGCCTAGTACCCATTAATTATTATTTTTTTGATCCTCTCCTTCCTCCCACCCTCTATCCTTCAATAGGTTCCAGTGTCTGTGTTTCCTTCTCTGTGTCCCTGTGTTCTCATCATTTAGTTTCCACTTACGAGTAGAACATAATGCCATTCGATTTTCTATTCCTGCATCAATTTGCTAAGAATAATAGCCTCCAGTTCCATCCATGTTCCTGCAAACAACATGATCTCATGATCTTTTTTACCCTGCATAGTGTTCCATGATTTACAGTTACCGCATTTTTTTTATTCGGTCTACCATTGATAAGCATTTATGTTGATTCCATTTCTTTGCTATTGTGAATAGCATTGTTTTCAACCCTGTCATTTTCTCTGTATATATCTGTTATTTTGCCTCATTTTTATGCAGACATACCACCACCCAATATATCATGTGTTCATTTATGGACTGTAGATACACTTCCATAATAGCATGAATAACTTTTTGCTAACTAGTGCCTGGTATAGGGCTTAGCACATAGATGGTCCTTAGTACATTTTTCAAATGAACAGTAACAAGAGAGAACTATGTAATAACAACAAGGCTATTTGATTAGATTCCAGGAATTTAATCCTGCCTTTGCCATTAATTAGGCATCTATGTGATCTTCAGCAAGTCATTAGCACTCTAACCTTCAGTTTCTTTCTCTATAAAATGAAATTAATAATAGTTCTATGGCTCAAATACTATATGTGAAAGGGCTTTACATGATAAAGTCCTGAACACCTATGAGAGATTTGAGCAAACAAGGTATCTAGATGTATAAACAGGATAGTGGTAAGATTTAAGAAGAACACTGAATTCTGAGTGTGACATTCTGGCTATTAAGTCTTGGTTCTCCCACTAACCAGCTTTGCTATTTGGAGTTAATTACGCAATCCTGTTAAGTTTCATTTATCCTAATGAGAGAGAAAACTTTCTTTTTTTCAATAAGCTTGTTTTTACTCATTTAAAAGACATTGTATCCTACTGGTCAGTAAAAGCAATATAAGTAAACATGACTAAGAATTATTTATTAATTATTCCTCCATAATTAATTCAGCCAGTAGTTATTGACTGAGGACCTCTGTGTGTCAGGCTCTGGCCCAGGTGCTTGGGATGAACTGGGGCACCAAGTAGACAAATGCCTGCCCTCTATGGAGCTTACTTTCCAGAGTGAAGAGACAGATAAGAAGCAATAAGCATAATAAAAAAAGTAAACTAAATTGTATTTTCAAAGGTGATGTGTGTTATATGGACAAAATAACATAAATAAGAAACTAGGGAATTGAGAACGTGTGAAGGGAAGGGGGTCAGGTTGCAATAAATATGGGGCCATGGCATTGAAGCAGACACTGCCATTTAAAGACTTTCCTCCTCTTCCATTACTTCTCGTTATTTTTGGTTTCTTTAAATGTTTAAAACTGTATTATAAATATGCTTTCTTAAAATTACATAGCCTACATACTTCTACTGGAGTAACCAGTTGTAATAACATATCTTTAAAAAATATTACTGTAAAATCTTTTGAAATTAGTTTATTTAATCTTTCTATGTGAAATCTTTAATCTTTGTTATGAAAGAAATACAGTCTGTATCGTAGGTTCTCTTAATAGCAATTGCTTTTCAAAGAAGCAACATTTTCATTGCAAGTGAAATAAAAAGCATTATCTTTAAAATTTATGCATGCTTTATAGTCCACTTGTTTTGAATCTCATGATTTTCATTACTAACTTTTCTATTTATGGAAACTTCTATAGCAATGGATGGGAGAAGGAGGGTAGAGGCTTGTTTTACATTTGTTTTCTTTAAGACAATGTTCTTTGGTAATTTGGCTTTGGTCTTCCTATAAGGCCTGCATACACAATGATCAGGCAGCTTGTGTGTCTTATAGCATGACATAACTGACAAAAGAGATATCAGGCTTCCTGAGAGACACCACCCCATCTCCCTAAAAACAATCCATGTAGAGCTTGTGATGGCTTTCCAGACAGATATAATCAACAGATACTCTGTCAACCTTCTGGATCATTCTGTGTGACTAAAGAAGGCATCAGAGGAGAACCTGTTGAGCTGGACCATCTTAGAGGTAGGTTGCTGAAATATGAGTCATATTTAGTGACTTTGGTTAACTGCTCATCACGAAACTTAGATATTATTAATCAGTCATTGCCTTAACACACATACTGATACTTTTAGACATTTTAGCGCACCAGGGAAGACCTGCTGTTTTAGGGTATGGCTAATGAAGAAAAGTCTAGAATGACACAATAGCCATTATTAGCCTGAGATCTTGAACTGAAGGATCTCATCAGTATTTGTGTGGCTATCTACTTACAGCACCCCTCCTTACTGGGTATTAAAAACTAACCACCTGTGAGCTGGCAGAGAACACTGATGCCTATCTGTTAAGGCTGTTGGAGTTCTTGGAAGTGACAAAGTGCTAAACAAATGCTATTATTTATAGTCTGTCCCTGTTCAATGAAAAGGATCCACAAAACACTGCTGCCAAGAGTCACCATTAGTTATCCAGCCTGACAATTTCATTTCACTGGTTGAAACTAAGCAGCGTGCTTTGAGCAATGAAAATCGTGGCATTCTCTAATGACTGGAAAAGCCTATTTCAGACCCAAGCTGCCTTTGGTTTCCAACAGTGTTTGCACTCCACATGTCCTCACATGATTCAACATGGCAACCAAAGGCATTTTATAAAAGAATAAATTATGGGTTTGGCCACCAACTACATGTAGTCTCAAACCAGATTTATTTGCTTTTCTCACTTTTATTTTCAACTTCATTTTTACGGTTTACTTTTGTTATTATGAGAAGATAAATTCCAATAGGTCCGATTCCCACCTGCCCTATATCTTATATTTGGTCCTTCACTTGGTCTGAAACAGTGTGTCATGAAAGGGGAAGGTGTGTGTTGGTCGAGGGTGGGACCAAAAGTAGAAAAATGTATAGCAGAATTATTTCAAGTTAAACATTTATTGAATATCTGTAATATATATGACTCAATGTTAGCTATAAGGTATATTCAGAAATAATTAAAAGTTTGGTCATTTAAGTAAATGTAAATACCATATGTGAAGTAGAAATAAAGTTGTATCAGAGAAGAAAGAAATACACATTATCTGTGAGATAAGCAAGAGCGTCCTTCACTCTTTCATTCATCCATTTGCTAAGTCATTTCCTATGGATTTGTAAAAAATGCATACCCTATACCTACAGAGAATACCAAAATTAACAAGACAGCCCCTCCCCTTGTCAGTTGTATAGTCAGGTTCTCAAACTTACGTGTGCATCAGAATCCCCTGATAACGGTGTTAAAATACAGATTGTTGAACTACAACTTCAGGTTTTTAAATTCAATAGTACGCATGTGAACCTGAGAATCTGCATTTCTAATACTATTCCCAGGTGCTACAGTTGTACTCTTGGGATCACATCTTGGGAACCACTGGATTAGATCCATACTTCTCAAATTGAATGTGTTCACAAATCACCTTGAGTTCTTGTTAAAATACAGATCCTCACCCAAAGGAAAAGAAGTCATTATATGAAAAAGACACTTGTATACGTACGTTTATAGTAACACAATCCACAAATGCAAAAATATGGAATCCGCTTAAGAGCCCACAAACAACAAGTGGATACTGTGGTATATATTCCATGGAATACTATGCAGCCATAAAAAAGGATGAGTTCATGTCCTTTGCAGGTTCATGGATGAAGCTGGAAACCATCAATCTGAGCAAACTATCTCAAGGACAGAAAACCAAACACTGCATGTTCTCACTCATAGGTTCTCACTCACAGGAATTGAACAGTGAGAACACCTGGACACAAGGTGGGGAACATCACACACTGGGGCCTGTCATGGGGTGGGGGGAGGAGGGAGGGATAGCATTAAGAGAAATACCTAATGTACATGACGAGTTAATGGGGGCAGCACACCAACATGGCACATGTATACCTATGTAACAAACCCGCATGTTGTACATATATACCCTAGAACTTAAAGTATAATAAGATAAATAAATAAAACAAATAATAAATAAAAAACATGTAATAAAAAATAAAAAAATTAAAAACAAGATCATACAATCCTAGAAATAGACTGGCTGGAAGACCATGGAGTAGCAGAAGTCATTCCGACAATGACAGACCAAATTGCAGCTGGAATACCCAGTACAGTTCTGCTTACTAGACTTCAAGAAAGATCTGAAAGTGGAAAAAGAACCAAAGGAGGGCAGTTCAAGCGACCAAAGGGTGTGTGGAAGGTGCTGCAGTATGAATACTGTACGAATGTTTTGACTCTGGTCTGAAAAGATAAAAGAATGTTATCAAAAACTACATGGAATAATTGAAGCCCCTTCAAGTTTGAAAGTAAGCATTTTAGGACAAATAAAAGGAAATTCAACTTTGTACTTGTGGAAACTAATCCCTAAATATGAATAGGTTTATACTGATTCATGGGTAACATGTCCATAATAAATTATTGGAAACTGGGATGTCTGAATATTAAGGAAGACAGCCATAGTCTCTTACAGTGCCTCTGTTGGTCTGTCTCAAACTGAATTGGGTGGGAAAAGGTATGGTCCAATATAAAAGTTCCATTTCACCATTAAAAAAAAAAAAAGAAAATGTGGTGTATATACACCATGGGATACTACTCAGCCAAAAAGGAAAGAAATAACTTGGGTGGAATTGGAGACCATTATTTTAAGAGAAATAACTCAGGAATGGAAAATCAAATATGGTATATTCTTACCTGTAAGTGGGAGCTAAGCTATGTAGGCTCAAAGACATAAGAATGAGATATGGACTTTGGGGACTCAAGGGGAAGAGTGGGTGGGAAGTGAGAGAGAAAAGACCTACTCACTTTGGGTACAGTGTGCATTGCTTAGGTGATGGCACACAAAATCCCAGAAATCAGCATCAAAACACTTACCCATGTAACCAAAACCCACATGTTCCCCCCAAACTACTGAAATAATAAAACATACAGAAAATGCAGATTCTCATTTAGTATGACTGATGTGGGCACCAAGTTTTGTATTATTCTATGCATTTCACTTTAAGTAGTGAGGGTCTGGTAGGTGAACAGAAACTTGTAAGTGAATATGCACAAAATACATTATGAAATAAATAGAAATTAAGGTTTGAAGAAAGGAAGGAATTTTTATAGGAAAGATTGTGAGGATGTGCAGAGGGAGCAGGCTTGGTGCAAGCTTGGGGTATGAGAGAGGGGAAGGGACTTCGTGCAAGCTGGGGGTATGAGAGAGGAGATTGTGGCCGGAAAGGAGCAAAATCACACATTAATACTGTATGATTTGGGCCTGATAATTTCAGGTAATGAGGAACAACCCAGGGCATTGGTGTGGATTGGTACCTGAAGTGGAAATGGGAGCTTCTGGAGATGAAAAGGCAGAGGGACTGTAAGACAATATTGTGGGAAGGCAATCAAAAGGGAAATAGAGTTCCCAAAGAAATGGCAGATGCTACAGTAAAAAGGAAAAGGAGTCATGTAACAGAGGAGAGTTTTCTGAAGGTCAGTGTATAGTCATAAAGGTCAGTACATCACTTTGATGGTTGAGATTTCAGAAAACATGAGATTATTGAGTAACTGTGGGTCAACTATGATCCAAAAACAGCAGTGTTGTCTAAAAAAATACGTCAGTTTCTTCTCTCGTCCACCTGAATGAAAAGGAGTTTGTGCAGAAGGCATTGCTTCTACTAAAGAACCATGGGCAATGTAGATGCTTTCAGAGAAAGAAAAGCCTTCAGTTAAGACAAGCTAGCAAAAGCAGAGAAGAAAAAAAGGACAGAAATGGAAAGACACGATAGTGAGTCAAAGCACCACATTGGGGGAAAAAGTCACATAGGTAGAGTGGAAATGAATTAATCTGATTGTGTCAAGAGTTCATGGAGGAGGGCTTGATTCACATCACCAAATTTCAGTAACAGAAATTGATAAATGGGAGATTCTGAGTTATCAACAGAAATGGGGGAGCAAAAGCATTGAGGCTTTTTTGTTTGTTTGTGTGTTTGCTTTTTAATCAATTAAAGGATAGCTTTTGAAGTGAGCGACCCCAAGTTTCCAAACCGGGCAACTCTAAGTTTTCAAAGTTAAGCCCCTGCCTGTAAGGGTTCTGATGGAAACATTTATTTCCAGAGGCAGAATAGACTGTCCTCAAATTTGACTGTCTGGGGCCAGGTGCAGTGGCTCACGCCTGTAGTCTCAGCACTTTGGGAGGCTGAGGCGGGCAGATCACCTGGGGTCAGGAGTTCGAGACAAGCCTGGCCAACATGGCAAAACCATCTCTACTAAAAATACAAAATTAGCTGGGCAAAGTGGCACACGACTGTAATCCCAGCTACTTGGGAGGCTGAGGCAGGAGCATCGCCTGAACCTGGGAGGCAGAAGTTGCAGTGAGCCAAGACTGCACCATTGCACTCCACCCTGGGCAACAAGAACAAAACTCCATCTAAAATAAATAAATAAATAAATAAATAAGGTTGTCTGGGATTAAGTTACAGGTATGAGTGATACTTGGAAATACATTTCCTCTTTAGACTCAGACCATTTTTCCACAATGTTAAATTATTAGTTTTTGCAGTTTTCTGTCATAAGTTTCATTTATGCTTTAAAATCATTTCTATATAGAATTTACTGAGAGTTAAGGCACTTACTGTTAAAGAAAATGTGATAGAAATCAGAATCCTACCCATAATCACCAACTATTTTACCCTGAACAGGTTACACAGCCTCTCTCTGCCTCAATTTCTTCCTACAAAATAGCAATAAGACCTAACATCCCATAGTACTTACTGTATGCCAGACTCTGTCATAAGTCATTTGTACAATTAACTCATTTAATTCTTAAAGCAATCCAATCAGGTAGGTACTACTATTATCATGCTCCTTTATACGTGAAAAAACAAAAACAAAAACAAAATAGACATATAGATTAAGTTAGGAGGTATAACATTTGCCAGAGTGAGATTTTTGAATCTCACTCTGGGGCGCATTGGCCCCAGAATCCAGTCTCTTAAACATTAGACTACTGTCTCTTGGTTAGAAATCAGTAATAGTAATAACTACTTTTTAAGGTAGTTTGAGAGTTAAATGTGTAAAGTGCTTGGAACAGTTCCTGACGTATAGTTAAAATTCAATAAATACTCGATATTTTGCTGTTCATATCCGTTTTCATTTTCTAAAAATACAAGGTCAAACGTTGAGGTCTTTTAAAGTTAGCAATTGTGGTTTCTGTAGTTGTCCTAGTTAATAAAAAAGTGCTAATCAAACCATATATTATCTTACCTCTATTAACTTAATGAAATTTAAAAATTATACTATTCAAAGCTGCAACTCTTTGGCAAAATACATTGGCATACTGTTTAAATAGCAAAGTTTTCCAGAAACTTGAAAAAGTGTACCCTCATTTACTACCCAGCCCTCTTGCTTCTTAGGTGGCAGGACGTTGTGGGGGACGCAGTAAAATCTTTGGGTCAGATAGCCCTGACTCAGATGATGATAGTACAAACAGGTTTTTCCATTTATTAGTTAGGTCACCCTTGGTTAAGTTATTTACCTCTGAGTATCATTTTTCTCATCTGCAAATTGGGAATATTAAGAATTGCGTTATATGAGATAACTTAGGTAAATTACATACCTAGTTTAGATTGAACACGTATAAGTTTGCTTTCTTTAAATATTTGGACCACTGAACTATCCCAAGGAAATGATTCAAAAGAAAGGTGGTTGTATAACATTCTTAATTAATAATAAAAATTATAACCAAACCAAATGTTCAAAAATAAGGGAAATAATAAACGTAGTAGATTACACAGATATGATGAGATACTGACACAGTCACTTACATCATAACTGGAAAGTGCTCATTAGATTATTTATTAATGAAAAACACATTGAAACTATTTATGATTATAACTTGTTTGTAAAAAAATTACGAACCTAGAAGACGGTATGGAAAACAATTGTTTTACTAAAGTTTTCTTTGTTGGCATCATGATTATTGGAAACACATCACTTGTGTAATAAATACTTATTGAGATATAAGTAGCAGCAAGTCACAATTACTTTTATCTGAATATGTTTTATCTGAGAACATCTAAAATGCTCTGATATTTATATTTCTACCTGAGCTTCAAAGATCTTCCTTTAGCTCACACTTAATTAAGATTATTTCAGAACCAAATTTGCTACAGCAAAAACAAATACATAAAAATGTTGAAGTTGTAAATTTCTCATCCTATATCCAGTATCGAGTATTTAATAAATACATGCAGAACATTATTAAATAGTTTTACAGCTTTCAAACTACAAACTCAACTACTAAGTTTACAATGAAAGTGAACTATTTCCCTTCTCCTATTGTTCCTTGTCCCCCCAGCCAAACAGAATTTCTGAATTTATTTAAAGATTAGCTATTTACAAATCTTGTTAAATGTATTTAATTCGGAGAGGCTAGGTATTAAAAACAAATATCATACAAAATCCAAAAGGCATGTTTTGTCAGTTTTATTTATGTGTTTATATTTTTGATATGTTGCTGTTTCAATGTCTTAGTTCAGTTTACACAACGGCCCAATTTTACTTTTGCAAAGCAAAGCTTGGACTGTTTTAAAAAAGTGTTCTATAATATTTTTAGCTTTTTCAGGTATATTCTTTACTAACAAGCAGCAAAGAAAGAAGAGTTTCTATGAAAGAGAGAAAGAGCAAAAGAAAAGAAGGGAGGTCAAAAACTGAAGGGAAAAATAAGCTTTCCACTTCACTGCTTTAAAGGATTGAAGATATAGAAGTAAAATTGTATATACATTTTATATAGGAACACAAGCTGGCACCTTGCACACCATACAGGAGGTTCGGTAGTGCATTCATAGAGCATCACTGAAGCCTTTTGTTCAGCAAGAAAAAAATGATTGAACCTCTGACTGTCAGTGTGACAGCAACATTTACAATGGACCACATTTGCAGCAGTACTAACTTGAAGATAAATCATGCATTAATATCTCACATTTTGTTGCAGAATTCTCAATTCCAGCCACATCAGCCTCTATAGGATACTAAAAAAAGAGCTTATGCAGGTACAAAGATTTATCATATTCGATAGTATCAATTAAGATGCTGAAAGAAAATCCATCAATTTTACTTTTGATTACTCATCATTTAGTTTGGAAAATTCTGTCAAGTATAAAGTCTCGTTTATTATCTGAGATAACAAAAGGGTTAAAAGGAAAATAATAAAATAGAAAAATACATCTTATTAAGACTTTTTATATGGAGGCAGTTGTGGTGTCATGGAAAAGTTGGAAGAAAGTATATTTCTTCATTGAAAGCTTTAATGAATAATATATTCATTGTTTATGTAGTTAAGAAGTAAATGACACTATTAAATTCAAGTGCAAAAACAGAAGTTTCTTTGAGTCAGAAAATAATAAAGAAGAAAGAAAAGCTAAGGATGAATTTAAAAAAATATTTAAAGTTTGATGTTTTTAAGGAAGCTGTAAAAATTGAACACATCGATAAAATGTCAGCATTTGTTGGTTAAGTTAAATGCAGTCAACAGTCTTAAGGCATAACATACTTGACGTTAAAAGAAAGAGTTCATATAGTTCACTATTATATATTTGTATATGTTCCATTATTTATTCCCATGATAAATCAACATCTGTTTAAAAAGATTAAACATCTAGCTAGTCAAATGTCTGACTAAATAATCACTCTAGGTTCAATTTTGTATGTCTTGACTGAAAATGCTTTCTCAGTCTTAACATTTTTAATGATACTGGTTTTGCCCTCAATTATGAGAAACCTCCCTGAGTTAATGGAATTTGAGAATGAGTGTTTGCTGTTCAATTTAACAGATTAGGTTTACCCATTTGTAACAAAAGAAAAAAGAACTGGAAATTTGAAAGTGGCAAGAGATTTTGAACCCTGAAATTTATTCTTCTAAGCTTAATGATTTCATTCTGAACTTCAAATAATCTAATTCATCATAAGAGAGTCAGATACAGTAGAGAATGGAAGGCAAACAATAAAAACAAGAATAAGGATGGAGTGAGAATTAATTCCCACAATCTAAGTGATCCCCCAAATATTATGGTTTATGGTAAAACACACATGTTAATAACTGTCATTTCCAAAACCTTGACTAACCAATAAGTACACATCACCTATGTCCATTTCTCATTCTATTTTAAATGGAACAAAGTGGCTTCCAGAGGTTGGGAAGTGTGAAATTACATAGATGGAGTCTTTGCACTTTGATCGTAATTACAGTGTTTTATCCACACATCATTTGTTGCTTGAGGATTTTTTCCTTGGTGAATTATTTAAAGAGATAGAAACCCTGTCAGGACAAATTTGAGCTTCAAAATAGCTACTCAGAATCTTGGCTGTCTTGTCCTGAAACAGAGATTGAAAATTGTCACTTTAATCTTACAATCCATTTGGCTTTGAAATAAAGTGAGAACGTGAAGTCTTTCTTTGGGAGCATGCGTCTCTGTTTTTCTTTATCTCTGGTTACCTTTTATGAGCATGTATTGGGGCATTGGGTCTAAGTTTGCCTCACTGTAGGTAGTGGTTTTCAAAATTGGGTGTGCAAACAAATGAATCATCTGAAATGTCTGATAAAAATGCTGACCTTGCATTCATTCCCTTGGCTTCCGATTTCTGAGAGAGGCATCGATGTAATCTCAAACCTCAAATTAACTGAGAACCTTACAACACCAAAAAGTGTAGAACTATTTCTCCACGTGTGGTCTGATAACCACCCGAATCAAAATTGTTTGTTTATAGTTTACAGTGCGTTTCCAAGGCTCCACCCAAGCCCTCTCAATACCTGACATCAGAAGTGAGTAAGTGCATGTCTGTGTTTCCTGGATCTAAATTTGGCCTTCAAACTTTTAGAGCTGCCATCGAAGAGTCAGATATATCTCCGTGTAAAAGAGTCTGAGGAACTTTAACAGAAACTAGTAATAAAAATCACTGTTTCCATTTACTGCCTCAAGAGCAGATGCTTGCATCTGCAGTCCCCAGGCTAGCTTGTCCAGTGGTTTTCAACCCCACCTTGTACCTTGCATTATTTCTATACAGTTACTTTGACCTTGGATTCCCTGAGGTCTAGGATTGTATTTCACTCATATATTCTACCTTCCCCACTTTGCACCATAAAAACATAATAAATTCACGGAACAGTTTAGTTAAACGCATCAAAACAAAACTCAGTTTTCTAGTGTCCATATCTACAATTGAGGGATAACAATTCCTACCTTGGTGGATTAGTTTTCTATTGCTGCCATGACAAGTTACCACAAATTTACTGGCTTAAACTAGTACAAATTTAGTATCTTACAGTTCTGTAGATCAGAAGCCTGATGTGGGTCTCCCAGAGCTGAGATCAAGGTGTTGGCAGGACTTCGTTGCTTTTGGAGACTGTAGGAGAAATTCAGTTTCCTTGCCCTTTCCAGCTTCCTTGGCTCCTGACCCACTTCCACCTTCAAAACCAGCAATAGCCTGTCAAGTCTTTTTTTTTAACAACACATCATTTTGATTCTTCTACCTTCTGCTTTCTTGTGATTACGTGGTGCCCACAGGGACAATCTGAGTTATTCCACCTGTTTTAAAGTCAGTTGATTAGCAGCCTTAATTCCATCTACAACCTTAATTCTGCTTTGCCGTGTAACATAACATATTCACAGGTTCTGAGGATTAGGATGTGGCTATCTTTAGAGACTATTATTCTGCCTGTCTCCCAGGTAGGTCAGATGTGCAATGCATTGGGAAAAATTTTGTCAACTATAAAATTTTATACAAATCTAATACAATGCTATGTTTTATGTTAAAGAGAGCTTCGAACTGGCAGTCAAGAGACTTGAATTACCATCCTGGTTCTGTTACTGTTTTTGCTGTGTGATCTTGGACAATTCACTGAACCACTCTGGGATTCAGATTCCTTAATTCTAAAGTATAAGAACTGAGGGGGACAAGCCAAGATGATGTCAAGACCCCAAATTATCTTTCTTCTGAAAGTTGATATAGAGCGGAACTCGAGGTATGCTTACATGAAAACACAATTGTTGGAAGGCAGCTCCAGTCCACTGGCACACTGTACGCATAATATGATAGTAGAACTGAACAATACAGCAGGTCATGGAAAATGTTTTGTTTAACATCTTTTCCATATAACGCTGATGAGAAAAAAAGAAACCAGTTCCCAACTGGGGTCACTGTCTATGTGGAGCTTTTGCGTTCTCTTCATGTCTACACGGATTTTCCAGGTACTCCTGCTTCCTCCCACATTTCAAAGATATACACATTAGGTTCGTTGGTGTGTCTAAATTGCCCCATTGTGAGTGAGTGTGTGTGTGTGTGTGTCTGTGTGTGTGTGTGTCCTGCAATGCGATAGCATCCAGTCTAGGGTTGGTTTCTACCTTCCACCCTGAGCTGCTGAGATAGGCTCTGGCCCTGAGATCCTGGACTGGAATAAGCAGGTCGGAAAATAATTAAATGAATGAATACACATTATCGTAAAATAAAAATTCACAAAGTATATGCTAATCATAAAATACATGATGATGATAAATGATGCAGTCGAAAAGTGCTCAGCAAGCCTACTACATTTTTATTTGCTTTTGAATTGTGTGGCGGTAGGGGGTGCTCCTTACAATTTTTGCTTTGCGAAGATTTATTCCTTGATTTAATATAGTACCACTATGACCATCACTCATTGATTCACCAAAAATTGGGTAAATAATTATCTTACTTCTTTGTATTAATCTTTTAATCTTTCTTAAATGTATGTGTAGCTCACATTTATCTTAATGTTTAATATTAGAAATCTTGCGGGTCTATATTTAGAAGATTGGTGATGGTTTTGTGACCCGAAATATGCCATAGAAACTTAACTGTTGTGTATATCAATTAGCCTATGGTAAAATTGGTTTCGTTAATTACACACTGTTTTGCTTAAAATCACAATCTCCAAGAACCTATCAATAATGTTAAGTGAGAACTTACCATACACTAAGGGGGTGTATTTCAGAGTTGAGTTGAGTTTATTTCTCAAAGTTCTAGTTGTGAACAGTAAATGAGAGGTTTTCATCCCTACTTAACTCATGAGGAACTTTGATTTCGATAGCTTAAGTGATTCCATGAAGGTCACATAATCATTTAGTGGTGGAGTTTACTTACTACAATTCAGATCTTTTGCAAATCCTGTGTGCACTCTGCTAATATGACTCTCTGCTATTTAAATGCACTCACCGCTTAGATGCAGCACACGGAAAAATAGCAGCATTATGCTTTTGGCTAACCACAGTTGGCCATAAATATATTTTGAAGCTTATCCATTAGATACTGAAGAATTTTTTCTTGATTACAACTGATAGATATGTTAGATCCTGAAGATGAACTGTAACTTAATATTTCTTTAAAAGTGTGTATAAACAACTGTGTATAAACAACATATGCAGACTGTAGCATGCTGGCTCATTCCTTTCAGTCAGAGAAACTTAGTGATTACGGAGATGGCTAAAAGCCAGTGTGCTCATTAAAATGGATGGATACATCATTTACCTCATATCAAAAATTATGTTATACTATTAATTGCTATATCAATTATTTTGAAAATCTTCATATGTACATAAACAACATCGCGGCATACTTTTTTAATGAGTGTAGTTGTCACGATCCTGGCAGGAAAAAAAGCATGATACTGGCAAGAGAAAAGGTAATTGAAGAAAGTTTAATGAAGAGTAAGGAATATGATGTGGCTCCCTAGAATTAGCAATGGCTGGAAATGGTTACCCCTCCTAAGCTTGAAGAAAAGGAAGGGGAGGGAATAAACTATTCAAAGTCAGGGGACTTGGACCTGCAGCAAGGGCCTCTGAGAGGATCTGCAGCCTTTAGCCAAAAACCAACAGGGAGTCAGCCAGGGAAGCTAATATTCCAACTTCACTCTCCTACAGGAGATTGCGGCTGGTTGAATTCAACAGGAAACCGGAGAAGAAAAGACCTGTTAATGCAATTATCAGGAAGCAGCTTCTTGAGGAAAAGAACAAGAAAGAAAAAGACAGATGTGGAGGAGCAAGTGAAGGACTCCCAACACACGAACTGCATCTGCCTTTAGGTGATCTTATCTCACAAATGAAAGGATCTTCCACTATAAGTTCATTGTCATCACTCTTCCTTTTGGGATATATTTAGAAAGTACAGCTAATAAAGTTGACCTTTAAGCCAGTAAAGCGTACAATTCACAACAAATATGTAATTCACACAAAAAAACACTTCTTATTATCCATAGAGTATTTTAATAGTTTGATGCCTCTTTGGAATGACTAAGAAAAAATAATACAAAATATTTTACAGGTGGTTCAAATTGAAATAATGTTTATTTTTCTCTAATTTTTAGCCCTCAGTTATCACATAATTTCAAAATTTAATTTCGATTCATGTTTACCATTTTAACTGGTTTATTTTGTGTAAAACTACTTTGAAAATTTAATATATTACAACTGCTTTGTTAAAAAATAAATTGTACAAAGTATATGGAAATTCTAGAAATGAAAGAATGGAAAATTGCCCAAGTTGTAGCCCAAACAACACATTAACAAGGATGTATCTTCTGAAGTGCTAAATTTTAGATTCATTTTCAATATTCACCTAAGAAAAAAATAAACAACAAACAATTTATTTTGTACAAGTTTCTATTCATAAATTAAAGGTAACTAACTCATTGACTTATTTATTGAACTTTTATAATTTTATCTATACACCAATATTTTTAAAATTAAGTTAGTAATCAAATGGTAATGTGATTTTATCCAACTTTTTTTCCTCTTGGTATTGTTAATATTATCAAAAGGGGAACTTAATCAGCTCTAAGGTGTTAACTGCCTTTTTGGTTTTCAGAAAAGTTTCTGCAAAGACTAAAGTAAATTAGCATTATCACCAAGGCACAACTAAATGTCCAACTTGCTAATATGTTTAAGTGGAAAGGAAAAACAGAGAACGAAGTCCCAATTGTAACTGAGAGAATGATGACCATCGTCCTTTGAAACATGCATTTAAACACTTTTTTTGGAATGGCATTAACACTTCGTAATAAAAGATAACATCTGTCATTTTTTTCTATTCTGTAAGGGAATTCATAAATTAAGGTAGCTTGGAGTTAAAAATATCAAGACATCCTGTTCTTTCTTTAAAAAATTATCTTTCATGACTTTTTGCTAAACACAAGGTCAGTAAAGACAAATTTAACTATGTAGATGACTATGATTATGGAATGATTAAATTTGGTCTTTCTTAAAATAGCTTTTGTAAACTGAGAACTACAACGGTTGTCTGCTTAGAAAAATCAGCTCAAACCCATTCACTCACGAGGTATCAAAGAAAATATTGTTTGATCCTTGTTTCGACAATACACATTATCATACTAATTCCTTTAGTGATATTTCACTTACTCATTTATTCACTGAGTAGTAAAAGTTGGAAAATAGTAATAATTCAGTCCTTAAAATATATGACAAACAGTTAAAATATTTGAGGAAAATATATTTTAGATTAAATATATAAGTACTGTAATGTTAAATAAATGAATGTAACAGTCACATCTAATTCATTTTTGTATTTGCAATGCCTTCCACAGAGCAGATGCTTAGTAAGAGCTACGTTTCATCACCTTAATGTTTTTGCTGGTTAAGCTTGCATTACAAATGAGAAGTACATATTCTTGCCTAAAATTATTAGGCAAATAATTGCTCCCTGACCATTCTGAACCATAGTCTCACCGCTTCTCAACATGACCCCCTCCCTTCCCCAAAAGTATCAGGCACCATGATCAAAGCCCAGGGCATTCTAGGAAAAATTAAAACTACTTAAAAATACTATGCAGCCATGAAAAAGAATGAGATCATGTCCTCTGCAGGGATTTAGATGGAGGCCATTATCCTCAGCAAACTAACACAGGAGGAGAGAACCAAATACCGTATGTTCTCACGTGTAAGTGGGAGCTAAGTGATGAGAACACAGGGACACAGAGAGGGGAACAACACACACTGAGGCCTTTCAGAGGGTGGAAGGTGGGAGGAGGGAGAGGATCAGGATAACTAATGGGTACTAGGCTTAGTACCTGACTGATAAAATAATCTGTACCACGAACCCCTATGACACAAGTTTACCTGTGTAACAAACTTGCACTTGTACCCCTGAACTTAAAATAAAGGTTAAAAAAAAAAAACCACAAAAATACTATGATTGCTTAGAATGTTACAGTATGTCAAAAACTGAGATGACATTTGCTCCATGAACTAAGAGATCATCAAGGTAATATAAAAAGTATTTTCTCTATTTCTTTATATTTATAGGCCTCTCTTATTAATCATTAGAAATGCTTCTAGAGATGTATGCAGGATTGAAGTGTGTGGGTTATTAGTCAATAGAAGGAAGTTTCTTCTAAAGCTTCCCTGGATCCAAGCACCTACTTTAGGAGAGATGCCCTAAAGAGGGGCATTACACAATTACTGTTTCATCACAATTACGTTCTTAGAACTATTATTTCCAAAGATATGTATTGGAATAGATAATTTTGTGATTAGAAACAATTTTGAGAACCAGAAAAACCTTTGGTGTTTTTCTTTTTAATCAACCCAATCCCCAACTTCAGCTAAATCTAATTTTCACGTTATACAAGAACATAAATTCTAGAGCCATTCATTTTTTGCTAATATCGTTGTTCGCAGCAAACAGCAAGACACCAATCAAGCCACCACCACCATTTTCCACTGAAACCTTGGAGACCCCCAAGCTTGCTTCCCCTCTCTCTTTTTTCACCCTTTTCTCTTTCTCTCCTCTATTCCATTTACCTCTCTGCCTTGCTCTTTCTCTTCTGCCTTCTCACACAACCCACCAGAAACCTCACAGGAAGAGAAACAGTCTACATATCCCACATTAGTGTTCTACATGGTGGCAAATCATGTTAATGAAAGAAGATCATATATCTTTCACACTCTGCTAGTCTACAGTAAGTGAGTCCTGCCCAGAGAGAGCAGAATCTGCTTCTTGTATCAAGCTCCAGCAGACACAGGTGGTAAATGACCAGTTAACCCTTTGTAACCCCATCATTTTCAACATGCAAAGGACTTCTCTGTCTTATAAAATAAAGTACGAAATCTCATGCTATCAAACTAACAACATCACATTGCTACATAGGACTTGAATATCTCCCATAACTTTATGACTGGAAAAACACTGTTCAGATTTCATTTACCAGTTTAAAAATAGCAAAGTCTAATTTGAAGCACATACACACACAATTGTGCACCCTCAACTAATATTCTCTCTTGGTACTAGGAAAATGTTTCTAAATAAAATTTACTACCATCACAGGCTTTTAAAGTCAGATTTGTCAAAAGATATTCGTTATCAAACATATCAAAAAAATATTCCTTAGAAAACACCATGACAAGCCACAATCTTTTTGGTACAACAATGGCTAGTTATTCATTTCTTAATGTACAAATCAAAATTATTTGGTGTTTATTTTGACTTGAAGATTATCCATACATTTTTATATCCCTGCCCAGTGAAATTCTTATTGAGTGAGTAGGTGCTGAACAAGGCAAATAATATATTTTAAACATTCTTAAATGGTGTGATAATTTTTTAAAATGGGAAGATTAGCTTCAAATTTTTTCACTTTGTAGATCCAGATATCAACCAAAAAAGACATTTAGAAAATATGCCCAGAGACCACTGTAAGTCCACAGAAAGTCCAAAATAATATCACTGTGCTCACTAAACAAGGAGGAATTGTTCTTTGTACACAGCTGAAACATTCATAATACACAAGGCACTTCAATTAAGTTTTGAGAGAAGTTATGTCACATTTAAACTCACCGCTGGATGTAAGGGTCAGGGCAGTACTGTAGGGTGGCACACCGTGAAGTTTCAAAATTCATTTCCTTCAACTGTCTTTGATGTCAACAAATGGAGAACAATTATATAAAATATACACATACACCTGTGTATATATAGATATAGAGCCGGGAGGCTAAAAGCAATAGGGTCAAACGCTATCAGACATAGAAGTTTAGGCACTTCTCCCCTTCACACATATTTGCAAAGAGGCGGAGCGTTTCTTGAGTTTAGCCAATGAGATCCATCAAGTGACTAAAACTTCATAAACGCTCGATTCTTACCAGCTGGGCATCCTCTCTAATGTTGCTCTTCCCCCTCTCTCACGGCTTCAGAGTCCTTGACATATAGTAACCACACTTGTTGTTGGCAATTTGGAGCTGGAGGCATCTCTGAACTTCTGATCTCTGTCGTGATTGGATGCTGGCATGAATGGCATCAGAGTTTAATTTCAGCAGCCTGGACTTTTGTAACTGAACTGAGCCGATGAGTGTCCACCCTGCTCCAGCTACATAGCACTTCCCTGTATCTGGATACTGATTTGATTTGAGGATTTCTGTGACTATTTCTGGGGCTAAAATGTTTTGTAGAGCTGCTTAGGGAAGTTTTGTTTTGTTTTGTTTTGTTTCATCTATTTCCCTCCCTCCCCGCCCTTCAGTTTCCCTTTCAGCCAACTGCCTGTTGTGGTCACAATCTCAAATAGCAAAGACAGGGAAATTCCTTGATTATATTTAACTTAGAACTCACTCTTCCTCTCAGCTAAGAAAAAGAGATATCCCTTTCACATCCCCCTAGAAGTTTTGCCTGGCCCGAATAAAAGAAAATAACCTTTATTGAGTTAAATATCCTACCTCAAACACATGCACATATACTTACACATAATATAGTAATTTTCTTAAAGATATTAAAATGGGAAATAATATATTATTGTAGAATATTTTGAAATGCACAAATTATTTCAAACTGCCTGTTAATAAAAATATTCTAGTTCATTTTAATCTCTATCAGTCGGCTCCACTCTCTTCTTTATGTCTTACAATTTTTGCTGTTTTTGGTTTTGCTTTGACTTGACCTACTTAGAAAGGAAACCATAAAATTGTTCATACATTCCCAAATCAGTATAATACCAGGGAAGTCTACATACAAAATAATTTATTTCCTTTCTGAATATGGGCTGTAAACTTATCCTGGTTTTGTGGATTTGGAAATTGAATGAAATATGATTCAGAAGTTAAATTAGGACAGACTCCAACAGGGGGAAAAAAAAACCACTCTGTGTATCTAACGGTCACTAACATGGCAAGTTCATATCTTCCATTCAACGCCTAATCACAGGACACACCTGTAAACAGGTCACATCAGTAAATGTCAAAGTTGTGAGACAATCTAAAGCCCTTACAGAGAAATTTGACATTTCCCTGTGAGTAAATCTGACTCAAAATGTGTTTCACAAAAATATTTTATTTGTTGCTTCAGCCAGGATGGAAGGGAGAAGCTATTTAAAACTTGACATTCTCTTCCTTTACTTAGCCCGAGAGCGGCTAACATCTGTGAATTGTGAAATTCACAAACAGGCCAGCCTCAGCCCCAGCCAAATCAAACAGCTTGCTCCACAAAATGTAAAACTAGAAGGGAAGATTATTTAACTAATTAATTATAGATTTGTTAATTGGAGTTAAAGAGTTTGGCTTTCTTCTCTGCTATTAGCAAATACGGATGACCTAAATATAAGGTTCTGAAATTAAAAATCAATTTCCTGTGACCACAGCCAAGTGATTCCATTTATAATGAAAGGTGGACTGATGATTTCTAGTGCAGAGCTTCTCAAGTTTTAATGTGCCTGTGAGGCACCTAGAAATCTTGTTAATGCAGATTCTGGTTCAGTAGGTCTGGGGTGAGACTTGAGACTCTGCATTTCTAACACGTTCCCAGGTTACTTCATGCTGCTGGTCCTTGGACCACACTTTGGAGTGCCGAGCCCTAGTGTTCGTTACAGGTCTGATATTTACAATTTGACATCTCTAGGAAATGAGGAAGAACTCTTCTGAATATATATATATATATATATATATTTTTTGAGACGGAGTCTCACTCTGTCGCCCAGGCTGGAGTGCAGTGGCACGATCTCAGCTCACTGCAAGCTCCGCCTCCCGGGTTCAAGCCATTCTCCTGCCTCAGCCTCCCGAGAAGCTGGGACTGCAGGCACCTGCCACCACGCCCGGCTAATTTTTTTGTGTTTTTAGTAGAGACGGGGTTTCACCGTATCTTCTAAATATTTTAAATTAACTTCCAGGGATATAGACTCCCAAATAATCAATCTGCAAACATCTCTAGTGTGTTGTGTTTTTTAAATTTAATTAATTTTTGTTTTTTAAAAGTTATTATTTATTTATTTATTTATTATTTTTGAGACAGCTTCTCACACTGTCACCCAGACTGAGTGCAGTGGCACGATCACAGATCACTGCAGCCTCCACCTCACGGGCTCAAGTGATCTTTCTGCCTCAGCTTCCTGTGTAACTTGGACTATAGGTGAGCACAACCATACCCAGGTAATTTTGTTTTGTTTTGTTAGATATGGGGTCTTGCTATGTTGCCCCGGATGATCTCAAACTCCTGGACTCAAGCTATCCTCCCGACTTGGCTTCCCAAAGTGTTGGGATTACAGGCATGAGCCACCACACTCATCTTTTTTTTTTAATTTAAAAGGATTCTAGCCTAACTTATTTAAATAATATCATTTAAATATATGTCATGATTTCAATAGTTGCTATTTAAAAATCCTAAATTTACTAAGCTAAGAGGGACAGAAATTAAATGGCAACAAATTTTAAATAAATGATTGTGAAAAAAACTGGCTCTTATTGCATGATGGAAACAAATGGACAGAGTTGACCAAGAAAAAAGAGGCAAACTCTCTAGAATTCAGCAGATCACCAATAGCACACAACTGTACACGATCAAGTGAAAAATGAGTGGTGATTATAATTACCATAATTGCCTCTTATATTTATATTTTATCTTTCTTCTCTTAGGGGACTAAGGTTACTATGCAAATGCATAAATTATATCTTTGGTGTGCAAGGTGGAAGCTTTCCCAAGACTTTGAGTCTTTTAGGCAGAGATTGTAATATAATAATGTACATAGAAGTCTAGGAAAAGTAATTGCCTTTCTGACCATGACCTGCCTGTTTAAATGATGTTGGTGAAGACTTTAGATTTGTATGGAGGGGAGAAGAAAGTACTTAAGGAAGGAAAGGTGTTTTGGACTTGGACCACTGAGCATAATGTATGAGAAAGGGACACTTGTACTTCTCGACTCCTAGGAGCCAAGAACATGCACTCTGCCAAACTCAGGTGTCTATGATACAAATTCTTCTCACTTACATCCATGAAAATTATTTTACAACTGCTCTCCTTCATGCACTTTCCTCTAGGTTGCATATTTTTCTGGTTGCACTTGTGCCTTGGATCATATTTTGCCCTCCACCAGGAATGTTTTAAAACCCCATCTGCGCATATTCACATCTTGCTCGTCCTTCAAAGACCAAAAATTCTCCTTTTTTTTCCATATAAAAGAAACCTTCCCCACTTCTACTGTCCTAAATAATTATATCTGCACTTTCTTGTGTAAGGTCACCTATAACTTTCTTCCTGGATTCTAGCTATTTTTGAATAGACTCATCTCCTGTACTGGATTGTGAACAGCTTGAGGGCAGGCTTACTATTCTAATTCACCTCTGTGTTGTCAGGGACTAGCAAAAATATTGCACAGTGGATGAATAACATGTTTATATATTTGCAAAAATCATCTCATAAGTATTGCAACTGATTAAAAATAATTTCCACAAAACACTTGACCTCTTAGAGTTACTTTATTGACATATAATTTACATATAATGAAATTTGTCAATTCCAAGTGTTCAGTCTGAGGAGATGACATATTAGACACCACGTAGCCTCCATCGCAATCAAGATTCCAACATCTCTATTACCCAAAACTTTCCTCATACCACTTTGCCATCAATACCACTTTGCAATCAATACCACTTTGCAATCAAGCTCCCCTCACCACTGGCCTTAGGCAATCACTGACTTGCTTTTTGCTGTTATAGATTATATGTATATTTTCTAGAGCATTGTTTTCCAATAGAACTTTCTGTTACAAAGGAAATAATCTATATTTGCACGGTCTGATGTTGTAGCCACTACCTACATGTGGCTAACGTTACTGAAGAGCTAAATTTTTATTCTCACTTAATTTTAATCAACTTAAATTTGAATAGCCATGTGAGGCTACTGGCTACTATGTTGGACAATACAATGCTAGAATATCACATAAATGCAGGGATATGGTGTGTATTCTTCTGTGTCTGGATTTTCTTTTTTTTTTTTTGCTCATTGATGCCATTGTTTGTGAGCTATATTCATATTGTCAACTGTATCAGTAATTCATTCTTATTATAGCTGCTGAACCTGTGGATCGCTCTTGTTTGTTTGTTTGTTTAGCTATTAAGAATGAAATCTGGTCTTAGATACACAAGTATGGCCAGAAGTCCAACAAACTTTTTAAGAGCTCAATCATCACATATCGCAGAACTTGTTCTTGGTTCTCCTGAGGTCTTTGGCAAAATAGTAGTTTCTTTCTTCCATGACTGCTATAACTCTGAAGGAGAGAGCAAATATTGTGTAAAGAAGTTGGCTAACCTGGTTAGTATGAGCTCTGGTACTAACTCACTCCCAGGCCTTAGGCAGGTAGCCTACTCCCCTTGAGACTTAGATGCTTTATTTCTAAAGGGGAAGGACGTATCAATTAGGATTCCTTGGGCATAAACAATAGAAACTGATTCTGCCTACCTAAAGCCAAAAAACACACAAACAAACAAAACATGAAAATGTATGAAAAGAAATATGAAAATTCACAGATAATAGGAGAGAGTTTAAAAAAAACAAAACCAGATCTCGGAAAAGGCTGGAACAAGGATAAATTCAGGGACTTAAGAAATAGGAAAGAATAGTCACTTCGCAATGCCACTGTAGGCATAAGTCAGATTCAACAGCTTTTTTTGAACTTGAGCTATTCAGCTTAAGATTCAACTTCCCAAAAGAAAGATGCCATGTTTGGCCAGGAGAGGCCGGATCATCTCGATTGATAGCCCTACCATGACTTAGCAGAGAGTTTTCAGAAGAAAATAAAGGTTCTGTTAACCTAGGAAAGAGCAATAGGTACAGGGCTGTGGAAAACAACAGATGCCACCACAAGAGGCTTAAAGCAGATGATCTTGCATGTTCCGTAGAGCTCTGGCAGCCTGTGACTATGAGATCAGAGAAACTGAATTCCTTTGTGTCAGGGTAACTGAACCTCAGGTCCTAGACTTTCCAGGTCATCCTGCATTTATAGTGTGGAGAGCAGGAAAGAACCTTCAAGGGTAGGAGGTGGTGGAGCAAGTTCGCCAACATCACTCAAATTGAAGAGACGGAGTTTGGTGATTTTTGATTGTATGACCCTTTTCTGTACACAGCTGCAGCCCAACCACACAATCTCTATTTTAGTAAAGTGGAAACCAAAGTTCTGTCATGGGGAGGAGCCTGCTAACCTTTCCAACTTTGGACCCAATATTTGCTACAGTCTGACATCGATTAGGAGCGAAGCTCGACCTAGAACTTAAGTAACCTGAATGGTATTCAAATGACTGTAATTCCATGAAAAAGCAAGAGAGTTGCAACCTTAGCCATGTGCGTCTTCTGATTTAATCTTCATCTCTCTTCAGGTCACTGAAATTCGTCAAATAAACATTTATGGTTAAGTTAATGTCAAGAAGATGCCTTAAGGGAGTGTCCCAAGGAAAGGGGCACTTTTCTGTTCAGAAGGCATGCAAGGGAACAGAGGCCAATTGGGGCAGGAAGAGGTTGGCAGTTTCTTTAACAGACAAACCTGATACCCTCCAAGTCACACCCAGTGTCCAGAAGCAATGTGGGTGGGCTTCTTTTCCAGACATCCCTGAACAGCTGTGTGGGGGCTGCTCCTCACTCCCACCCCTCCTTTGCTCAAAGCTCACGTGAGTGAGAGATAAAGAAAGAAACACAGGAAGTCCTTATTTGGCATTCCCCAGATTTGTTTTTCCCCCCCGAACCATTTGTCAGTTGCAGATATGATGCACCTTTATTCTAAATGTTTCAGTGTGTATTTCCTAAAATGAGGAAATACCTGACATGAACTCAGTTCAATTATTGAAATTAAAAAATTATAGCCATAAAATATCTACTCTACACTGCTTATTCATATTTGACAATTGTCTTAATAATGTCCTTTATAGCAAGGAAAAGTCTTGGATTATATGTTGCATTCGGTTGTCCCCTGTTTTTTTTTTTTTTTTTTTTTTTTAGTATCTTTTAATTAGGAACAGTTTCCCAGGCTTCTTTGTGTTTCATGACACAGGGATTTTTGTAAACCACAAGGCAGTGGTTTGTAGATAATACGTTAGTTTAGGTTTGAAAGCACTTTTGGCAGAAATACCATAAAAGTGATGCTGTGTCCATCTCAGTGCATCATATCAGGAATTGCTCTCTTTTTAGAGCCTACCAACAGGTTTTCCCCAGGCCTTCTTTCAGATTTACTGTGATTCTAAACATTCAAATGTCAAAATTTGCAGAGTTCCTTCCAAGGTCCAGGGAAGTAGCTTAGCAATATGTTTACATTGTCATAAATTGTAACATAGACAAATGTGAAATATTGTATCTGCAATATTTTAACACTATTATCCATTTCTACTCCATGCTCCTTTCATTACCTTTTACCTCAAAAGAGTTGTCATGGAGTGGCTGTGGGATGTTTAGGGTCCAGCTAAGATCAAGTTGAACAGGGAATACTTTTAGTTTGGGTTTGAGAAGATACATTTATGTGTTTTTCAGTTACATTCACAAATAGCTAAATTATTGCTACTCATCCTGGTGTAGAATGGCTTCCAAGAACACGCCTCCTGCCCATGTGTGTTGGTTCAACTGTGGCTGGAGACTACATCACAATATGAATATGTCCCACAGTAATTGGCATGGGAAGTATGTGAATGCTTTTCTCTTTTTACCAACCATGAAAAATGCAAGTGGAGAAATTAATATTATCAATATTTAATCAAAACCCCCTATTATTCAGCATATGCAATTATAAATACACCACATATTATATGCTTATTTATGATGAGAATGCATGAAATAGAATTTATCACTATTCTTGTGTTTGTAGGAAAATAAACATGGTAGTACTGCAAATAGTAAGTATGTCTATCAAGCCTTAGATTGGGGCTGCAGGAGGGAAGGCTGTTATATGTTATATTAAAGATTCTGTTCAACCCCAAGAGTCTATGATTTTATGAGTATAAACTTCTTAAAGGCTATATTGACATATGATTCATCTATTATTCTATCTACATAAAATCACTTTGTTTTAAAATGATTTGAATTAGCTTATGAAATATTTATAACCTCAAAAACCACACATATGTAAAGTTATGGGGGCGGGGGTGACGGGGTAATGAGGAGTGGTAGCTTAATGAGTGTAGAGTTTCAGGTTTGCAAGATGAAAAATTTACTGTGATCTGCTGCAAAAGAATGTAAATATATTTACTGCTATGAAACTGTACACTTAAAAACAGTTAATATGGTACATGGCATTAATATATGCTTTTTACCATACCTATGGATTTCTAAACAATTTCAAAAACATATGTAGGTATATGAGGAAATTAATACTCAGCATAATCAACAATGGTAAGAAAAATAAGACAAAAATCAAGGATAGTATTTATTCGCAAACTGTATAATGTGAAGTTCTATACTTGTGCTAAAGCTCCATGCATTTATCTGTGAACTTCTAAACAGCCAGTGTCGGAAGTATATTTATTTATTTTTTATCCACAATAATAGCTTTGACTCTTGTTATACATCGCACATTCCAGGTTTTGAAAGAATAAAAGGGAAAGATAATACATACTGAGTCTTCCAAATAAATTGGCCTTTAGTGTGTCTGGTCTCTGATTATAATGCATTTGTTTGATTGCTTATTGCAAATACATTACAATGAATGATGTTGTGATGAGACCTAAATTTCTAGTGGAGTTTCAGTATGATTCTCTCACAAGACTACATAGCACTCATTGATTTGACAGTTGATTAATGGATTCAACATGAATATTCTTTTAGGGCCTCCTCTGTGTCCACATCAGTGTGCTAGAGGCCATTCGTAGCAGGTTGATCAACAAAATCCAATTCCTATGCTCAAATAGATCCCAGTAGAATCAAGAATGATTTTCTTTTCCTTTTATCACCTTTAACTTCATAGACAAAAGGATAATTATGGCATGGCTGTGACCCTAAGTTACAAATGATCAGTTTGCCTGTTGGGCTTTTGGGTTGAAATATCTGGTACCTGATGAATACTGATGCAGTAAGAATATGTTTATAGTATTCATGAAGCGTGTGTGTAGGTGGGAGATAATAAAATGAAGCATTCTCATTTACCTTCCCTTGGTTAGTGTGAACCCATCAGACAGCTGTTGCTGGACCTCTCCTTCAGACATAAATTCACAAATTTGTGCCTTGCTGATTTGGGACTGATCATCAGGAAGTCATAAAAGCCCCAGTTTCTGAAAGGCAAGGAGAAGAAATTGAGACAAGAAAACAAAAGCCTACTGTGTTTATTTCAAAGGCCATGCAAAGTGATTTCTTTTGGGGGTGTAGCTTCTCGAAATAAAGTGTTTACCTATGGAACACAGCTCACGAAAGAGGGGCTAGAGACATTGATCAATCTCCCTTTTTGAAAATTAGCCATACTGAAAGTTAAAAAGAAATGTAGAGATCTAGAGATCATTTACTTAGAAAAAAAATCTCAGAAATCAGAATGACATAAAAATAACAAGACTTTGTATCTTGGTTTATTTTACGGAACACTTTCACAGACTTTATCTCACTGCAACATCTCAACTGTCGTGTGAAGTAGATGGCTAGAACAAGTGGTGTTGTTACCTCCATTATATGCGTGAGGAAGCTAAGACTCAGACGGCTTAAGAAACAAACTTACAATCACACGATGAAATAACCATCAGACACCGTGGCCTGTAATGGACCCAGCTCTAACTCCCAAACCTGAATCTATCCGCTCAGTTAAATAACATTAATTAAATGCCTGTGGTATGACTGGTGTTGAGACGGGATTTAGGAAAATAAAGGTAAATAAAACAAAGATCTCTCCTCTTTATATTGCATCTTCAAAACCAGAATTTTTATATAGCTTGCCACTTACTAAATATTTTATGTCCATTACCTATTTAGATAACTACTAAAAACCCTAGATAATAGACAAGTTAGGTTAACTGCATTTCACACAGGAAGAGATAGTTGGAGACTCTGCATTAATCATTCAGTCAGATAGTGGTAGAGCCAGGATCTGATCTCAGATTAACCCATTTCCCTGACATTTATGACCACACTTTTGCTTTTGACTCTCAAAAAGAGTCATAATACATTTGTGCACATTCAAAAATGTCAGAGTCCTACCTATGCATGGTTTCCAGCACATGTCCCTCAGTGTCTCTTTCCTGGTCCAGTTAGCATGATAACATAAGCCCTGCAAATGCCAGCCACAAAGGAAGGCATGAGCTCATGGCGAGCATCCACATTTGGGCCAGGAGTCAAGAATGTTAACTCTGCTTATTTTGAAATCTGGGTCGTGCGCACGGTTTAAGCATGTGGGGGTGGATGCACTGGTAAAATGCTTCTGTGGGATGGACATGATTCTCAGGGCATCTTTACAGGGGAATCCCCATGGGGTGACCCCTGAGTAGGTCTTGTTTACAGCAACATCTCTGTGTCAAGTTTCTACGAGGTAAATTTAAAGTGCTACCGTGGAAGAGTAACCTCAGTCTGAAAACACAACTAACCTTCACTGTCTTTGGTTAGTTAGTACACTATTCTGTTGCTCTGCCACTGATTTATTTAATCCATCTGAATTCCTCTTCAGTTATCTCTTATATTATACTACTGGATAGAATAAATAATTTTCCCCATGGAACTGAATTACCGTTAGTAGTAATATAATAATTACAAAAAAAATTTCCAAAGTAAAAAAAAAATCCTTCTTTTCCAGATCGAGACCCTGAATATACATAAATAGAGAGGGAAATGTGAGAAGAGAGAGAATAAATAGATATAGAGTGATAATATTTATATAGACATGTATGTATATATGCACATTTATGTGTATATATGTATATGTATATATTGCACATAATGTACATATTTACTTATACTCATATGTATATATTTCTCTCTATATATAAAATACACTATAGTGTAATATGTATCATAAATATGCATATAAGTATGCATGTATGTATGTATGTCTGTGTGTATATATGTACACATACACAGAGAATATTTATTGGCCATGTTTATTCTCTAGTTTTCTTACTAAAGTCTTCTATATAATCAAAGTAAAAATTATTTTTAAAACCAAAAATAAATCATCTAATAGAAGAAGCAAAGCAATCTACACAGTGTATTTTCATGGTATGGAAAATGTAGGTTTTCCATATCACAAAAGCAAAGGAAAAGAAAGAAAATTCATAAGCTCTTAATTGTAATTATTTCTGAGTTATGGAGTGAAAATAATATTTTCTTCTTTATACTTTTCTGTAGTTTTCAAATTTTGCACAGTGAATGGGCATCATTTTTGTATTAACCCACAAGAAATAGCCACTACAAACACTTTCCTGGAGAAGTTTTAGTCATGGAATAAATGTACATGAAAAAAAGTGTCTTAGATGATTCTACCCTATAAAAACTATACAGGTGAAAGTCATTGTCTTTCAAAGGTGTGCATAATAGATGAGTGAAAAATATTATGCCAAGATGAATGAAAGCTAAGAGGATGTGTCTCAATTTCCTGATGAACTGTCTTGTGGACAAAACCTCTGGTTCAAGAGAAAAAATGACCGTCATGAAAGATTTGTGGTGCAGAGTGTGGGAACCATGGAAATGTAAAGTTTAACTCTCATAATGTGGAATGCACAGTTGATGGCAGCCTCATGCCTGCTCCTTGGATTCACTCTGCTGTCACATTTATTGAGGCCACACTTCTGGGCTGCTTCCAACCAACGAGTGAACCTGGTAGGGCTGCAAACAAGGCCCGTTCTGGCAGCACATGGTACATCTTTGACGCATGATTTTGACTCAAGAATGCCTCATTAGCCCGGGCAAACCTTCCTTGAAATGGCTTTCAATCTGAAACTATTTCTATTGTATTCTCTTCTTTTCTCCTCTACCTTATGGCTGTCAGAGAGAGGATTGTTGTGTTTTGTTCTTAGAAGGAGTCTCGCTCTGTTGCCAGGCTGGAGTACAGTGGTGCAATGTCGCCTCACTGCAACCTCCGCCTCCTGGGTTCAAGCGATTCTCCTGCCTCAGCCTCCCAAGGAGCTGGGACTACAGGCACACACTACCATGCCCAGCTAATTTTTGTATTTTTAGTAGAGACAGGGTTTCACCATGTTGATCAGGTTGGTCTCAATCTCTTGACCTTGAGACCCACCAGCCTTGGCCTGCCAAAGTGCTGGGATTATAGGCGTGAGCCACCACGCCTGGCCAAGAGTTTTTATTACACTCTGAAGCCTTCCCCTTCTTCCGCTCTTTTTTTCTTTTTCCTCCACAGGCATTCTCGCTAGTATATCTTTTGTACATCCAATCCCTTCTTTAGCTCTGCTTCTTTGAGTACACAAAGTAACACAAGTGGCCCTGAGAGGGGTTCAAGAATGGAGAAACGGAAGTTTTGGGACTGGCTCACTCCCTTATTAAGCAAATAGGATGGCTTCCTGAAGTATGTGGACTATGGACAGTTTGGGGCTGAAGGTGAAGGCATAATTGCTATACAATTTACTGAAGTTGATCTGGAAAAACATCCATTGGAGGGAGAGATGCTTATAGGTCCTCAGATTCAGGCTTTTGGCAGATACGGTGGGAACAGTGCCTACAGATACGGTAGCAACAGTGCCTACAAGGATAGCAGAGCTTTATAGTTACTGCTAAGTTGTACTGCTACCTTGAAGAGGGATATTAAAAAACTTAGGGCTCTTAGCAAGCAGTTAAAGGCTAAGTGTGAGAGCCAGTTGACATCTTTGGTGTCTTACACAAAGACAAGGCCCTCTTCGCAAAAACAAAGCTAAGCAGCCCACTTAAAACCTGGTAGTTAGAGTCACAGAGCTCTAGAGACATTTGAATGTTTAGCTAAGGCTGGTTGGAAACACCTGAGACCTGGAAATATCGATAGTGGCATGAAGTGGATACCCCTGATGAGTTGGTTTTGCAGACTCTCCTAAATCCTCAGAGATTATAGAGATGGACCATCCTTTCCTAGTAAGAGCTAGTGCTTCCCTCACACTGACAGATGTCACAGAGGCATTACTTCACAAAGCTACAGATATCCCCCCTCTCGAATGCTTTACTTCCTTTTTTTACTGCCAGGTCCCAGATAGTGCTAATTTTTAGCAGAGCTCAGCTGAAGATGTACTGGTCATGACTAAAGCATGAATAATACACCAAAGAGTTGCCAGAATTAGCTAGCATGTATCAGCAGAAGCCATGGACATCCCTAATTGATTTTTGCAGGTACTTGATTGAGGGGACTAAAAGGTAAGTCCACATAGGAAAGAGTGTATTGACTTGGGGGCATTTTCTCAACACATGGGCTTTAACACCCTGTTAAGAACCACTGTGCACAGGGCAAGCTCACGGCTAGGGTGGCTTGAAAAAGTCTGGAAAAAGTGATGATCAATGCTAAATGAAGAGAAATTTTGCAGGTTTCCCTGCAAGATGGCAGATAAGAAATAAAGAGTCTGAGGGAAAAGGACATGGCTAGAATGGATATATAATATGAAGCAAGAAAATTCACCAGAAGACTATGTTACATGAGGGAGCCAAGTGGACACTGGAAAGTCATCAGGATTCACTAAGGCCATCAGGAATTTGCTAGTTGGAAGGGTAGCAGGATCACTAAGAAGTTCAATCCTGGCTCTCCTCTGTATCTCAGGGCACGGGGTAGGAGAGGTGGTCATAGACCTGGGATTGTTAATATCCATGTAAATGATGCCCCTCTACCCTCAAGAACAGAGACCAAGGGTGGCACATACCTACCACATGCTAGGAAGCCATATTTACCATTATGACCAGCAAGGTCAGAGGCACAGCCAGGGGACTTGACCTGCAGGGAGTTCTGAAAATGACTGATAGAATATGGCATCCCTAGAGGAAGAATAAAGTGGCAGCCAGTGAGAGTGCTGCTTAACAGCTAAGAAAAGGAAAGAATGGGTCAGTAGGAGGCCGAAGATGTTCATCCCAATACAAAGAAAGAGTTTCTCATCAGATTCTTTGACCTGAGCCCATTTTGAGATATAGAATTTGTTGACTGAAGAGGTAGCTGGGTTTCTCAGTGAAATAAATTTGTAAGTATATACTGTGACAATTCTGTTAGGCTTCTCTAAAGAGACTTATAGCCAGGCACTTCAGAAACACATACTGAACTCTGCTCTTAGAAGGGCCCCTCACTTGGTTTAGTGTTTTGCCATTACCATCGTGAAATTCTTTAAACAAAGGATCCCACGTTTTTATTTGTACTGGATGCTGCACATTGTGCAGCCTACTGCTGTTGACTTGAGTAACTGCATATTGGGTATAGACAGTTTGAGTTAACATTGCTATCCAGAGACCTTAAGAGTAATCATGGACCTGTGGAAGCTCACATGGTTAAATCATAAATAAATTTATTATTACAATCCAACTCATAGTAAGTTTACTGTGTTTGAAGACCCACTTAGTTGTCACTTTTTCAGTCCACAAAAGTTTTGTTGGAAATGATATACTTGGCAGCCACAGTGATGCCCACATTGTGTCCTGGCCTTTGGAGTAAGAACTATCAGAGTCAGAAAGGCCAAGTGGAAACCTCTGTATCTGCCCTCTACTCACTATGCCACGGGAGTAAATAAAGGGTAATGTTACATTCTAGGAAGATGGTCGATGTTAATGCCACCATTAAACAGCCAAAGAATGTTGAACAGGGGTAAGTAGAGTATCCTTATATCTCTTTTTGTTGACTCAATATGACCCCTAAAAAACTCAGAAAAATTCTGGAGCATAGACTTTTGCAACCTCAATAATGTAATAGCCTGATTGTAACTATTATGGGAGGGTGATATCTTTGCTAGAGCAGATTAAAAAGATCTCAGGTACAGGATAGGTAGCCATAGATTTGGATGAATATATTTTTGTTTATTCTTATGATAAAAGAGGATCAGAAACAGTTCACATTCATGTGGGATATACAACAATGCCCATTTATAGTTTTTCCTCAGGGCTGTGTTAACTGTTCTGCTCTGAAGACACCTGGGCTGTTTGGTCAACCCACAGAACATTGCACTGTATACGTTACATCAATAAGATCATGCTGATCAGGCAGGGCAAACAACAGATGGCTAGTATACAGGAGGCCTTGAAAAGACATTTAATACATGCATTCCAGAGGGTGGGGGATAATCCCAATGAAGATTTAGACTCCTGACACTTCGGTGAAGTCTTTACAGATCCAATGGTCAGGAGTTTGCCAGAATATATATTTTGCAATCCCCTGCCACAAAGAAGGAAGCAGAAAGCCTGATAGTTATTTTTGTGTTCTGGAGGCAACATATTCTGTACCTAATGCTCTGGTCCGTAATCTGAGTAACAGGGAAGATTTCAAGTGTCTGATGGAAAAAGATGTAGCATGAAACTTATGCTAAGCCCCAGTGGAGACTCACAATGCAAGCTCTGATATTCAGGAATAGGACAATGCCATCTATAGCAGAGAAAATAATACATTTTTTTGATTAAACAGCTCATGGAAGCCATGAAAATTTGACCATGAGACTCTACAAGACCATATGTCTGGAGCTACACATCATGAGCTGGATTATTTTAGTTCTTCTAAGTCATAAAATCAGCCTCACATAAGTCAACCAAAAGATGAAAATGATGTGCCCAGATTGAGTCCAAGCAGGACCAGAGCTTAGCTGCGTGAGCAGTAACCCAAACATCCCTATTACCCACTGCAGTTATATGAGCAGTGTTTCCCTACTTTGCTTGTAAGACTAGATGAAGGAGGTAAAAAGGTCTGAAAGTGCCCTCCAGCCAAAGACAACTGGTTCTATCTGTTGCATTCATTATTTGTTGTAGCAAGGAAGAATATACACCATGAGGATCCATGGAACATCTCAATAAGAGGGTGTTAGAAAGAACCTAATATAGGATTTAGGTTCGTGTGAGCTTATTTTGGAGAGGGTTCAAGGAATTAGGGCTTTGCTGTCTACTCAATGCTGTCAGAAAGTGGGACAATTCCATGACTGGATATCATAATAAATCTTATAAGGCAGGATGCAGGAAGTGAAGCTAGTTATAAGTAGGTAAATGAGCAGCAGTAATTCACATTACCTGGGATGAGAGGATGTTTGGATATTTTTGTGGTTTGAACAATGTTCTTTTTTTTTGTATTGTGTTTATAACTGATTACAGAATGCTCTTCTTTGGGTCTTGATCCATGACACTCATGAAGAGAGTTTGTCTGATGCTGATTTCGTTAAGTAGTTTTATGTTCAGTAAGAAGACACCAAAATCTAACTGTGAGTTCTAGGCCAGCTTCAGCAATGCCAGGCTCAGCTAATAGTGCCAGATCAGGTCTTAACAGTCAGGACCTGCTTTTCTCCTTCCCAAGGCCAGGCTTACTTTACAGATGGGTTAACTTGGTAAGTGGTTGAAGGCCAAAAATGACAGTGAAAGTCTTCAAGAACATCTGAGGATGGCACTGGAAGTCAACAGAGAAGAAATCTTCCTAAAGTGTGGAGTTGTGACTTAGGAGCTTGGGCATCTACTTCATGAGGAAGAAGAAATGGCCTGAGGTAACAACATAAATTAAGAGATGCTTGAGTCATGACCAATGGCCTGCCTATCTTGTCAAGGGCCTAGAATAAAAGGAATGGGGAGATTGGAGACAAAGAGGTCTGGAGCAAATATATGGACATATGGGAGTGGAAACTGAGTATGAACATTTTGTATCACATGTTAACTTTCATTAGAACTCAGGAAAAAAGACCAAACACATAAAATTATGTTAATGGTGATGCGTGCCAATAAAGAAACCTGAAAAGAAGCTGCAATTATAAATAATGAGAGGGAGAGGCGATAGTGATAAACCTACGTGACATTAAACAGTTGAGAAAGACCTTTCTGAAGAGGTGATCTGAAGGCTGATGTGAAAGGCGAGGGAGGACCATACCAGGTGGATGGAGCAGCACATTTCTGAAGTCAGGTAGGAGAAGGCCAGGAATATTTAAGAGACTGAAGAAGACAGTGCACATGGGCTAAAGTGAGTGACAGGGAGATGGCACAAGAGTCTTACATATTCAGAAGCCAGGTTATACCAGGCCAGAAAGGGAGTTTAGGTTTTATTCTAAGAGTAACGGAAAACTTTTGAAATTACCCAGGGATGTGGTATGACCCAATTCATGTTTTAAAAATATTACTCTGGCCTGACTGTGGGACAAGAGTGGAACACAGAGATTTGTTAGGAAGCTACTACAATCATCCTGTGGATTAATAACAGTCCAAATTGAGCCAGGACCTCACCCTACTTTGTGAATGCATTCCATTGTCTATCCTTCAGTGGGAAGTAGCTGTGTAGGTGGATGGCACAGCCTTTCTTTTATAGCTGACTTTCCAGTGTCCAGTTCGGTTCCCAAAATACATGTGGTATGATATACATATAGTTCAGCAGGATAAGTGCTAGGTTAATATTCAGAGATTACCCCCATGCCACATCCTCTCAAATATCTGCCCCCACACCTTATATTTTGAAAGTAAATTTGTACAGTCGACTTCAGATTAAATGTACTCCACATGAGGCTCTGTCCCAAATCCAATATTGAAGTAAAGCAAGAGATACAAAGTAATGAAGGAAATTAAATGTGTGTACACATATTACTGTATACATAGGATGTCTTACAAGGGAATGAATGCCAGAAGAAAAGAGAGAAAGAAGTTCCCACTTAGTCGTAGTAAGCTAGCAAAGTTGCCCGGGGTGCTGTCAATACAGCGCAGCTATATTAGTTCATTTTCATGCTGCCGATAAAGACATACCCAAGACTGGGCGATTTACAAAAGAAGGAGGTTTAATTGGACTTAGAATTCCATATGATTGACAGGGTCTCAGAATCATGGCAGGAGGCAACAACTTCTTACACGGCAGCGGCAAGAGAAAAATGAGGAAGAAGCCAAAGCAGAAACCCTTGATAAATCCATCAGATCTCGTGAGACTTATTCACTATCAAGAGAAGAGCACAGAAAAGACTAGTTCCCATGATTCAGTAACCTCCCCCTAGGTCCCTCCCACAACATGTGGGAATTCTGGGAGATACAATTCAAGTTGAGATTTGAATGAAGACACAGCCAAACCGTATCATTCTGCCCTAGACCCTCCAAATCTCATGTCCTCACATTTCAAAGCCAATCATACCTTCCCAAGAGTCCTACAAAGTCTTAACTCATTTCAGCACTAAGCAAAAAGCCCATAGTCCAAAGTCTCATTTGAGACAAGGCAAGCCCCTTCTGTCTATGAGGCCTGTAGAATCAGAAACAAGCTAGTTACTTCCTAGATGCAATGAGAGTAAGCTATTGAGAAAATACAGCTGTTCCAAATAGGAGACAATTGGCCAAAACAAAGGGGTTACAGAGCCCATGCAAGTCCCAAATCCAGCAGGGCAGTCAAATTTTAAAGCTCCAAAATGATCTCCTTTGACTCCAGGTCTTACATCCAGGTCACGCTGATGCAAAAGATGGGTTCCCATGGTCTTGGGCAGCTCTGCCCCTGTAGTTTTGCAGGGTACAGTCTCCCTCCCAGCTGCTTTCATGAGTGTCTGCCATTTTTCCAGGTGCACGATGCAAGCTGTCAGTAGATCTAACATTCTGGTGTCTGGAGGATTGTGGCCCTCTTCTAACAGTTCCACCAGGCAGTACCCTAGCAGGGATTCTGTGTGGGGGCTCTGACCCCAAATTTCCCTTCTGCACTGCCCTAGCCGAGGTTCTCCATGAGGGCCCTGCTCCTGCAGCAAACTTCTTTCTGGGCATCCAGGCATTTTCATATATCTTCTGAACTCTAGGTGGAGGTTCCCAAACCTCAGTTCTTGACTTCTGTGCACCTACAGGCTCAACACCACATGGAAGCTGCCTAGACTTGGGGCTTCCATCCTCTGAAGCCACAGCCGCAGGTGTGTGTTGGCCCCTTTCAGCCATGGCTGAAGCAGCTGGGACAGAAGGCACCAAGTCCTTAGGCTGCACACAGCACGGGGACCCTGGGCCCAGGCCAGGAAACCACTTTTTCCTCCTGGGCCTCTGGGCCTGTGACAAGGGGAGCTGCCATAAAGGTCTCTGACATGGCCTGGAGACATTACCCCCTTGCTCTTGGGGATTAACATTAGGTTCCTTGCTACTTAAGCAAATTTCAGCAGCCAGCTTGAATTTCTCCCCAGAAAATGAGTTTATTTTCTATCACATAGTCAGGAAGCAAATTTTCCAAAGCTGTATGCTCCACTTGCCTTTTAAAATGGAATGCCTTTAACAGAACCCAAGTCACCTCTTGAATATTTGCTGCTTAGAAATTTCTTCTGCCAAATACCCTAAATTGTCTTTCTCAAGTTCAAAGTTCCACAAATGTCTACGTTGAGGCAAAATGCCACCAGTCTCTTTGCTAAAACTCTTTTGCTAAAGAGTCACTTTTACTCCAGTTCCAGTTCCCAACAAGTTCCTCATTTCCATCTGCAACCACCTCAGCGTGGACCTTATGTCTATATTGCTATCAGGATTTTGGGCAAAACCATTCAACAAGTCTCTAGGATGTTCCAAACTTTCCCACATTTTCCTGTCTTCTTCTGAGCCCTCCAAACTGTTCCAACCTCTGCCTGTTACCCAGTTCTAAAGTCACTTCCACATTTTTGAATATGTTTTCAGCAGTGGCCCACTCTATGGTACTAATTTACTGTATTAGTCCATTTTCATGCCGCTGATAAAGACATACTCAAGACTGGGCAATTTACAAATAAAGGAGGTTTAATTGAACTTACAGTTCCACATGGTTGGGAAGGCCTCTGAATCATGGAGGGAGGTGAAAGGCACTTCTTACATGGCAGTGGCAAGAAAAAAATGAGAAAGAAGCAAAAATGGAAATCCTTGATAAAGCCATCAGATTTTATGAAACTTATTCACTATCATGAGAATAGCACAGGAAAGACCAGTCTCCATGATTCAGTAACCCCCCTCTAGGTCCTTTCCACAACATGTGGGAATTCTGAGAGATACAACTCAAGTTGAGATTTGAATGGTGACACAGCCAAACTATATCAGTAGTACTTCCCAAAGGAACACAGTCCTCAAGAGAATTTCTGAACCCTGGATGTAATCCATTAGGCAAGAAAAAGAAATAAAGCACATCCACATAGGAAGAGAAGAAGGCAAATGATCTTTGATTGCAGATGACATGATTCTATACCTAGAAAATCCTATATTCTCAGCCCAAAAGCTCCTCTAGCTGATAAACAACTTAAGCAAAGTCTCAGGATACAAAATAAATGTACAAAAATCACTAGTATTCCTATACACCACCACCAACCAAACCGAGAGCCAAATCAGAAAGGCAATCCCATTCACAATTGCCACACACACACAAAAATAATAATAATAATAATAATACATAGGAATACAGCTACCAGGGAGGTGAAAGATTTCTACACTGAGAATTACAAAACACTGCTCAAAGAAATCAGAGATGACAGAAACAAACGGAAAACCATCCCATGGTCATATATAGGAAGAATCAATATCATTAAAATAGCTATACTGCCTAAAACAATTTAAATATACAATGCTATTCCTATCAAACTGGAATGACATTCTTCATCAAAGTGGAAAAAACTATTTTAAAATTCAAACAAGAGCCCAAATAGCTAAGTCAACTCTAAGAAAAAGAACAAAGCTGGAGGCATCACATTACCTGACCTCAAACTATACTACAAGGTTATAGTAACCAAAACAGCATGGTACAAAAACAGACACATAGACCAATGGAATAAATTAGAGGGCTCAGCAATAAGGCCTCACACCTATGACCATCTGATCTTTCATAAAGCTGACAAAAATAAGCAATGGGGAAAAGACGACCTACTTAAAAAAATGGTGCTGGGATAACTGGCTAGCCATATGCAAAATATTGCAGCCTAACTCCTTCCTTACACCGTATACAAAAACCAACTCAAGATGGATTAAAGTCTGCAATGTAAAACTCAAAACCATAAAAACCCTGGAAGACAACCAAGGTAATACCATCCTGGACATAGGAACAAGCAAAGATTTCATGACAAAGACACCAACAGCAATTCCAACAAAACCAAAAATTGACAAATGAGATCTAATTAAACTATCAACAGAATAGAAAAGAAACTATCAGCAGAGACGATATGGCTTGGCTGTGTCCCCATCCAAATCTCATCTTATATTCCCACATGTTATGGGAGGGATCGGGTTGGAGGTAAGTGAATCATGGGGGCAGGTCTTTCCCATGCTGTTCTTGTGACAGCAAATAAGTCTCAGGAGATCTGACAGTGCTATAAGGGGGAGTTTCCCTGCACAAGTGCTCTCTTTTGCCTGCTGCCATCCATGTAAGATGTTACTTGCTCCTCCTTGCCTTCTGCCATGATGGTGAGGCCTTCCCAGCCATGTGGAACAGTAAGTCCATTAAACATCTTTTTCTTCACAACCTAGGGTATGTCTTTATCAGCAGCATGAAAATGGATTAATACAGTCAGTTGATACCAGTAGAGTGGGGAACTGCTGAAAAGATTTCTGAAAATGTGGAAGTAACTTTGGAACTGGGCAACAGGCAGAAGTTGGAACAGTTTGGAGGGCTCAGAAGAAGACAGAAAAATGTGGGAAAGTGTGGAACTTCCTAGAGACTTGGTGAATGGCTTTGCACAAAATGCTGATAACGACATGGACAATAAGGTCCACATTGAGGTGGTCTCAGATGGAAATGAGGAACTTGTTTTGAACTGAAGCAAAGGTGACTCTTGTTACATTTTAGTAAGGAGACTGGCAGAATTTTGCCCATGCCCTAGAGATTTATGGAGCTTTGAACTTGAGAGAGATGATTTAGGGTATCTGGCAGAAGAAATTTCTAAGTAGCAAAGCATTCAAGAGGTGGCTTGGGTTCTGTTAAAGACATTCAGTTTTATAAGGAAAGTAGAGAAAATTTTTGCAAACTATGCATCTGACAAAAGTCTAATATCCAACATCTATAAGAAACTTAAAAAAATTTACAAAAGAAAACAAACAATCCCATTAAAAAGTGGGCAAATTGCATCAACAGACACTTCTCAAAAGTAGACATACATGCAGTTAACAAGCATATGAAAAAAAACTCAGTATCACTGATCATGAGCGAAATGCAAATCAAATTTGCAATTAGATACCATCTCACACCAGTCAGAATGGCTATTACTAAAAAGTCAGAAAATAACAAATGCTAGTGAGGTTGTGGAGAAAACGGAACACATACACTGTTTGTGGGAGTGTAAATTAGTTCAACGTTCATGGAAAGCAGTATAGTGATTCCTCAAAGAGCTAAAAGCAGAATTACCATTCTACCCAGGAATCTCATTACTGGGTATATACTAAGAGGAATATAAATCATTCTACTATGAAGACACATATGCAAACATTCATTGCAGCACTATTCACAATAGCAAAGACATGGAATCAACCTAAATGCCCATCGATAAGAGACTGGATAAAGAAAATGTGGTACATATACACCATGGAATACTACACAGCCATAAAGAAGAACATGATCAAGTCTTTTGCAGGAACATGAATGGAGGTGGAGGTATTATCATTAGTAAACTAATGCAGGAACATAAAACCAGATACAGTGTGTTCTCATTTATAAGGGAAGCTAAATGATAAGAACTTATATACACAAAGAAGGAAACAACAGACACTGGGGTCTACTTCAGGAGGGAGGGTTGGAGGAGGGAGAGGATAAGAAAAGATAACTAGGCCGGGCGCGGTGGCTCAAGCTTGTAATCCCAGCACTTTGGGAGGCCGAGACGGGCGGATCACGAGGTCAGGAGATCGAGACCATCTTGGCTAACACGGTGAAACCCCATCTCTAATAAAAAATACAAAAAACCAGCCGGGCGAGGTGGCGGGTGCCTGTAGTCCCAGCTACTCGGGAGGCTGAGGCAGGAGAATGGCGTGAACCCGGGAGGCGGAGCTTGCAGTGAGCTGAGATCCGGCCACTGCACTCCAGCCTGGGCGACAGAGCGAGACTCCGTCTCAAAAAAAAAAAAAAAAGAAAAGATAACTATTGGCTACTGGGCTTATAAAATAATATGTACAACAACCCCCCATGACATGTGTTTACCTATGTAGCAAACCTTCACATCTACCCTCAAACCAAAAAATAAAAGTTAAAAAAAAGTCAATGGGTGATGGTAACATACCCACTTCATTGATAGCATCATTGTTTGATTCTTATTTATGCACTATTAATTGTGTCAACACATTGAATATTACTGTTTTTCAGGAGAAAAGGGAGAAGCATTCATACAGATGAACTTGGCTGACAATTTGCCTATGTTACATGAAACTCATTCATCACCCATACATGGAAAGATGTCTAAAAGGAGATTTAAAGAGATAATAAAAAATTATACTCAAGTGATTTCTCATTTATGGTGTGTATTTTTCATCAGAAACTTGCCCACAGTGGTTATGAATTCAGATAATATAAGAACACAATGGTACAATCAGCCTGGAGATATCTCAATTAGATAGCAAGGGAAGGTCAAGAAAAAAATTCATTGTATGAAACTACAGTGTTTTTCTCCTGAATCCTAAGATTGAAATTACTTGTACCCATACATTAAACTTGTGCCTGATGCTCCAAATCTTGGAAGAAATACTATTACATATTACTGAGAGGCAGGGGATTTGTGAAGCTTTTAAAATATACTCTTGATTTTAATATTGAATTGTTGTGAATGTGGGTTTCTTTGGAAAGATATTAAAATATTATTAATTGTAATCCTGACAAAATAATGGGGGTTTAGTGTTAGGCTAACAAATTATGATATTGCTCATTAGAGCTCTAGCTACAAGTTGAAAATGAAACCTAGGGTAAAAGAACTTCAGAAACAGTTTATATAAATAGCTGATAATATATTTAAGACATATTCTGCCTTAAATTTGTTTGGAAATGAGATACAAAGTATAAAGCCAAGTTTACAAAACAGCCAAAGAAAATAAAACCTATACAAATTTTTGCATCACCTGTCCTCTGAAATTTTGATCTGTCATTGTCTAATGCCCTTGCCATTGCCTTATCTCTCTGTGTTTATGACTGTGAGAGATATCGTGGCCTCAGAAATCCCAGTTTGTCACGTGTCCAAGAATTCTGGTGCATGAGCTGAAGAATTAATCACGAGAAAACTCAATTCCAGAACTGTGATGACAGATGAGCTAGGAGGATGGGAGTTTGAACTGAAGTTTTTACACAGACATTATCCAATGCTCTAATTCCTTACAAAAGTCCTCTTGACTCAGTCTGATGTTATACTAAACAAATGCCTCTTCCCAAGATTTCCAAGTAGTTTTCAAGAGTGCTCACATCATCTACCCCTAACACATACAGGCACACACAGTACACACAACTTTTTCTTATATATTTTAATTATGAACTGAAATTTGATCACCTCCATAAATTACTTTATTTTTTAAAGCCAGGTTATTGTAGTTAATGAGCTTATAACCTAAGAATTTGTTGTCATCAGAGATCTTTATATCTTAAACAAGTTAAGAACCCTTTTCTCTGTTTGTAAGGGCTGAACCTGTCAAGTACACTACACTTTCTTTGAGTTAGATATACCGTTGAGTTATGTTTGCCTTTCATTAACTTTACCAATGAATATTAGAATATTAGAGTCATGAGTTTTGAAAGACTGTACGTGATATTCAAAAATATTTTATGCTCATCTTAAAAACTATATAAATATATTAAGGTGATAAACATTATAATCCTATAATAGCTATCCACTGTTCTATGTTTTGGCATTTCCTTCTGGATTTGGCTTAAAAGTATACATTTTTATATGTATGATTATTTTAAATATATATGTAATATTCATAATGACATATACTATTATTATATATTCAAATTTTTCATTTAATCTTATAATATAAACAACTTTATATACTCACTATGTCATAATTACCATTTTAACCTGTTTCATTTTTATTGACAAAATGCTTCATTTTACTTAGCCATTTTACTCTAATATTCTTTTTTAAAAAATTTCACAATTGGGAAAAATTATTATTTGTAATAATAAATAACTGCCATCAATACCTTCTCACAAATAACCTTTTTCTATTAAGTTTTTAAAATAAACTTTTTATTTTGAAATTAATATTGATTTACAGAAAAGTTGCAAAGATAGCACAAAAGTTCCTGCATTTTCTTCATTCAGCTTTTATGATACATTTGTCAATATTTTAAAAATTAATTAGCTAAACTATAGACTCTAAACAGATGCATCAGTTTTCCTACTAATGTTCTTTTTCCTGCTCTAGGATCTAATTGAGGATATCACATTGCATTAAGTCTTCACGCCTTCTCAGTTGGCTCTGATCTGTCAATTCCCCAATGACAGAGCCTCAGACTTTCCTTACATTTCATGATATTAAAATTTTGAAGAACCCTTCTCAGGCATTTTGCAGAAATACCATTTCTCACTGGCACCTGGTTCTAGGTCACAGTCATTTCCTAGCCACGTGGGCCTCTCCAACATAACAGCTCATTTCATCAAAGCAAGCAAGTCAAGGAAGCGTGAAAGAGAAAGTACTGGTATGATAGAAGTCACAGTCATAATCATAGTGGTGACATTCTATCACATTTATATGGGTGCTATTTATTAGAGTGAGTCACCACACCCAGCCCTCCCAATCCAGGAGATATAATTACACAAGTACATGGAATATTAAGAGATCATTGGAGGGTTGGCCTGCCATGGTGGTGCACAACTGTAATCCTAGCACTTTGGGAGGCCAAGTCGGGCAGATCACTTGAGGCCAGGAGTAGGAGTTGGAGACCAGCCTGGGCAACATGACAAAGCCCTGTGCCTACTCATTGTGTACTAAAATTACAAAAATTAGCCAGCTGTGGTGGTGCAAGGGAGGTTGAGGCACAATAATTGCTTGAACCTGGAAGGCAGAGGTTGCAGTGAACCGAGATTGCGCTACTGCCCTCTGGCCTAGGTGACACAGCAAGCCTCTGTCTCAAAAAAACAAATTTGGCCATCTTAGAAGGCTGTCTATCAATTACATAGCTATTTTATGGACCATGCATTGTAATTCCAATATTTGAAATTTATGCAGGCCTAGCTCTGCTCTGGTGTTTTTATTGCTTCACACTCGTGGTACCTTGTTTCCTTGTGTGTTTTGTTATTTCTGGTCATGAACTGTTGACTTTAATGTTGTATTTGTGGATTTTTTTTCTTCCTGAGGCCTGGAATGAAAGTGAATTTCTCTTGGGAGGGTTTTGTTTCCTTCTACCAGGTGCCTATGAAAATTATCAATTAGTGTGCAATTAAATTTTCATCTTGAGTTGTTTGGATCAATAAAGTAGTGCAAATTTAGACCAACAACTTCCATCAGAGTTAGCTTGAGACTGTAAATTATGAATAGCAATGTTTCTTTCCTCTGCTATGTGTTTAGGTTTGTGATATTTAATTTCCTTTAATGTCTCTTGGATGAGAGGGAATAAGTTTATTTTTGTTTTAAATTTTATATTGTATATGGTCTTTGGTACCACAGTTTTAGGGCAGGAAGATATACTGGTAGTTGTCTTACATTGGGTAGGTATTTTGTCTCCTATTCTTTCTGCCCTTTGAAACTATGAACACCAAAGCTCAAATTTACCCAAGTAAATAAACACACTCAGTGTAAAATTTGCCTTTTATATTACATCATACCTCTTAGTTCTTATCTTCACTTACTGCTTTGTCTAAAAGACTTACTTTTTTTCTAGCTCATTAATGGATCTAAACTAAAAAATGTTTAAAACACATTATTTTACTAAGAATTTCGCTGTTTGCAGTAAGATTTGATCTAGTTTCCTGGCCCATAATATTACCAGAAATGGAAACATCGAGGGTCTCTAATGGTTCATTTTATTTAACAGATATTTAGTGATCACATAGCAGGTACCAGAATCTATATTGGAACTTAGAAAATCAAATACTCTTGTGTCATCAAGGAGCTCACCTTTTAACAATTCTGCAAATTGTAATATAATACAATGTAAATTCCACAGTTAAGCAAACATATGACTCTGGAGGCACAGAGAAAGGCACAAAGAAATTGGCCAAAAGACACCATGGTGTATACCTGACTTTCACATTTTGGGGAATAACTGAGATATTCTTGCCTCTTCTCCAAATAGCAATGACTTATACAGAGATCCTTGACAAAAGCATACCTCTGATAAAATTTTTACTAATAATGTGAAACTTCTTGTTAAAGATAAATAAAACAGTCTATTGAGTCGGAATAATCAGTGGCCTGAAATTACGAGCTTGAGTTTCCTTCTTGACTTTAATATTTTCAGTAGATAAGGCAGGCATTTTGGTTTTTATTTTATTTGTAGGAAATTATGCCCCAAGAAGGTCACAGGCCTTTTTCTTTCTCCTCTGTGGTCTCAGCGAGAAGAGATACCACTAGAAGAGAACCAAGCCACCAGAGAGCTCTGAGATCCTCAGTGGGAGTCACTGGGGAAAGAATACAACACCAGAACCTTGTCATTGGCACAATTCAGGAGAAAGGGAAATAGGATGTTGAGATGTCAGTTTGAGGAAAGCCCTGCCACTTATTTCCTGGGTGGCTTAGGAAAATTCTCTTTGGTCTTTAGGTAAATAAACCATGTAAAGTGAACGTCAATCTGTTTATTTCCCAAGATTTTTAAAGAATCAGATAATTAATATGAAAGTTTTACAAACAGCTTTACAGACTGTGAAGGTGGTTTTCTAATTTTGTTAATGTTTTTGCCTAAGAATTAATAAAATAAGATATAGTTGCATTAAATGGCTCATTTTCTAAACTCAGTCTCAACTTCTTTCCCCTCTCCCAGCAACCTAAACCTTGCAAATTCATGGTTAAAATTTAAATATCTGGTTGTCTAGGGGTCGGGTTCCACAATACTTTTAACCAAGACCTTGTTTGTATCTTCCTAGAGATTATCTCCAGGAAAATATCCGAGAAAGAAAATCTACAGAGGCCTAGATTTATCCTTTACTCATCTGAATTTGCGTGGAAAATTTCCAGGCCTCACATCAATCTCTAATTTTTACCGAGAAGTGTCTGAATTTAGCTAGATGGGTAGAGATTTGGGTAGGAGATGGTGGTGAAGAAGAGTAAGGTCATATTTTACAAATCTACACATTTAATGAATGAGAGCTAAACAGTAGGTAGAATTTAATGAGTACCTCTCTGCCAGACATACTACATTTATTTGTTCTAATTCTTCCACATACCCTGCAATCTAGGTTTAATTTTTTATTTCACTGATGAGGAAGTTGAAACTAAGAGAAGTGAAACAATTTCTTAAAGGTTTCGAGGTGGGAGTATGGAATGGACGCACAAGGAGGTAGCAGATCTAAGACTCAGGCTCAGAATTGTCTGACTCCGATGACTATGTTCTTTGCACACTATTTCTCTGACAGTAAAATAATTTCGTCTTTTCTACTAATTTTTGTGTGTGTATATATATATATATATATATTTTCAAGTGTTCTATTTACCCATTTATTCATTAGCAGATTGTTTCATTAAAGTTATCAATAGAAACTTGGCTGGAGTGTTAACTTTTGGGGGCTAATATTAGGAAAGGAAAATTGTTTTGATTTACCTTTTCTTTTCTGTTTGTTTGTTTTGTTTCTCTAATGGAAGAATGAAAAGGCAAACATCTTATTTTCCAGTGAGGGCTAAAAGCTTGTGACTTGAGGGATGTATATACTTTTCTCACAGTAAAGTAGTTTAATACTGAAAGGTAAAATTATATAGGTGAAATGCTGAAATAAGTCAGAGGGTGGGAAAAAATAATCTGCAACTCCAGGATTGTGCTGCTTCTTTTTTTTTTAATGAAGGCAAAAACCACTGAGGTCAAATAAAACTCCAAAAAGTGACTCCTTGATGTTTACAGGGGGTGTCCAGTAGTTTCTGGCGAGGGAAAAGCAGAACTTAGTTTGAGCTACTAATCTCTCAACTCCTGTGATAAACAAAACAAAATACACCCTCAAAGGAAGAAATCTTTCTGCTTCCCATGCTCTTACTAAACCAAGTAGAATTAGTAATAGTATAACTACTATGAAGTAAATAGGTCTTATGATAAACTTAGAAGGAGAAGGAGAAGAAAACAGAACCCAAAAAACCACAGGAATTAAGTAGTCCAATTTCTTCACTGTATAGATGAGAAGAGAGAAGCCCAGAAAGTGGCAGGGACTGGCCTGGACATACATAAGGAGTTGGGACTAGGACACAGCCATCCACTTTGAGCCCATTGCTGGTTCTACTGCTGCATTAGCATTTACATAGAGGATAAGATAAATGGACATGTAGCATTTTGAGAATCAGAACGTTTTCCTGTCCCACAATATAACTGGTTTACAACTTTCTTATAATCCTAATAACTGAGTCCTGGGTAAAAGAGACTCCATTATTTTGCATTAGATATTCTCTCATTCAGAGCTTATATAGTAGTGCAGCTGAAAAGTTTATAAATGAATTCTTAACCTGGGAGGTTATCTACTAGAGAACACTAGCTCTATGCCATTAAAGCAATGCCTGTGCCTCTATTTTAAAATAGAGTGTTCATTATTAAACAGCAGACTCTACGAACTATATAATTTAATACAGCACAATCCAGAATTTGTGAACGGAACTTCTGGTACAAAAAGAGTGTATGAAATCAGTGTCACGATGCAACAACCATTCCCTGCAGCCCAAAGAAGAGGCTTTAGAGTGCAAAGAGAATTAATATTTGCCGGCTCGGATGCATGACTGGCTGCACAAGGTGATTTTACTGTGCATTATACTTTAATTATAACTGCACTGTAGCCATCTGCTCTACTTCATTCCCTAATTATAGATGTAAAACGCATTTCACAAATCCCACCTGTAAAAAAGATCTAAGGGATTTCATAGCACGCTTGCTCCTCCCTCCTTCCTCCTTTCTTAGCCTCTGCACTCTTCCTTCAACACATATGAGAAGACCAAGATAATGTTTGTGATGCACTGATCACTCCAGAAAGTCTGGGCTTTCTGACATTGTTCCATCCATTAATATCTCTCTTCTACATATTATTATACACATTGTGGCCAGCCTTTCTAAGCCATGGTCACACATGACCTCCTGTTCACATATAATTTTCTACATGCTCTCCCTCCTACTATTTTTGAATTAGCCTTTTACTTTATTTCCAGCACTATCACTTCAAGTACGTCCTAGCTTTTTCTGCGAAGCCTGTGAGAAAGCTGTTATTGTCCTCATTTTTCAGTGGAGAAGAGAGGAGAGATGTAGAGAGTTTAAAGGTATTATTTAAGGCCACACAGTTGATCAGTGGCAGAAGTAGGTTAGAAGCCACACACACCTAGAGATATTTATTCCCATTCTTTCACACTCACTACTATCAGGTATCACTTGAGAGTGTTGTTTAAATTTCCATCGAGATAGCAGAAGTGTGCTGGAGCCAGCTCACACTGCCTCAGAAGAGCATACCATGGGCAACTCTTTCCAATCCCATTTTCAGTGACTTCTTATTGGGAACTGGAAGTTGACTATGTTGATAGTGTGAAATGGACACATAACATAAGAGCTCACGTTTCTTCCCCAGGAGAGAGCTGTTAATAGTTTACTAGGATGCTACCGAATATGGGAAATGGATCTACATGCTCTCAGAAAAGTCACATATTTACAGCGTAACACCCTCTTCACCTCTGAAGTTGAATAATGTGAAAATGAGTACTACTCATGAATGAGGAAAAGCTAAGCAGTTCAACCAAACAAATATTACTTTCAATATTCTAAGGATAAAATAGTAATCCAAGAAAATGAGGATTCTTTCTCCAGATGGTAAGTTCAGAATTTTCCAATGAACCCTTTGGCTGTAAAACTCTCTGGTTTCCAAAGCAATCTGCAAGTTAGAAATTTAGGTGTCCAGGGAGGTTCAGGATGACGTACAGTAGTCCCAAAGCAGGAGTCTCCAAAACAACACCTGGTCTTCAGCATCCAAGTTTACCTCAACCAGACACTGGCATATGAGGAAATGCCTTTCTGAGCGCTAGATTTGGACATTTCTGAAGGAGAGTAAATGAGCACATGTGGTCATTTTTTCATGGGTGTTAAAAGGGAAACAATTTAGAAACTTTGAAATTCCCTCTCCCCACGAAATTCTCAGACTTTCCAAAAACATAACTTCTAGCTATGCACAAGATTGCAGCTCAGGCCCAAGAACAAAGTCATACAAAAGAACACATCTAACCTGAACTGAAGAAGGCTTTAAAACATCAACTATGGGATTAAAAATCAGCAATGACGTTCTAGGCAGAAAATGAAGTGTAAACTTTTTACCAAACATGTTGCGCAAATATCAAATCACAAGGGAATAGGAGCACAACACTAAAATTCAGTACATGTTGTCCTGATTAGAGATTCAATTAGTTTCTCTATATAGCAAAGACAGCTGTATCAGATGGTATGTACGCTCTTTAATGGACATCTGAATTTATATATGTGCTGATCTCAAAAAATTTATTTGTGGTGACCTCCAAAGAATGTAGTCAAGGCTAATAGGGAAATTAAGTATAAATATACAATCACCAGGTTCTTTAGATGCCTTTTTGCAACTCTTATTGAAGGTACTTTTGTAAAATCCCTAAAAGTTTATCCAAGTAATAGAGTACTGACCCGGTAGTAGGGAGTTTTAGTAGTCCTAGATCAAACATTAATTAGAATAAGGAATTCAGAGAGCATCTAAAGCGGGAGGAACAGTATAAAGCGGCAGTAGGGTGTAATAATGAAGAGAATGGATCTGGAAGCTTGTCTACCTGATATGACTTTCACCTCTGACACTTACTAGTTGTCACACCTTCGAGAAATTACCTTAGTACTTTGGTTTTTCTATCTGCTACATAGGTACAAAACAGTACTGCACTTCTCTTAAGGCCATTGTAATAATTAAAGAATTACACATGTAAAGCACTTAGAATTGTTTCTGACATATAGCAAGTGTACAATTCATGTTAACCTATAACACAATCAATATCCTCATTTTATAAGATAAAAAAACCCTAAAGCCCAGAGAGGTTAAACACATTATACAAATTCACATGGCAAACCAGACAGAGACAGAATTAGGATTAGAATCCACGATCCATTTCTATTGATCACCCTTTCCCAACAGTGATGAGTAGGTTATTTGTATTCATTACATTCAACAAGTTTTGTCAAACTCTTCTGAGGGTTGGTATGCTGAAAAGAACTTGTCTAATACAAAAGAAATAACTGGTTTAATTCTCAGACAAGATGTTTGACTCTCAAAAAATAGGTGTTTTTACCTCTTCAACACATTATTTCTCAATTACATGATTTTGAAATGGTATAGTATCCATTTTTGAAATACAAAAATTTATTCTTGTAACAGCAACAATAATAACTGAAAAGATCTCACAGAGCGTATGCATACAAATGATATAAAAGTGTTTGACTCGTTGGGGAAAATAAATATAGTACATTTAAAACATAAAGTTGAGGAAAGATCAAATGAAGTATAAAGCTTGGTGAACAAACAATTTTCAAATCCAGGGTTTTATGCAAGCAATGTCAAAGCAAGTTGTCAAAGAAAGTGATATGAGGGTTTTCTCTGTATCCCTAGAGATAGGAAACTCTCTTGAAAAAAATACGGGTTACTAATACAGAATCTACCAATGATTTTTCTTGGGTAAACTCCCTAATCTTCAAATGTGAAAACTGCTTGCAGAAGAAGCTGATAGACCTCACGAATCATGACTGCCATGATCGCTGTCACTGCTACTGTCCTGTTGCTGACTGGGCTTCCTATCACTATTCACTTTGGGTATGCTCCCACTCCTGTAAGAAAGAATATTATTAATTCATTATTTTATTGAAGCACTCCAGCTTCAAAATGAGGATGGTGGTTGGCAAGAACAGAAAGAGTCTGAGAAATCGGGCTGTGGTTACAAGTCCAAAGCCATGATACATGATGGGAATTGATGGGTTCACAAATTTCAAAGAAAGCTGAAACCCAAGACTATTGATGACCTTTCCAGGCCCAGCTGAATACAAGGATGAGGTTGAGAAAGTGAAGTGGCTGGTTGTAGCAAGAAATTGGCCGAAAGTTAAAGAAATTTGCAGGCAGATTCTAAGAACAAAAAGTAGGAAAACATAAACAGAACAATGAGGTAATTATAAACGTAAAGTTTGAAGTAAAGGTGGATGAAGGGAGACTGATATCTCAGGAGGTAAATATAATGTTGAAGCAAGTTACAAACTTTAAGAGTGAAAACATGAAAAAAGGTCTGAGAGGAGGAAGGACTCTGAAGTAAGCTTGGACATTATCCAAACCTCGTATTTCAGCCTCTGCTTTGCTGTGGGCAAGGTTATGGTACCCTGCAAAAAGCCTTCGCAGTTATGCCTCCAATCCTTGGGAAATCCCTCTAAGATATGCCTTCAACTTGCTATTCTCCGAAAGCTGACTGTCTGGGGCCTTTAAATTCTGCCCATAGATCCAAGAAACTCTGTGATTCCGACTTCCGTCTCTACACAGACTATTCAGATGAATGCCTTACCTGTGACTGTGGTCATTCAGATTTCCTTTGACCTTGTATATCCTGGACTGCAGACCAGGCTGCACCAATACTCTGTTGGCTCTGGAATTCTAGTTTAGTCCCAGCCCTCTGATTGTCACTGGACAGTATTCAGCTGGAGACAGTGGTTTACTTCTGTTTTCAGGCTGATATCCTGATGTCAAAGGTGCTATGTATGGTTTCATAGTGTTGAAATAAGCTTATAAGTATATTTGTTTGTGCCTTTTTTGGTGATTAAATACTTTTCTTTGATTAAGTATTTTTCTTTGATTTTAGCCTGCTTGAAGTTCAGGTTGCGTATTGAATCTGTGGTTTCATGTTTATTACCTGCTTTCAAAAATGGCCAGAATTTCTTTCTATATCGCTTTATCTTTCGCTCTCTTTCTCTCCCCTACTTCTTCTCTTGACTCCCCTTTCTTTCCCTATTTTCCTCTACCCTTCCCTTCTCTCCTCTTCCCTTACATTCCCTCCCCTCTCCTGCTGTCCCCTTTTCCTCCCCTCCTCTACTCTTCCTTCCTCTCCCCTCCTCTCCTCTCCTTTCCTTCTCTACTCCAATTATATGCATACTAGATTTGTTCTATTTATTGTGTTTTGTATGTTTCTTAAAATATTTTCTTATTTTTCATCCTTTTTCTTTTTACTGCTTCAGTTTAAATATTTTATGCTGACCCGTCATTCAGTTCACTAGTCTTTTATTTTACTTCCTGTCAACAAACAATATATTGAATTTATAAGTTCATTTCAGTATTTTACAGTTCTATAACTTCCATCTGACTTTTTGTAAATTTTAAGTCTCTGGTAAAATTATTTATATCTCCTTCTATTTTTAAAAATACTAACTTTTTTTTTTTTTTTTAAGGCAGGGTCTCACTCTGTTGCCTAAGCTGAAGTGTAGTGGTACAATCACGGCTCACTGCAGCCTTGACCTCCTGGGTTTAGGTGATCCTCCTACCTCAGCCTGTAGAGTTGCTGAGACTAGAAGTGTGAGCCACCATACCCAGCTAACTTCTTGTTTCTCTTTAGTATAGATGGGGTTTCACCGTGTTGCCTAGACTGGTCTGAACTCCTGAACTCAAGCAATTCACCCAGCTTGGCCTCGCAAAGTGCTGGGATTACAGGCATGAGCCACCGCACCTGGTCAATTCTAGCTATTCTTAAGTTTCTGATAGCTACATTATCTATACCACCTATGAATCTGTTTCATTTATCTACCTATTTCTCTAAGGTTTTGATCACTTGATTCTATTTTTACCATATTTTGTGATTTTAAATTTGATTTTAGCAGTTTTGAACAAAACATCTTTGAGATTCTAAATAATAGTATCTTCCTCCTAAAAGGATTACAATTTCCTCTGGTAGAGAAAGTTTGAGCATATCTCTTTAATCCTGCCAGGTACTGGTTTTGGACTTTGTTAAGTCATATTTATTTCAGCTTTGCCCATACTTCGGCGGCATAGTCCTTACTCTTAATGCATGGTCCTTTAGATTTTTATCCTCTTGGGTCTCAGCTGACAACTCTGAGTATTTACCAAGGTTTCCCCCCTTTCTGAAGCTTCAACTCCAGTCTCTCTCTGTTTCCAGCACTTCATAGTTTTTAAAATCTCTGACAGTGTTTCCAGTTTCCAATCTACTGTTTTCTTATGGATTTCTAGTCCTGGATATGCCCAAATTGGCACTGGACAGGGACTGTAAGAAATATTTACAAAGATGTTGGAGTTTATTTGTGAAGTTTTGACTTCTCTGGGATCTTGTACCTTGTTTACTAGCCACTTAGGCAACCACAACCTCCAACCTCTGTCTTCTCTATCCGGTAATATGCTTTCTACTTGGTTACTTAACTTTCCACTTTCAGATACTGTACTATGAAAACTGGAAAATTCCTCCAGGTAAAATGCCAGGGTAAATTTGGAATTTTGTATTTGTACTTTTATTATTCCCAAGTTCATAGTTCTCAAATCAGGTCTACATTATTTGCTCTTATAGGCCTTTAAATACTTGCTTTATATACATACTTTTAGTAGTTATAATTGTCTTCAACAGGAAGGTTACTACAATAAAAACTATTCTGTCATGACTGAAATTCAAAGTTTATTTGATAAATTTAAATATGTAAATAAATGCTGATTTAATAATCTACTTATAATTTATTTATAATCTATATATGAATTAATATATTTTCCATTTTAATAAAGTAGATTGAGGCAGCTAATAAAAAGTGCTGTTTGTGAGATTTGTTTACTAAAAAGAAATTAAACATTCAATACTAAGTAAAAGAGAACTAAGCAAACCATACAAACCATATGGTTCTGTGACTGAATGTCAATTTAAATCTGAGTTTCTAGGTAGCCTAGGCAGAATAGGAAATATGATCCAATAGATATATTTTGTTATCAAAAATGAAAGAGTATATGCTAGTTACACAGAAAGATACATTTTCATACAAAGAGATTTTAAACAAAAATATTTTATGTGAGATTTTCTCTAGAGGTTTTATCTAAAATGCTGAAGCAATTTCTTATATATTAAAAGTTAGAGTGATATCATTACATAATAACAGTAATATATACATAATGTTAGTTTGCATTAACATCAGCTGACAATGGCCATTTAGTGAAACATAAAGTACAATATCAGCTTCTGCTTTTTCTCTTTTTTTCTCTTTATTAAGGTGTAACTGGAAAACACAAGTTGTGTGTATTTAAGGCATACAACATGACGTTTTAATATCCGCATATACTGTGAAATGATTACCACAATCAAGCTAATTAATATATCTATCAACTCACATCAAACAACACAATCTTTGTATATGTTTGTGTGTTGAGAACATTTAAGATCTACTCTTTTAGCACACTTCAAGTATTATTGTTGTTAACTATAGTCACCATGCTATATAGATCTCCAGGATTTATTCATCCTGCATAACTGAAATTTTGTACCCTTTGAGCCACATCTCTCATTCTTCACCCCGGTTCCCCACCACCCCCGGGCAATCACCATTCTACTCTCTGCTTTTATGAATTCAACTTTTTAAAATTCCACATTTTAAGTGAGATTGTGCAGTATTTGTCTTTCTGTGCCTGGCTTATTTCACTTAGCATAATTTCCTCTAGGTTCATCCATGTTGCCACAAATGATAGTATTTTTTTTTTCTTTTTAAGGGGTAATAATCCATTGTGTATATCTACTACATAATCTTTATCCATTCATTTGTCAATGGACAGTTTATTCCACATCTTGGCTATTCTGAATAATGCTACAATGAACATAGGATTGCAAATACCTCTTCAAGTTACCAATTTTTTTTGGACATAGATCCAGTAGTGGAGTTGCTGGACATATAGTAGTTATATTCTTTATTTTTGTACGAACCTTCATACTGTTTCCCATAATGGCTATTCAAATGGACATTTCCACCAACGGTGTACAAGGGTTAACTTTTCTTGACATCCTCACTGACACTTGTTATCTATTGTACTTTTTATGATAACTATTTTATCAGCTGTAAGATAATATCTTATTGTGGTTTCGCTTTGCATTTCCCTGATGATTAGTGATTTGAGTATTTTTTCTTATAACTACTGATCATTTGTATGTCTTCTCTTCTATTCAGGTCCTTGCCCATTTTTAAATCAGGTTATTTGTTCAGTTGCTGTTGACTTGTTTCAGTTCTTTATGTATTTTGTACGAAACCCCTTATCAGATATATGGTTTGAAAGCATTTCCTCCTATTATGTAGATTATCTTTTCACTGTGTTGATTGTTTCCTTTACTGTGCAATAGCTTTTTAGTGTGATGCAACCCCACTTGTTTATTTTGCTTTTGTTGGCTGAACTTTTGGAGTTACATCCAAAATATAATTTCCCACACCAGTGTCAAGAAGCTTTTTCTCTATGTTTTCTTCTAGTAGTTTTACAGCTTCAAGCCTTATGTTTAAGTTTCTAATTCATTTTGAGCTGATTTTTGTGTATTGTGGTAGACAAGAGTCCTATTTTATTCTTCTGTATGTGGATATTTTTCCTTGTAGGATTTATTAAAAGACTATCTGCTACTCATTGTATGTTCTTAGTACCTTTATGGAAGGCCAATCAACCATATACTGTCAGTGTTTATGCCAATACCATGCTGTTTTTATCACAGTAGCTTTCTGCTATATTTTGAAATTAGGTATTATGACACCTCCAGCTTTGTTTATTCTCCTCAAATTTGCAGGTTATTTGGTGTTTTGTGGTTCCATATAATTTTAAAGATTCTTTTTTCTTATTTCTGTAAAAGATGGCCTTGGAATTTTGATAGAGATTGCACTGACTCTGTATGTTGCTTTGAGTAGTGTGGGCATTTTAACAATATTAGTTCTTTAAATCCATGCATACAGGAAGTCTTTTCATGTATACGTGTCTTCTTTCATTTTAAAATCAATTTTTTGTTTTCAGTTTACAGGTCTTCTACCATATTGACTAAATTCATTCTTCAGTTTTTTTTTAGGCTAAGTAGAATTTTCTTAATTTGATTTTTGGATAGTTCATTGTTAGTATATAGAAACTCAGCTAATTAATGTAGATGGATTTTGTATCTTACAACTTTGCTGAATTTATTAATTCTAACAGGGTTCTTTTTTGGTAGTGTCTTTAGTGTTTTTTTATATATATACATAATGTTATCTGCAAACAGACACCAATGTATCTCTTCCTTTCTGACTCGGATGCCAATTTATTTTTCTTGGCTAATTGCTGTGGCTAGGAGTTCCAGAATTATATTAAATATAAATGGTGACAGTCAGCATTCTTCTTTCCTAATCTGAGAATAAAAGCTTTCAGCTTTTCACCATTGAGTATGATGTTAGCTATGGCTTGTTGTATATGGTCTTCATTGTGTGAACTACATTCTTTCTATATCTGATTTGTTGAAATTTTTAGCATTAAATGATGTTATATATTGTCAAATGCTTTTTCTGGATCTATGGAGATGATCATGTAATTTTATCCTTCATTCTGTTAATGTGATATATCACGTTTATTGATTTGCGTGTTTGAGCCATCCTTGCATTCCTGGAAAAAAATCTTTATTGATTGTGCTGCATGGACCTTTTAATGTCCTGTTGAATTTTGTCTGCTAGTAGTTTGTTAAGGATTTTTGTATATATGTAAATTAGGAATGTTGACTAATTATTTTCTTTTCTTTTATTATCCTTGCCTGACTTTGCTATCAAGGTAATGCTGGCCCCATAAAGTACCTTTGGAAGTGTTCCCTCCTCTTTAATTTTTTTGAATGATTTTGACAAGAAATGGTGCTAATTATTTATAAATGTTTGTTAGAATTCACCAGTGAAGTTATCAGGTCATAGGATTTTGTTTGCTAGGAGGTTTTAGTTTACTGATTAAATCTCTTTACTCATTGTTGGCCTATTCAGATTTCCTATTTCTTCATAATTTAGTATTGGTAAATTGTGTATTTTTAGAAATTTATCCATTCCTTGACAGGAAGGAATTACAATTGTCATTTGGTTAATCATTTTCTGTATACTCAGGAGTTCTCTTTTTCCTTTCTGTCTTTTTTTGGTGTGAGTTGATGATTTTTTTTTTTTTTTGATGGAGTCTCGCTCGGTTGCCCAGGCTGGAGTGCAGTGGCGTGATCTCGGCTCACTGCAAGCTCCACCTCCCAGTTTCACGCTGTTCTCCTGCCTCAGCCTCCCGAGTAGCTGGGACTACAGTTGACCGCCACCAAGTCTAGCTAATTTCTTATATTTTTAGTAGACACAGGGGTTTCACTGTGGTATTGATTTCCTGACCTTGTGATCTGCCCACCTCAGCTTCCCAAAGTGCTGGGATTACAGGCGTGAGACACTATGCCTGATCTTTTTTTTTTTTTGTAGTGGTTTGCTTTGATTCCTCTCCCTAGATTTTTTGGATACCTTTCGTTGGTGTCTGTGTATTTTAAGAAGTAAGCACTTCTTCTAAACTTTACAGACTGATTTTGGTAAGGAAAGCCCTTTACAAGTCAGCTGGCTTAATTTTGTGTGAGCAGCTAGTTGGGTCTGTGGGTAGGTATGCTGTTTCAGTCCTCAGGTGGGCTGACCTGAATCCTGGGTCAGTTGGCAGGCAAACCTGGTTTCTGGATTCACAAGGGCTTAGCTGGTGCTTTGTTCCTGTGAGGATGTCCTGGCACTAGGGAGGGCCTGGAGCCTCGGTTTGCAGGAGCTAGTCTGGCACTAATGTTAATGGAGTATGTCCACAGCAAAACTAAACGTTCACTTTACTCTCCTTCCTCTACCTTGAAAGTATCTCTCTCTACACTGCACTCCACAAGCTTGCAGGAGGGCTGACATAGGTAGTGTGAAACTGTCCTTTATAATCTCTTCAATGTATTTTTTATCATTTCTGTGCTCCACCCAGGCACCGCAATCTCTCATCTGGATTCCTTTATCTGTTGTGAAGTTATTTTTATGCCTGGATGGTTTTTCAAATTTATTTTTTTCTGTGAAAGGATATATGCTGGAGACTCTTATACCTACCACCATATTGCTGATGTTACTTTCCTGTCTGCTATGTTTTTGTTGAGTCGTATTTTCTTTCTTATAGCTTTACAAAATCAATAAGATATAAATAGTTATTTGAAATGCATATTTACTTCATTATGCCTTTAATTTTAACAACAATATATGAAGTCACTTAGGCATCATGGAATTGTGTTTTAGATACATGCATGTGTATGCATATATATATATATACACACACAAATATATATAAAAACACTAATCTGATAAATCTAGAAACACATTTGTTGATAGACTGGCCTCAATATTGTTGATAAAAAGATCATACATAAGTGGTCTGGTCAAACTTATTGCACGCTGTTGTAACACTGTCCTATGTGTTAGTGGATGCAATGGCTTGCTAACACAGGTATCCTTGTGTTTGTTGAATGAAAATGAATGTATGAATAAAGAAAAATGTGAATGGATTTTGGATGCAGACTTTATGATAGTGTTCACCTCCAGACAGAGTTCAATGAGCCCACCTGTGGAATCTGGAGGGCTAGGTGGGTGAGGAACCAGACATCTCAGTACTCTACTTTCTAATTTTATCAACGTATTTATAAGCCATCTGTAACATTACAGTGATACCTCAATCAAGAAAACCTTTGGAACAAAGTTCCCTTATAATCAAGTTGGCAGCATTGACAATAACTCATAAACATGCAAAGCATGCTACCATGTGTCACTCAGCTCTGTGTCAGTGTTCCAGTGAAGCTGCATGTGTACACTTGGCAGATACCATTGTGCATAGCTGCCACTACACACGCAATCAATAGAACTGATACCATATTCCTGTTCAACTTGTTCTCTCCTCTTGACTTTCTTTTTTCTGATCTCTTTTCGACATTAGTGGCTATATCTCCTTCCACTCAAGTATCTGATGTCCTTCTGTTCTTTAGCTTCTAATCCCCACCCTATCAAAATAAAAAGAGGTCTTGTAGATAGCTCTGCGTAATTGTGACTTGCCTGATTGATTTCAGCTAATTCTGAGGTAACACATATTTATATACTAGGCAGTGCACATTATAAAACCACACCTCTCGATAGTTCTGGGAAGGGATAACACATGGTTTAGACAGATTACTGAGAAAGAGCGTTGCATGCTCTATGTCACTGAAGGCTGCATTGCTGAATCAACACATGCTGTTGAACAGTCAGTCCTTTTTGTTGACCCTGTATCTACATTTACAAAATGAGAGGATCGATGATCTCTAAGGATCTTTCCAGATCTAACTTTCTTGGGTTCAGAATGCATAACTGAAAACCTATGGAGAGAATTAACTGTTTCTCTCTCAATTCCAAGAGTTGGGAGAATTGAAAATGTATAGAGCCGGATGATGTCGTTTTATTGTGCCGAGTCACAAAAGAAATTTTTTTGAAAATATTTCTCTTGAAATATGAAATAAATTATCTCTAAGGTGCTTAGTAATAATCCCTTAGGGAAAAAGGCAGAGAATTACAAAACCAAGTGGCATGACACCAATACTATCTTCCCAGAATCTGGAGAGAGGTTTCAAGAGTCAGGACATGATTCACAGTGTTCTTTCTTCTTCGGCAATCATGGAATCATGTATCAAAATGCGGCCTTCATCACGCTTTTTTCTTGAGTTTCTATAAGAATAGCTCTCTTGTTAACTCTGGACACATACTGAGTGTGAAAAAAAATTAGTAGCTTCAAACTGCTAAAAATCCAACCAACCAACCTAACATATCTTAAGTTGTAAAATCCAGCTTCCTCCCACTTAGTTTCCACTGCCCTTTTACCGGCCCTAGGCATTTGGAAGGTGGAAGGGGAATTCAATGAACGTAATTTCCTATTACTGGATTCACCTGGCTGGTAAGGCAAACCTGGGCATTTTGACTGTAACTCTTCAGAGATAATTTATCAGGCACGAACTCTGAGCTTAGAATTTTACTACCACAAACATAAGAAACTTAAAAAGGTAGAAAGGCACATTTTCCCTGATGCTAAAATATTTAAAGGTATTCTCTCTTATCCTCTCCAGTTATTCTGTCTTTACAGAGTACTGAAATCTCAGACTGATAAGGATCTTATAGGAAATGTTATCAAATGTTCTCTCTGATGCAGTCTTCCACCCTTAAAGCAACATCTAACTTTTGCCGGAACATTTTCTTTGATAGGGAACATTTTCTTTGATAGAGAACAAGACGGTCAGTTCTATTTCCAAGTGGCATTGATTCTAATAGAGTTCTTCTCTCTACATTAAAGTAAAACATGACTCACTACAATTTCTACCCAATAAAAGGTTTAATTCTACTTCTTGGGGCCTCATGTTAATTCCTCTTACCGTTGATATTCCTTAAAATATTTAAAGACAGCTAGCACAGTCTCTGGAAAGAAGTTCCTTGAATTCTCCCAGAGAAGGAACTTGAATCACAAAATTGGTTAGAGAGGAGATGACAACTGTATGGATGTACAATGATTTCCAGATGGTCACAACACAAGTATTATTATTAGTGCAGATGAAGTGAAAATTAGGTAGCAGGAAAGAAGTGAAAGCTTCAATTCCTCATATCTTAAATAAGTTACTGAATCAGTTGATTCATCAAAGCAGCAAGAACAAAAAAGCAGTTGGTGAGAGCTCTATTTTGGCAGGAGGAAAGCTCAATTTCACATCCACTATTTTATGCCTATCTCCTCTCCCTATGTTGCTAATTATCTAAAATGAAAATTTTGCTGTTTGCTAGTGACCGGAAAGAGGAGAGAGAGATAAATTTGTAAAGTTACTAAAAATAATCTCAGAGATACACAGAGGTTGACCCAGAAGATGACAGATTGAGGATGCAAAGGATCATTTTTGAGATCAGAAAGCGAACCACATCAAATATTGCAAAACTGGAAAGGGTAAACTGAACTGCTCTGCATTAGGACCATACATAGACGTGAAAAAGCACAAAGCAAGGGTGATGTGATTAGCCGAGGCACAAGTCAAAGACACAGGACTTTTGTTGTTGTTGTGGTTGTCCAGAGTAGTGTGGCTATTTGAAATTAATAGTACAAATGTCAGCTATGTTCATGAGAGGGTGTTTCCAAACAGAGGAGTATCGCGTTCCAAACCAAGAAACCATACCAAAGGGTACAGTTCTAACTGCCATGGCTTTCGAGAAAAGCAAACATCCTGGAACATTTTTGGAGTAATTTGACTAGGTTGGAGAAGTAATAAAACTACACCTTTACAAAGAGGAATGAAGGCTTTTGTAAATATTCATCTTGGATCAGAAAGAGCTCATGGAGAAACTTGAATGATTCTTCTGGAAAGGAGGAATTAGAGCTAATAAACGGGTAGAAAGTTTCAGGGAGGCAAAAATAAGGTTCAATATAAGGAAGTGCTTTCTAAACAGTGAGAACTATCTGACAATAAGTTAGCTCAAATAGCAGAGAAATAAAGCCTGGGTCCATTGCTACGGATCCTCCTTTAGGGGCAATTTAGGCATCTGATTAACATTCCAGCTCAGTAGGTCCTTAAAATATAAAACTTTACTTCAGAACAAGATAATACCTTGAGATTTGGATTTGCTGTAGTGTTAAGACAAGTCTCATCTAACTAGGAGAATGACTGTAGTCTAGAGGTGCAAGAGGCGAGGCCTTCCCTCACCTACGGGAGCTTTTAGTTTGTGCTCTATGCTAAACAGTTCTGTAACTTTAAGCAATTTTTTCCTCCCTGGGCTTGGTTTTTCTTCTACAAAAAGCAGAGATGTGTACTTAGATCATTGATTTTCAGACTTAAAATATTACCCAGAAGCATAAATAATTAAAATAAATTAATTAAGGAATACACTGTTGGTGGGAATGTAAATTAGTACAGCCACTATGGAAAGCAGTATGGAGGTTCCTCAAAAACATTAAAAATAAAACTACCATCTGATCCCAAATTGGCCCTCACTTTCCACTCCCTGGCAATATCTTGGAACATTGCATTATAAAAGCTTGCCTTGTCATCTCAAAGGAACTCTAAATTGCTTGTGACAGCATATTGAAACATGCTTGGGGTTGGTTAGGAATCATAACTTCTCCACTTGCTAACTGTGTGATCCTAGGAAAGTGACTTACCTTCTTTGAGCCTCAGTTTTCTCATTTGTAAAATAATAATGGCTATGTATGCCAATTCAAAGGGGTTTGAGGGAAGATCAAATGAGATAATGTATGCTCAAAGGATGGTACAGAGGGAGTTTCGTGAGTTATTGATTATATTCATTCTTTCCTTTGTCCCACAGGAAAGACAATTCAAACACTTCTTGGGGAAGCTCTTGCTTTTTGTGACTTGGTTGTCGCTACTGCCTTTCTTCCCTTGACCCGGTCCTCATTCAGTATTTATAAACACTAACATAGGAAAAAAGATTGACTAAGAAAGAAAGAGTAATTTTTTGTTTTCATTAGGAACACTTTAAAGTGTGTGTTTACATATCTGATCTAACTTGATCCTCACAACAACATCTTGTGGAAGTTATTACTGTCTCTTATAGCTGAGAAAACGGAGACTAAGGATTCAATGACTTGCCCAAAGTCACTTCACTCGCTGGAGAGAAACTAAGATTCAAAATTGCTCTTTCTTTATTTTGAAACTCAAGATTTTTGTGTTCTATGCTGTAGTTTAAGTGGATCCTTCTTGGTTTCTGCCCTTGGGAAAGTCTTAATGCTTCCTTTTAGTGTGAGTCTAGGGAAGAGGAGGTGAGATTTCACTCTAGATCAGAGAGGGCAAAGAGCAGCTAAGTCTGCCTTGTCCTTACAGGAACAGTTTCACCTGGCCTTCCCTCACCTGTGGGAACTCTTCCTTCTAGAGCTGCTCTGGAACACTAAGATTTATAGCCTTATCCCACAGAAATAGCCATCTTCCTTGCTCACTCGTGAAGCCTTTGTCTGGGGTGTTAAACTCTCTTGCAAGGGAGTTTTAACATTTTTTTCAACTTTGCCCTTGCTTGTCTTTAGAATGATCCACAGCTCATTGTCCGCCCCCTTATTTTTGGATTTTGCAACCACCCTAAGGCCTTTTGAGGAAGAGTCATGCTTCCTCGTGGGGTTGTCCCTGAAGTTCATTAAAGACTGTTTCTCCTGGCACTGCAGTGCTGATGTCCCCTATGCTTTTGGCTGAGACCTACAGATCCAGCCTGATCATTGAAATAAGCTGAAGCAATTCAGCAATCCCAAATATGGGAAGTCTGAGTATAGGAAAACCCATAAAACTTCTGATGCAATGGTTGCTGACAGATTTCACCTACCTTCCTTCTCTACACACCCAACTATCCACAACTCACCCTAATATGCGGTTCAGAGTCACACACGTGCTTCTGAAGGGAGAATTTGGCACCAGCTCTCCATTCCCTAGGGCATGGCTGGGGATTATGTACAACAGATAACTCACCACTAAGGGTGCATTGTATGAAGACAACCATTTCAGGTAGGGCTGGTTTCTTCACTCAGACTGAATTCATAACATAAGAACAGACAGCTGATTTCTTTTTTTAAATTTATTATTATTATTTTTATTATACTTTAAGCTCTAGGGTACATGTGCACAACGTGCAGGTTTGTTACATATGTATACATGTGCCATGCTGGTGTGCTGCACCCATTAACTCATCATTTACATTAGGTGTATCTTCTAATGCTATCCCTCCCCCTCCCCCCACCCCACGACAGGCCCTGGTGTGTGATGTTCCCCACCCTGTGTCCAAGTGTTCTCATTGTTCAATTCCCACCTATGAATGAGAACATGCAGTGTTTGGTTTTCTGTCCTTGTGATAGTTTGCTCAGAATGATGGCTTCCAGCTTCATCCATGTCCCTACAAAGGACATGAATGAGCCCAGGTAGCTCAGTCGGTAAAGGTATTAGGCTTTTAGCATGAGGATCCAGGGTTCAAGACTGCTGGCTTCATGCTGGCCTTACCAGGAGCTCACCGACCTTCCTTTCTCTGCATGATAGATAGAAATATCTATCTATCATGGACCTTTAGATGTCTGGTCACCATTAGCTTTTTCCTTGTTTTCGTTTTATCAAAAAAAAAAAAAAAAATGGCCTTCCAAATTAGTATTGAGACAAATGCCTAGATTTTGCCAGAGTCACCCCCTCCTAGAAAAGCTCTGATAACTGTACAGTAATAAGAAAAATCAGGCAAAGAGCATGGCAGAACAAGCACCAAGCATGATTTTTTTCTGCCTGTCCAGTACTCTCAGCTAAGTTGCAAAAACTACAAGATTATCAGGAGTGTTGGGGCCATTGCCTTCTAACAAAAGGGGAGGTCATGAAGTATTTTTACTCTACACTTCAGACAATATGGAAATGAGGATTTATTTCTTGGATTTCTACTATTTGTCAGGCCTTTGCAAGTGATTTACACATTTGCTTTATTTCATTGTTATGATAGCATAGTGAAGTAGGTACTATAATGACAATTTTCAGATGATGGAATTCAGCCTCAGAATACCCAAAAGTGGGTAACTGAGAGTTGGGCTTCAAAACTTGTGCCCTCTGACCACAGAGCTTCTTCATCTATTTCATGTAGAACAAGCAGCCATTGCATTCTAGATTTCTAGTCCTTGCTAATCTGTTGCATTCTAGGTCCTTTGAAAGCCCTTGTAGTGAGTTTATACTGAGCATGTATTTAGTGCCATTCACATATCCAGTACTTGATAGGGTATAACAAAGTTTAAAGGCAGCTGAGATCCTATCCTTGGACAATTTCAAAACTAACTGCAGAGAAGTACATGTAGCAGATTCATAAGGAGGTTTGGAATTGTACAGCGAGAGAACAGACTGGACCAGGGGGCCACTCTGTGAGGGAGGGATGATTATTGCTCCCACAAAGTCTTCACTGAAAAACTGGTTTCTGAAAGAGTACAGCCTGTTCAGGGCAGAGATCTGGGCCTGAAGAAGACTAAGGGTCAGCCTTATGCATCATTCAACTTTCTTTTCTCCACAGCAAAGAGAGATTTCTTTCCAAAGTCTTTATTTTAGAACACGTGAAATCACAGAAATGTTGTGCGGGACACAGCCTAGCTTCTCAACACAACAGACTCATCTACTCTCTAATACTTTAGAGACTAAGGTAGGCAGATCATAGGATGCAAGCCGGGTCTTTCATTCGGGCCCAGCTGTGTGACCCTGGCAAGTTTTTTGTCTTCGCTGGTCTTCAGTTTCCCCGACAATTAAGGCGAGGGAGGTTTCAAATGATAATGTGTGAGGTTACTTCTGACACTGGCGTGCTGTATGTCCTCTCAGAAAAGCCGTGTTTCTAGGCATCATGGAATGAGCGCTAAAATGAGAGTCACAAGCCAGTGACCCTAGGACTGACCCAGCGCTAGCTGTGTGACGTTGGAGAATTGTTTTTCACTCTCTGAGTTTCAGTTTTCCCATCCATAAAATGAACAATCTGGAAGATTTATCTAATGTTCCTTTCTACTGTGACATTTGATGAATGTAAATATTCTGTCTAAATTATTTCTAATAGAATTATTCCTTTAGATAAGAAAATAAAAGAAACAAAATAGACCTCCTGAAGGCACCAAATTGGGTATTTGATGTTATTCAATTAAGTTGGTTTTGACTGGAATTTAGCATCTTTTACACAATGAGTCAGAAAATTAGCCTCTGCTTTAATTAAATAATAATTCTGTTTAACGCCAATGAAAATACCACATCTGAGTCAATTTGCTGCAGCAAGGTGTAGTTAACGCAGGAAACATGCTCCTTTGCCTTGTGGAGCTGGGTTGATGACTGAGATGTTGGCTTTACTGATTTCCAGATAGGCACTCAGGGCTCGGAATACAGGACTAAAATTCCCAGAGGCCATGGGTGCAACCCTCTCTGATGAAATCGTGCATACCTTAGCTTTCTTCATCAGATTAATTTGCAGGTTTTACTATTAGCATTAAAAACACTGAGAAAAATCTAATAACAGTAATGAGTTTTCCAGGCCCATTTTCAGAAGCCAAGCCACATCTGCTTAGTGCAGCATTCCTCCAGAAAACTCGAGTTATGACTGAAGAGGCTATTTGACTTCTCTGAACTTAGCATGATATCACCCATTAGATTCCCGCAAGTTGAGATAGTGGAGTCATTAAATTATAATAATAAAGATTGCCCCGCTATTGCAACCAGATTCAATCTTTCCTTTGAAATCATATGGCTTTGGTTTATGTTAGTTTAAGGCAGTCACTGTATCCCCTGTTAAATTTTATTTTTATGTCTCATTGTGTTATATACCTTTTTGATTGTGTCTTAGATCTTGATTTAATAGTTATACAGTCATGTGTCATATAATGGCATTTTGGTGGACAATAGATCACATATGCAATGGTGGTTCCATAAGATTATAATACCACATTTTTACTGTACCATTTCTGTTTAGATACACAATGCTTGTCACTGCGTTTCAGTTACCTACATTTTTCAGTACATTAACACATTGCATAGGTTTGTAACCTAGGAGTAATAGGCTATACCATATAGCCTAGGTGTGTGGTGTAGCAGGATACTAGGTATGTGTAAGTATACTCTGTGAGGTCCACATAATGACAAAATCACCTAAAGACACATTTTTCAGAACAAATCCTTGTTAAAAGATGCATGACTGTATTCATAAAGGCTTCTTTTTAAAAAAATGAAATGTATAGCCTTCAGAGGCTTCTATGATCTGGGTGTTGGTGTCTCTCGAAAATGTATATGTTGACATTCTAATTCCCAACATGATGGTATTAGGAGATGGGGTCTTTGTGGAAGTCATTAGGTCATAAAGATAGAGCTCTCAGGAATGGAATTAGTCCTTTTAGAAAACAGGCCCCAAATAGGCTTGTTCACCCCTTCCCACCATGTGAAGACACAGCAAATGGGTGCCATCTGTGAAGGGCAAACATGTCCTCACAAGGCACCAAATACGCCAATGCTTGAACCTTGGACTTCTCAGACTCCAGAACTGTGAGAAACAAATATATTGTTTATAAGCCCCCCATTAAGTGGTATTTTGTTGTGGCAGCGTGAACAGACAAAGACAAGCCTCATGAGAACTTTTGAACTTTGGAAAGGTATTATGGTCCTTTATTTACAGATAAGAAACCTGAAGCTCAAGGAGTTCAAGTGGATTGCCCAACACCACAGATCTAGTTCTTCCTCTAGCTAGTTGCCTCTAGACACTGCTGTGGAGTTAGTAGCAACTTGGTAACTATTGAAAGGAAAAAATGGAAAATCAAGTTCTTCCTTCCTGAGGGAAGTCCCCCAAAGAGCATGGAATTTTAAGGCTATATAGAGAAGCTTTTTGGTTTTTTGTCTCTCTACATAAGCAGTCAATGATTGTCTGATAGTGAGATCTGAAACAGCCAATAAAAAGTCAAACATGGCCAACTAATAATAACCACAAAACATTTGCTACTTCTCCCTTGATAGACGGTGACTAATTCTTTCCCCCTTGAGCCTGGACTGGCCTTCGTGATCTGTCTGGCCAACAGAATGTGCCCGAGTGATAGCCTGGGGCTTGCAAGGTTAGAACATAAGAAGCCTTGCAAGTGGGGCTCCTGGAACATGATTCTCTGGAAATCTTCAGTTACCAGGTAGGATCAACTACCTGAGATGTCCATGCCTGTAAGGCCACACAGATAAGTACCCTTGTCAGACTCAACTAATTCCAGTTTTCCAGTCATCATTGTCATAGCAAAAGACATGTGAATGAAACTGTCTGAGATACTCCAGACCGGCTATCACCAGTTAAATACTATTGAGCAACTTCAGTCAATGCCATGGAGAGCAGAAACATTGCTCAGCTGAGCCCATCCAGAAGTCTTGACCCACAGAATCAGGAAATATAATAAAATAGTTTTTGTTTTAAGTCACCTGGCTTTGGGGTAATTTGTTATTCAGTAAGAGATTAGTGGAACACCAAAGAAACAGGAAAGGGAGTAACTACAATATTTTGTAATACGCTATTTTTTCTTCAGTGAAATTATAACCTGAAATTTACAAGTCATGGCATCTTATCTAGTCCCTATTCTTAAGAAGGCCACAAGTCAACTGCCATTGCCCAAGTCCGTGACTATTTGTTTTCTGTCTTTATAAGTTCAATAAACCTTCTGGGAGTACCATGTGCCACACATTGCACTAGGCAGTGCCAGTGAGCTTACAGCCTCCTATGGAAGAAAAGTGAAAAAATGGGTAAGTACAATAGAGACAGTTGTCACAGTGGTTGACTACATGGACTCTAAGTCAAACTACCAGGACTGAAATTACCACTGCAGCATTCCTTAGCTGATGAAAATTGTTTTTAGCTTCTTATAGCTTTAATTTCTGCAGCTCTGAAATACAGATACAGTAAGAAATCATGTGACAGATTTCTTTAGAGAATTAAATGGGATAAGATTTGGACCAACTATTAATTATAAATGATTATTTGTGTAAACAATCATAACATACACTATATGTAATTGGGGCATACAAAAGGAGCAGTGGGAACATCAAGGAGGGATACACTTAAGGCACGAAATTTTACAAGGGATTCAGGAACAGTGGAGCTAGCTGAGGTTCTGAATGTGCAGAAAAATAAACCCATGCTTTAAATAAGTATCTTCCTTTGTATGGCAAACTGCTGGCCCTTCCACAGTGTAGAATGGGTCTGAAGTAGTCAACTTGCCACAGGTGGCCATTTGGTTTCCAGGAGAAATGGTGCCGTATCAAGGGATCAGTGCTGGTCCCTTTTGCTGATACCGTGGATATTCAGAGGCAGCAATAGCTAAGCCAGTCCCAGTAACTCATAATCCATGCTGTTGAGCCCAGGCATGGAGTTTATCTCTGCCACCATGGCCATTCCATTCATATTCTGTTTGTGCCAGCTCTGGAGTGGCTGATGACAAAGGCTGCCTAACTTCAACTAGTCAACTCTGTGTACTTAGTTGTTCAGTGCTTTTTTATTGGTGGATGATTTCTGGTGAGTGTTAATTTGTGATATAAAAATATTTACACATTGTGCCCACCTCCACATATCCATCTAAATGCCATTATCCCATATCTTTTTTTCCCCGGTTTTATTGACCAGACATATAGACCATTGGCCACTTCCCAGAAATATGTGTGTGTGTATATATGTATATAAAATATGTATTCTTTTTATAAAAAATATATATTCTCCTTCAATCACATCTCCTTCCACATATAAGTTATAACCAGATTTGTTGCTCAATTCCATGCATTGGAAAATTTTTCTTCTCAGCTCTTTCTGGGATATCATTAAAGGCAGCACACTCTATTTTTGGTTTGCACTCAAAAATCAAGCTGATCAATTGTAATCCAAACCTGAGTTTTTTTCTCCTCTTTCAAGATCCCATATATGGTCATAGGTGCAAGCCAGGGAAAGGTCACTGGTATAACCACGGTGGTGACATAGAGATTTGGATTATATATTCCTTCAGTTTATTATGCCCTCTGGTCCTTCTCAGACTCAATCCAAGATATATTGTTTCCAACTTAAAATTAACTAGTGCTCAGCATACCTGCCTTTATTATTTGATTGGCGTCTCAGAATCCAGTTCATAATTGACAGCTCCAGACTAACAATGATCTAATATTCTATGGTCAAACATCTTTCTCTACCATGGACAGCATGCCAATAGCTGTTTTTCAAAAGGTAAATAATGCTCTACTGCTGAAGGCATAGATAGTCTTGCTCCAGGATCACATGGGCTTGTGCTATAATTATCTACCTGAAGCTTTCCATAAGCCCCATACTGTAGCTTTTCCTACCAGTGACACCTGCAACATCACGAAGCCTACCAGATTATTTGGCCCAAGTGACAAAACATATTGTTATGTTCACTGGATCTGCTGCAAAACCCTTTTCTGCTTCAGCCCACACTCAAGGCTGAAAGCCATTCACATCACTCAGGATACAGGACAGAGTAGTATTCCTATGTAGTATACCTAAGAGTATAATGTTTTGTCTCTAGAACCCAAAGAAGCTCACCAAGTGCTATGCTTACTTCTTTGTGGGGTGTAAGATGTAAACAATTTTATGTTTTACTTTGGAGGGAATATTGTGCATAATTTTAACCAACATGAAATGAAGAAGATAGGGACAGGTGACAGAAAAGTAGGAGGAAGGAAAGAAAAGACAAAAGGAAGGAAGGAAGGAAAGAAGGAAGGAAGGAAGGAAGGAAGGAAGGAAGGAAGGAAGGAAGGAAGGAAGGTGGGAGGTTAGCAAAAGAAAACTTTTGCTAAATGTTATCAAATCTAGATAGTATGACACAAAGAAGGCATTAAGTAAATGCTTGTTGATTCAATTATCAAGACCCAAAGGAAGGAAGGAAGGAAGGTGGGTGGGAGGGAGGGACGGGGGGAAGGAAGGGGGAAGGAAGGAAGGAAGGAGGAAAGGAAGGAAAGGAAGGAAAATTGAAATTGTGAACTTTAAGGAAAGTTCAACAAGGATGTCAGAAATCCGTGGACAAAAGTCACTCCTCAAGGAGCCCTCATTGTCTGGAAATGAGCTTGCCTTAATGTCCCTGCAATGCTCAGTCATTGGCTAGGAGCAGTTGTGGGAAGTATAGCCTTAGTGCAAATGCTGGAATGAATATCAGAGCACACAGCTAAAGCCCAGGTAAACTATGCTTACTACAGTCAGAAATTAGAAATAAAAAGTGCCTGTTATTGTTATGTTGGCTCAAATCGAGTTTAGAAATGGACACCAAGTCACATTAGCACCCTATGACTGCAAGTACCCATTCAAGCAGGAATTATTCCTCTGTTAGTGGAGGAATCTGCCAAATCCCCTAGGCTTGTTTCAACCACTCTCTACATCGTACTCAATTCTATTAGCTGTTGCATCATTGGTAGACAAGTAAAGGAAATGTTTTATGGAAATTTCGATCTAAAAAGGCAGGGTGGTATTTTTCACTACTTTCACATATGTCACCTGAAAATCATTTCTAGAAACATTCCATGAATAGTCTGGGCTACAGAATAGGATTCAGAATACTTTTTCTATAAAGAGTCAGATAATAAATAATTTCAGCTTTACAGGCCATATGGTCTCTGTTGCAAATACTCAACTCTCCCAGTATAGAATGAAAGCAGCTCTAGACAATATATAAGTAAACAGATAAGAGTGTGTTCCAAAAAAATAGGAGGCTGACCATATTTAGTCCAAGGGGCCATAGTTTGTCTGTTCTTGTTATAGTGGAAAGGAACCAAAAATTGAGGCTCATGATTCCTGTTTTTAACTCTTCTAATTAGCCTAATGCCACTCTGGAAATGTTATTTTTCCTATGCTGTCCTCAGTTTTCCCACAAGTAGAATATGCTTGTGTTCACAGCACCTAGCACAGTGTCTGATGCATGGTAAACTATAAGGTTTTCTGAGTCAGCAAATACATAAATACATTATAGCTTTTGGTTTAATAGTTGCCAGTTTTCTTCCAAATCAAATATTCTCTGAAAATGACAGCTAATCCAGGGAGTTAAATTTATCTCTCGACCTCTACAAATCATAAATTTTGCATATTCCCATGCTGATGAGATTAAATAAAAATGTAAAGAGTTTTAGTGATCTAAATCAAGCATGTATAGGCCCACATTCAAGGGCATTGTTGAAGGGTTTGAGATGTCTCTCTAACCTTGTCAATCATTCTGACTCAAAGGAATCTCAAAAGATAAAACAAAAACTCCAGTTTGGAAATAAGCAAGATCGTATTCATGTATTCTTTGACGTTACACACATGTTCTTATTTGGTGATACAGACTTTATCATGTTTGCCATGAGCTACCAAGCAAATTCACCTCTCTTTCTCTCTTATGTAACAAGAGAGCTCTAACACCAGTCTTTTACGTGTGTCACAAGAAAGGAATAAGCCAAACATCAGATGAATTTTAAGAATTCTGCCACGAGTGTAAGAAAACAAAATTATGAAATGTGAGAATGGTAGGTACGATTCATAGATATAAGTCTTCTAATCCTCATTTTACATTGGGGAAATTAAAACTCAGAGTGACCTAAAAAATTATACGTCAGATCCAGTCCCGTCTCTTTTTAAAATCTTTCAATGGTTTCTTAGTCCTTCATTCAGTCAACAGACGCTTATCTAGCATCTGGGTTGTAGAACTAGCATGTGTGGTGTATACTGAAGATTTAGTGCTGAATAAAGCGTGCTTTTCCTTTTCTTGTGGAGCTTTCATTCTGACATGAATAAAAGTATTTAACAAATAATTTTAAAATAGTTGTAAACTTTGAAAAATGCTACCAAAAAAAAAAAAAGAAGAACAGAAGGGTTGTATAAAAGGGTGGGTCATGATTCAGATTAGCAGGTAGGGAGCACCTTTCATTTAAGTTACAGTCTAAATGATCAACAGAGGTGTCCTAGACAAAGGATAGAAGTAAGAGTACCTGAGGAAGAAGGTATAATAACATATGGGAAAGTCGTGAGACAAAAAAAGAATTAATTGCTTTCTAGTAACCAAGTACAGTGTGCCAGGGTGAGGAGAAAAGTAGCATAAAATGGGTTTAGTGAGTTAGACTGGGAACAGATCATGCAAGATCTGAAGATCATATTAAGGACTGGAATGCATGAGAGTACTCTGATTTTCACTAAATATGATCTCCTACTTTGGCTAATTTGTGGAGTCTATTAGAAACAGGCAAAATACAAACAAAGTGAGAACTTAGGTTAGACTAGCGTCATGGCAGACGAGATGGAGAGTCATGGAAATATTTGAGACATTTTTGCATCATCAGAGCTTGATGAATCATTGGAAAATATAACTTTTGCTAAATGTTATCAAATCTAGATAGGATGACACAAAGAAGGCATTAAGTAAATATCTGTTGATTCAATTATCAAGACCCAAAAAGATGAAGTAAGATCGCATGGTCAAGAAAGCCAGAGCTCAACCTAGAACTTAGGTTTCTTGACTCTCATCCACGGCCTCTTTCCTGCTTACTCTTATACGTCCAGGCCTTACCAACAGTAGAATTTTGGAATGTTAGTTCTCCTGTGCAAATGAAAATTTATACACGTTGATGTCAATGAGACCTGAGTTTAATTCCGTCATTTTTGGCTTGTTACTCGGGAACTTCTTTAATCTTTCAGTAAATTAATTTCCTCATATACAAATGGTGATATTTAGTACTGATTGAGTGAGTGCTAATGACTAGACTCAGTTTTCATGCTAAGAACCCAACAGTGAACAAAACTATCAAAATCACTTCATTTGTAGAATTTACTTTTTCATCAAGGAAGTCATAAATGTGCTATTTATTGTCGCTGCTCCATCCCTATCATCTCATTAACGTAGGGGACTAGAAGCCTACATTTCTCTAACTCACTGGTCAGCTGGCATCTCTGTAAGTTCTACAAAAGAAGGGCATTTGTGGAAGATCGAAAAGCAGAAGACAGGAAAAAGTTTTTTGCTCTGTTTTTGGAGGTGCCTCAGACAGTGACAATGGTAATGGCAACACGCGTTTCCAGATTCATGCCCAGGCAGCAGTCTCTAATGTACCATATCAACAAAGATCCCCTTAGGAAAATAGGAGTCACTTAGACGTTTCCAACAGAGAATATTTATTGTAAGGATTCAATTATTTAAAATGTTGAAATAGCTGAAAGGGAAAAGAGAAACAAGAAATTATCGAGAAGTAGGAACTGCCATCCCAAGAACTAGAAGGGTAAAAGAGGAAACTTTTGTCACCAGAATAAAGGTACCATCCATCTTAGCCATGTCCATGAGACTGCAGAAGCACATGCTGCTGCTTCTGCTCCTGTTGCAATCTTTGCCACTGCTGCTTTATAGGAAACTAGAAGCCTCTACTCCTACTGGCACTGTAGGTGCCCCAGAGTCCAAAGTCTATTACCACTGTTGCCCCAAGCTAAATTCCAAGAGTGCTATGCCATCAAGACTTCAGGAGTCCCTGCTGCTCCTTCTGTTGGAATCTCACAGACTAGGCTGGTGCCCTGGAGCCCCCAGTGACTGCCAAAGCTATTGGTGTGATCCAAGATAGGGATAGAAACAAAATAAAATGACTTCTCTTTTTCCTCCTGTCTTTCAGTCTCCTCACAGATCCTCTCAATGACAGAATCTATCCAGAAGATAAGTAGTAAAGATATCTGGGAAATGTGGCTTACAAGCTTCTAGCCTTCTGTCATTTAGAGGAACATGGGAGGCAGAGAAGGAGCAGCAAGCCAATAGACAAATAACTATTCCAGTACACAAAATGTATAAGTAAATTTTATACTGGCCAGGTGCCGTGACTCACGCCTGTATTCCCAGCACTTTGGGAGGCTGAGGCGGGCAGATCACAAAGTCAGGAGTTCAAGACCAGCCTGGCCAATGTGGTGAAACCCCATCTCTACTAAAAATACAAAAATTAGCTGGGCCTGGTGGCGGGTGCCTGTAGTCCCAGCTACTCAGGAGGCTGAGGCAGGAGAATCATTTGAACCCGAAAAGCAGAGATTGCAGTAAACAGATCTCACCATTGCACTCCAGCCTGGGTGACAGAGTGAGACTTCATTTAAAAAAAAAAAAAAAATTTATTATGTTAGAAGGTACCAAGCAAGTACTATGGAAAATAAAGTAGGGGAGGAAGATGGAAATTGCTGTGATATGGAAGAAGGAACATTTTTAAATAAAATGATCCCTATGGGTGTAAGTGAAAACATGACATTTGAGTCAAGAGTAAAGCAGGTGATGGAAGAAGCCATGTGGATATCCTGGGAAAGAGTGCTCCAGGCAAAGAGAAGAGTAAAGGTAAGGGCCTTGCGGCTGAAGTTGACCTAGAGTGTTGACAGAACAGCAAGAATGCCAGTGTGACCAGAGCCCAGTGAAGCAAAAGAATGTGCAGAAAGTCCAGAAATCCAAAACAACAGGAAAGCAAAGAGGAAATGGGACTGCATCAGGCCTTATAAGCCACTGTAAAGATTTATTCTTTCACTCTGAGTTAGAATGGAAGCTATATGTCGGTTTTTAAGCAGAAAAGTAATAAGAACTGACTACTAGAATAATAATGTTCATCTCACAGAGTTACTATAAAAAGTATAGTATTTAGAACATTGTAGGGAAGATAGTACAAAAGTTATTGTTAATCCACTTCTTACGATGAATACTAGACACTGTAAGTATACCTTCTGATGGAATTTGCTCTTGTCTGATCCCTTCAACACTCTTAATTATATAAATATCTCCTCCTTCTTCCAATTAAGATTTGGTCATTTTACTGAATAATTCGACTGTGGAAGAGTTGTGATACAGCAGTGAGAACTCTAATCCATCAGATAACTAGTAATCTTGTTCAGAAACTTATTAACTTATTCCCTCATCAGAAGCTTAGTAAACTGTCCTCAAATGTCCCTGTACACTTTAACAGGCAGGCCCCAACCAGCTTTCTCACCCTTCATTGTAACCTCTCATTTATCCTAACAGCTATTTACATTAGTGTGTGCCTAGGAGTCTTTTTAGGCTCTGATCACATGCTAGAGGAATCAGATAATGCATTGTCATGATTCACAGGGACAAGTAGAAAATAATTCCAGACAGTCAACTTATCCAAGTAACCAAAGGTGTAAACACTAGGTCTTTTAAACCAGCTTCGACATACAACAAGAATCAAAAGAGTGATGAATCATTTGCTCTTTAGACTAGAGTCTAGACCCTTTATCACCTCAGCCTACAGCTAAGACCAGTCCTTACCAGTCAGGTACTTTATAAATCATACAGATTTCTAAACTCTGCGTTGCTTATTAACTTTGTCATTTTCTATGGGAAACAGGAATTGAGAAAGATGAAGGGAGAGAATGACAAATATCCTAAGAGTGAGTTCTGTAAGACTTTAAAAATATTTCTCAAAATTTAGCATCCTCCAGAATCATTTTTCAGGCTTGCTAAAATGCAGGTTGCTAGGTCCCATCTCCAAGGTTTCAGATTCAGAATCTGGGACAGGAACCCAAAATTTGTATTTCAAACACATTTCAGGCTGATGTTGCTACTCTGGGGACCACACTTTTGAAAACCACTGCACTAAAGCACTGACCTTCAAATAATTTGTTAGCAAGTCTCAAAATAATTTTGAAAATGTATGTACCTTTCTTTACATTTTTAAGTTGATATTTTAAATTTTTCATCATAAGTTGAAATAGCTGCAAAGTTAACAATTTTCAAAGTACTATAAATGTTGACATTTTAAATAAAGACTATTAGTTTTTAAATAAAACTTTTAAATGATTCTAATAGAATATAAATACCACAGTGATTTAATCCGTAATCTCATCTTTCAAAAAATACATGAGTAAGCTCGTTCTTAATACCATTTGGAAATATATCATTCTATTTTCTCCTTTCAATCATACATTCATCCCATTGCCCTTGTATTATTTTATTCTCTTGTAGTATACTTTTATCTATAAAAATTTTAATATGATTACTTATTTCTACTTGTCTGTAATAAAGCACACATACAAATTTAAGCTTATTTTTAGTGACCTGTGACCATAAGACACAAGTGCTAAAATGTTACTTTGGGATTAGGCTACTACAATGATTATTATTAAAAATAATTAAAGCAACTGATTAAAGTAAACTTTCTGACATCAATATATATATATTTTTGTATTTTTAGTAGAGATGGGGTTTCACCGTGTTAGCCAGGATGGTCTCGATCTCCTGACCTCGTGATCTGCCCGCCTTGGCCTCCCAAAGTGCTGGGACTACAGGTGTGAGCCACTGCACCCAGCCACTGATATCAATCTTTTTAAAGATTGCTCTGTTGGGATCCCTGAGAAATTTTCTACCTTAGGTCCTGAGACCAAGGAAGATAAGAGACAGATTCCCCTCAGTTGGTAGTGAGAGTTGCTGCCACAGTGAAGAGACTGTAAGAACTGTGTGAAGTCCTCAACTCCTGGATTTTTCTTACGGAAAAAGAAGACATGTATGTATTGAAAACCTAGAAATTACTTTCTTAAAATTTTGTATCATTCCTTTGTGTCCCTTATGCTGCTTTGTGTACCTCTAGGGATGATCCAGACTCCAGTTTGAAGATTGCTTAGACACTAAGGCGTTTGTTGGTTTCCGCTTTCTACACCTCACTGACATGGGATTACATGTCTACATGATTTTGAAATAAACACCTACTTCTTCTTCTTTATTCATAACAATAGTCACAACTAACATTTATACTCATTTTTCAATTTATGTCACCTTACTATACATTACCTCATTTTATCCTTACAAAAACCTATAGAAAGGTAGCCAAAGAAAACATTATTGTCCTTATTTCAAAGTGGGGAATTATTTTCCAAGAGCATATTGCCTAGTGCCACACAGGTAGTAATAAAGCCTAGTTTCAAATTCCTCTCACTCTAGTTCCAGTTTTCCACTGAATTATACCAGACCTGGGGCTCACTTACGAAATGACCAGATTGAATAACACAGGCTCATCTTCCCACTCAGGAATAGGAGCTGTTTGGATTTTCAAGGTGAGGGCCTTGAATGTTAGCTAATGAAGAACAACAGTTAAGCTGGAGACAGAACTGGTGAAATAAACAAAGGCTAGAAAGTAACTACCAGAAACAGAGGAGAGCTCAGAACCTTGCTGTTTCTCATTATCCTTTGGGGAAGAGCTTTTCACCCCATCCTTTGGGAGATGATCCCAAAAGATTGACTTTATAAACATTCCTCCCATTCTTGAAAGCAGTAATGTGAAAAGGGATGAGAGACGCTTTAAGCAAGAACTGATGATGGCAAGGCTGTCTCACCAACAGTTAGTTTTGACACTACAAAGCTTCAAAGTAATAGCCCTGTTCCCCCAAAACCAAACATCTTAACTTAAATATTGAGTATGAACTGGGAGCATTGCATTAACATAATCTGTCACATGTGAAATTACTTTAGAATGTTTTCTTAGATCTTCTGCAAAAATATTTATTTCTGGGTCAACTTATGGTATTTCTGAAATATTTCTTTGCTGTTTTTATTATATTCTGTAATCAACTTCTCCAGCACAGGTCACTCAAGCAAACCTTTGGTGAGCATTTATTCTGGCCACAGGAAGGCTGATCTAACAAAAAGGTGCAGATTGATATGGGTGCCATGTGGGACCTCCTTTGATGCAAAGTCAAGGAGAGGGTTGATAAGGGCCTAGACAGTGGGTGATGCTTCAGTAGAAAGAAGAAGCTGAATGTAGCTGACACTGTGTGGTTAGAATATACAGGCATTTGTGGAAAAGATGTGGGAGAGCCCCATGTGAAGGATGTATACAGATCAGATGAATGAACTGAATGAAAGTGTGAATTACATTTAAAGTCACCATCTTGGCATGAGGCGCTTTACTTGATATGGAACTGAGGAGTGATTCTCACACTATTTCAGGTGACTCTCTTTATTTCTGACTTCTGTCTCACCCAGGCAGCTTTGTGCACTCCTCCTGTTCTGCGATGCTAGGAAAAGTAGTAAAAGCCTGTACTGTGTGCATGTTACACTCCTCGGAGGACAGAAACATTTCCACAGCATAGTGGAATACAGCCTTGGTTTTGTCTTGGGAAATTTGACTTTGTGTGTTGGTGCCACTATTTACCAAATGCCACCACAGCCAAAGTTCAGAAGATAATAGTGAGGACAAAATAGATGCCAGAGAGTAAACAGATGCCAGAGAGTAAATAGTGAGGACAAAATAGATGCCAGAGAGAGTATTATTTGCATAGTACGCAACAGTTTGGACTGTTGCGTACTATGCAAATAATACTAATATTTATAACCCTTATGGTTTATTTAATTTTTTATTTAGAAAGCAATACAAATACTTTAATAGAAAAGGAAAACTGAGCAATATAACACTAGGTTTGACTGAAATGAGTGTTTTTTTCGTGCGGAATGAGTCTTGACAGGTCACCCCGTCAGCTCAATAGATTCTGTATAGCCAGAAACAGTAAACTACAAGTTTTCTAATTTAGGTCTCTTCAAGGGAGATTTACTTAGGAATTGTAACGTGACAAAATAGCAGCTCTGCTTTAGAGGACGCCAACAACATCGCTGCTGGCTCCAAATGAATGGCTGCCATGGACGAGCACACCCTGTCATTTCCTTTACTCAGGGTGCTTTTCTTTGCCTCCCCAGAGTCAAAACAATGGTAACTGAGAAGCTGGCATCAATGTGATTGACAGCAAGTATTCCAAGATAGCTAGTTGATTGATTGATGGACGATGATGAATGTTGTCTAAAAGAACAGAAAGCCATTTCGTTGTTGAAACCATTCAAATTTGGACAACCTAGGCCAAGAATCATACATTTCTAAATTTAACAAGCATGCCATTTTCAAATAAGCAAACAATGATCAAAATCCCCACCCACCAGGAATCACATACATTGATAAGTGTCAAAATAATTCAAACATCAGAAAGCTTCTTTGTCACCTGCCCAGATTCCACAAGTCCCAGTTGATGGAATGACAGTACAGAGAATACGTGAATGCAGATTCTGCTAATGATAATCATAGCCAAACCGCATGCCTGTGCAGTAATTTTTCTTACTTTATCTTATTGCAAATCCTTTAGTTGGTGGCTAGGGAAGGTAATTTTCAAGATCACACAACCCAAAAGCTTCATTCCATTGTAAATGGAGAAGATCAAAGCCTTACTAGGGAATGTCCCATGGCAAATTATTGGTGGAAACATGATGACCTTTGCCCTCATCCTTAATATTCAGTGTTTTTTTGATTTATGCCACTAAATCAGTAACGATCCCAACAGGACACAGATGTCCCACTCAGAATAGGTGGGTTTATTTTCAAAAAGAATAAACGTAAGTGTGTCAGTGAACTGTAGGGGAAGAAAAAGAGATAGTATTTAAACTGAGTCTAGCAGTGACAGTGCCCCACCCCAAGGTCCAGTGAAGCAAGAAATGAAAGAAAGAAATCTACAAGAAGAGACACCCACAGAAAGTGCTGCTGAAAAAGAGGAGGTTGCCCTCTGTGAAGGGGCAAAGCCAGCCTGAAATTTCACACGAGTTGGGGACCAGAGAGATCAAGAGCCTCACTTCTGTTTCCTCCCAACGTCTGACCTCTCACTGGGGCTGACCACTCACTGAACCCAACTGGAAAGTAGAATGCATGTTGACACAGTCCATGGAGTTATGCTCCTGGGGCAAAGAGCCAGTGGTGTGTGAGTATGGAAGAGGAAATAGATGATATCTGGCACAAAGGCACACATTACGATTTCTCAATATCTATTTTAATACATAAAAGCAAGAAAAAGACACAGGAAAAGATAGCGAAAAAGAAAGTGAGAGAACAGAATATAACTCTAAGTCAAGCATTAAAATGCTGTATGGAGGAACTTACGGGAATTTCCCATTGACCATCTGCTCTTGAATATGTGTGGGGGAATTCTAAGGGGCTTTAGGATGTAGGCGCTAGAGTCAAAAACAACATTTAAAGTTGCAGCTGCAGTTTATTTTTATTTGAGCAACTTGTAACCAATATTTCAACCACTGGGAAAGCTTGCTGGCTGCACTATCAGGGCTACAGAAGACCTTCTAAAACGTAGTGTATTCATCATCTCCCAACAGTCCTGTAAGGTAACTGAACCAGGTATTTTTGTTTCCATTTTACAAACAAGGAAATAGGCCCAGGCAAAAGAAATGGCAACTTAATGTTATCTCATTTGCACAGGTAGCGAGTGGCCTCAAATTCAAGCAAATTGATTTCAGGTTGAGGATTCTTTGTACTCTACCTCACACCTCCTCACGTATACATATTCATAGCTTCAAGAAGTATGATATCGTTTGTCTGAACTCAATCTCTGATATAGTGAGCTGTCATACATAGGCAACTCTGTACACTTAACAGTCTTTCACATGATTCTGTCAGGGAACTTGGGAGTCTGAGCTAGTGTTTTGTAGCTTGCAGGCACCATTTAGAAATCTAACAGAGAGCATTTTGGTTGTCACAATGCCTAGGACATGCTGTAGAATTTAGTAGTTGGAGTCAGGGATTCTAAACATTTTCCAAAGTGGGGGTCAATATTGTACAATGAAATTGTCTTGCCCAAATATTTACCAAAATCCCTCTCATGGAGAAACACTTCAATTTAGATTGTTCCCCTAACAGTTAGCCAGGACACTGTCTAAATAAGTCCTTATTATACTTTAGTATATAGAATGTTCTCCTGAAGCATGTATAGAAAAGGCAGATGACTTGGTCTCCTCTCTGAAAATGCTGATTTGGTATCTGAAGGTGTGGCCCAGAATCTACATTTTAAAATGTGTATTCCTTTACAGTAATTATACAGATAAGCTGTGGGAAACACTGGCCCAAGCTTATCAAGAGAGAGCACAACCCAAAGTTACTTACAAAATTAAAAATCTTCATTTCAAAGTTCTCTAACCTCTTCTTATTCATCTATTCACTTACCAGTCTGCCTGTTGGCCCATCATTGGTCCATCCAATCTACATGCCCATTGAGTTCTGACACTGAGAACATACTTCTTGGTAACAGCTTTTCCTGGTCACGTCTCCTATCTTCTGTCCTTTGATTTTTAGACAAGAATATCTGCAAAAATGTAGCAGAGATCAGAGATCATTGTTTCCTAAAACTCCCCAGTTAATTTCAATATACATCCTAATTGGAGAAATAGTAGTTTAAATCTTTGCTACTCAAAGCCTGGTCTGCAGACCAGTATTACATAAATCATTTGGGGATCTTGTTACAATGCAGATTTGGATTCATTAGGCACAGGGTGGGGCAGAGAGTCTGCATTTCTAACAAGCTTCTAGGTGATGCCAGGTGAGTGAGGCTCCTCTCCCAGTTTCTACCCCTGAACTCTGTACATGGGCTTTGATCCTCATTAACTTTGACTGCACCAAGCCTCCAAATTTCAGGGTCAAGAATATTGGCTACAGAAACCCTCCCACCTAGCCCAGACCTACAGGGGATTTATTAAGGGACTGTGTGAGACTCCATAGGCTAAGAAGTTTATGATTAATTTTATAGCAATGGAAAATTATAGGAAGTCGCTACAGATTATCAAGCAGCCACATCTCTGATATGACAAAATGACAAGCTACCACCCCTGTTAACTGCCCCGCCCACTCCCTGAATATGTGTTATGTTTTTCTATCAGTATCAATACGATGATTGTCAAACATCTGGCTGCTGAAAGAATGGTCATGAAGGGAGAAAACTTTTGCCACTATCTCTCTGTTTTGTTTTCAGTACCCCAGGCAACCCCAGAAAACCACACTCTGCATCTTCGCTTCTCGGGAAGTTCTTGTGAGCTCTATCCTTAAACAGGATGAGGGGCTGTTCCTCTCTAAAACCATCTTGCCACTATCTCTCTGTTTTGTTTTCAGTACCCCAGGCAACCCCAGAAAACCACACTCTGCATCTTCGCTTCTCGGGAAGTTCCTGTGAGCTCTATCCTTAAACAGGATGAGGGGCTGTTCCTCTCTAAAACCATCTTTACCTGGAAGAATTAATTATTCCCTGGAATCTAAGATCTGACTATAGTCACCATACTATCTTTTATTGTATGTTCAACAGGGTATCTATAAAGTCTGGGGAAATAAATGATATTACATTATCAGTTTTATATATTGGGGACGTTCTTGACATGCATATATTATTAGGTATATATGCTTATGTTTCCAGACTTTATGGATGCGCCATATTTTTTCATGCGAAGTCTCTTGTGGACTCTATATCACTAAAGTTCAGGGCTTTGTCTAACTTATTTTTCTAGTCTTAGCATCTAGCACAGCTCTTGGCACATTTTTGAAGTCCAGTATATGTTGTTAACTTTTAAAAAAATTACATAATTATAAATTTAGAATAGGAAACTTTATGTTTTTATAAAAAGGTTACAACCTTCAAAGTGGTCATCCTGCAGACTGAGAAGCACAGGCCCTTCAAACGAGATTGGGTAAGAGTTTTATACTGAGTGCATTGGCTAAACATACATATTCAACAGGTTACAAGAGGAGGTGAATATTCATGAAGGTGGTCCAGATGCATATGTATTGAACAAACATGCATGTTACATATGACCCATGTTCATATATAGAACAAAGAAAGAAAAAGATGGAAGGAAGGAAGGAAGGAGGAAGGAAGGAAGGAAGGAAGGAGAGAGAGAAAAAAAGAAAGAAAGGAAGGAAGGAAGGAGAAGGAGAGAGAGAGAAAGAAAGGAAGGAAAGAAGGAAGGAAGGAAGGAAGGAGAGAGAGAGAGAAAGAAAGAAAGGAAGGAAGGAGAGAGAGAGAGAAAGAAAGAAAGGAAGGAAAGAAGGAAGGAAGGAAGGAAGGAAGAGAAAGGAAAGAGAAGGAAGGAAAGGAAGGAAAGGAAAGGAAGGAAAGGAAAGAAAGGAAGAGAAAGAAAAAGTTTACCTTGGAGTAGAGACAATATTTAAATGTCTTATAATTAGTGCCTATCCATCAAAAGGTCTTTTCAGGACACAAAGGCATTCCAGTCAGAGCACAGCCTCTGTAAACCAACCAGAGCCAGTCCATGGTCAGTGGTCTTATCAGAAGAAAGTTACTGAAATCAGTCACTTGTCAAATCAAAGCTATAGTTACAGCAGAAAAAACAGTGAGGTCAGTGAGTGTATGGTGGTGAGCTGCAAATTGTCTTAATATTGCTTTTTCAAGACCAGTGCTTGTTCAGATGCTAAAGAAAAACCTTTTGGCATGGTTAGAACATAGTTTATTCTTTAGTGCAGGGGTGTGACTTAACTCTTGCCTGGCATGGCCTTAGGTTCTGTTTATAATTTGATATTCTATTGTCATAAAGAGTCTGTTCTGTCAGTCTTATGGTTTGTATTTTAACATTAATGCTGGTCAGTTATGTCTAAACTACAAAAAGGAAGGGGTATAACAGGGTATGTTTGACCTCCTGTCCCATCATGGGTCATGGCTGGAAACTCAATTTTTAGGCTTTTTCCTGGAATCCCTTGGCCAAGAGGGGGCCTGCTCAGATGGTGGGGGCTTAGGATTTTATTTTGTATTTACAAGGTCATCAAAATGAAATGTAAGTTGATTGCTTTTAATGATGCCTTTGTCAATAGATTCAACTGAAAAAATGGTGGGGATACAGAACACAGATCCTATCAAGTGTCACTTCACATTTAGGTGCAGAAGAAGCCTTCCCATCATCTTGGGCAGCAGACTCCAGGCTCTTATCTTCAGAAGTAACTTCGGTGTTAGGTTTTTTTGTGGCAGATGGATAGAGCCTCTTCAGGATAGTTGTAAAGGGTAGGCTACAGAGATGCTTGAAATATGAGACATTGCCCAGTAGTCAAAATTCCAACTTTGAAGTTAGAAGCCTAAGGCCTTTTACCCAGAGATGCCAAAAAAGGATATAATCCCAGAAGGTCAGGCTGTCCCAATCCTTGTAAATGGATATACGTGAGAGGGTGTGGTCTCCCTCGCTGTCATTCATAACCTTTCCCTTGGACAGGAAAAGCCTCTGTGAACATGTTAAAATAAAACTTCCCCCAGGCTAACCAATTGCAGGAGAAATGCCTGTGGGTAACCAAACCCAGGGTCACATCACTAGTAAAATGATTCAGTAAAATGAGTCAGTCTCTCGTTCCATTTCCACACCGAGGCAGAAGAGAACAGCCACCCGTGGGCTGTTAAGTCAGCACAGCATCTGTGTAGCCAGAAAAAAATGCAAACACAAGGAATTCTCCTCCTTCCAGGAGTGCCCTTGCAGGTTGCACTCATCCTGCTGAGCTATGTACAGTTGCATCTCTAGGCAGGACAGCTGCAATTCCCAAGAATCTGAGTACTAACAAGTCCTTGAATCACCTGATTATGAAACTCATAAAGTGCTGAGATAGCACAGGGATGGGTTTTTTAATTCTATTGTATGAGTAATGTATGCTCAATGTAGAACAATTAAATACAAATAAGAAAAGAATCAAAGAAGAAAATAAAACCACCTGAAACAAAAGCTCAAGTAACAATTTTAATTAACATTTTGGTGTATATCCTTTAAGATCTTATGCATTACGTATGTATGTACGTATGTAACATATACACACATAACTGTATATATAAAATCATATTTATATCAAATGTGAGATAATGTTATACATAGTTTTAAATCTGCCATTTTCATTCCACAATTATATATCATTAAAGTCATCTATGACAGTTAATAATATATCATTAAATAATTGTTATGGTTGCTTAGGACTCTGTATCTATGTAAATAACTGATTCATTCTTATTAGACATATAAGTTATTTTAAAAATGTATTATAAACAAAGTTGTGGTAAATAATTTTCTTAGCTACATCTTTCCACATGTATTTCAATATTACCTTAAAATGAACTATTACAGTAGAATTGTGAGGTCAAGAGACAAGAAGGGTCCTGCCAAAAAGCCCTCCAGAAAGTGTGTGCCCGTTTACTCCTATGAAATTATTTGAGAGTCCCTTTATTTCCCCGTAATACGTTCTCCCTGATAACCATTTAAAAATCTTTAAATTTAAAAGGGAATATATCTTATTTGAATTTTCATTGTTTGATTACTGGTGAAGTTATTATTGTATTTTTTTTGGCATTTGAATTTTCTTGTGAAATTTCTGTTCATGACTTTGGCCTGTTTATTCTTCATGGTATTATCATTTTCTCATAGATGTGTAAAAAATATACTTCAAAGCCAACAATCTTGTGAAATAGTTATTGAATATGTTTTCCTATTAATCTCTAGTTTTTAAACATTGTTAATGATTTTTTTTTTTACTATAGAAGCACTGCTTTTTAATGTGGCAAATCCATCAATTTTATTCACATAGTTTCTGCCTTTGGTATTTTAACTTACGTAACAGAGTTCCTGCTGAAATTGAAAAACTAAAGCTAGAAAAACTACCATTTTAAAAGTTAGGTATTGCCTTATTTTGAAGAGATTCCCCTAGATACTGACTAGCTATGAAAATGCGAATAAAATGTTCTTCTTCACTGTTTACAGTTCACGGCCAAGCAAGTCCTATTACAGGGAAGTAAACTGGTAAGTGCAACCAAGTGACAGGAAGTTGCCAAGACAAAGATGCTCAAGAAGAAAATCTCTGCATAGCATCTGGGCTTATAAACTGTGAAAGCAGCCTAATAATGTACTTCTGAATGTTTAGCTGCTGGCTCTTTTGTGAAAAAATGGTGCATATTTTTATGTACATAAGCTGATTATAAATTTTAATGACATAATGTTTACATAGCACAAAATCATAAATAATAATAGAATGTACAATAGAATTCTGTTATGAGTTTTTGTTAAACTCTTGTATAGCCAACCCATGGGTGCAATTGATGGGTGAATATAACTCCAGTATGAATATTGATTGGTATTGTTTAGTGAGTAAGACAAAAGTGAAACAACAAAAATATTCCTTAGAACTCTGGTTTGTCAATGACCCAAGCCGCTTAGGCATTGAATCAAATAATAGTTTTCAAATGCCAAAATAATATTTTCTCAGTTTTTGGTGCTATTCATAATACAATGACCATAGACACAATGCAGTTTTAATCTGCATTATAAACACTTTCTCCATCACTTCCTTGTCAACAAAACAATAAATTAAACCTTTTTTTTGTACTATTTGCTCACTTTTGTGTTGTAAATATTCCCACCATGGCTGATTTCAAGATGCCAACCTGCTGTCATGGAATGTGAGTTTGTAAGAGATGCAAACCTCAAGAGCATAGATCATAGTGGATGTAAGATGTGATGAGTTTAGAGTATCCATTGTCTCTGCTTTTAATATCATTTAGTTCTAAATGTATGTACTTTAATTTTTAATAATAGCTATGCTTGACGACTAGCTTGAAAGATTGCTGAATATCTAATTATGGGCTTTTATAGGCCATAGAAATCAGTGGCAGCATCTCACATATGGAAACTGCATGTTCAATTTCAAGATTTTTGTTTCACAATTAATGTAAAATAATTTTTTTTCTGCAACTTTTTTAGTCCTGAAGCTTTCAGAAAAGTTATATTGTTACTGAAGAGAACTGAGGGAAGATTCTGTGATCCAGCTTGAAGTTCAGCAATAGAGTGTCTGCAATAACTCGCTAAAGTTGCTAATTTACAGACATCAAGAGGTGATCTGCTGAAAAAAGAGTAGGGCTGTGGAGCAAGACCCCATGAGGAAGTGAGCTCAGATTGATGGATCACATCATCATTCCCAGTAAATACCCACCGTAGCCTGTAATTAGCCTGCTTTTCCTGCTATCCAACAGCAAACGAAGCTTAGGACCCATCCCTGAGAATTTGACTTTAAAAAGGAAATATGTATTTCCATGAACAGAAATTTATAACTTTAAATAACTTTACTGAGGTATCATTTATATACAATAAACTGCACATGTTGAAAGTGTACAATTTATTGAGTTTTGAGATATGTGTACATCCATTAACTATCACTGCAGTCAATGTAATGACCATTTCCATCAATCCCCAAAGTTTCTTCAAGCTCCTTTGGAATTCCACCCTCCTGCCCCTTCCATGTTTGCCAGCCCCCATCCTTAGACAAACGCTGATCAATTTTCTGACAATATAGATCAGTTTGCATTTTCTAGAATTTTGTATAAATAAGATTACACATTATGTACTCTTTTGTGTCAGTCTTTCACTCAGCATAATTATTTTGAAATTCATCTATTTTGCCAGATACATATATCAATAGCTTTATTTTTTGGAATAGTATTTCAAATAGTATAGACATAACACAATTATTGTTTACCCATTTACCTATTGATGAACATTTGGGGTGATTCCAACTTTCATATTACAAATAAAGCTGAGATGAAGTTTGATGACAAATGCTTAATGAAGGTGCACTTATACTTTGCTTAGGTGAATAAATATCTACCAGTGGAATGTCCGAGTTAGGCTATAGGCCGACATTTAACAATTTAAATTTTAAGAAAGTGAAAACTATTTTCCAAAAATGTTTGATCGTTTTACACTCCCATCAGCAATGTATGAAAGTTTCCATTGTTCCACATCTTTGTCAACATTAGCATAGTCAATCACTTTAATTTTAGCTGTTGTGATAGGTATGTAGTGCTGGATTTTCATCTGGATCTACATTTTTCTTACATCTAACAAGGGTAAGTTTCCTTTTCTGTGCTTATTTGCCATTCATACAACTCTGAGTTATCTGTTCAAGTATTTCCCCCATTTTTGTCTTTCTTTACATAGTTTTTACTTTTAGGAATACAGTAATCCCCTTTCCATGGTTTCAGTTACCTGCAGTCAATTGTGGTCTGAAATATTAAGTGGAAAATTCCAGAAACAAACAATTTATAGGTTTTCAGTTATGCACCATTCTGAGCAGCATGTTCTGCTCTGTCCCACATGGAATGTGAATCATCTCTTTCTCCAGCATATTCACTGTGTAAACTACACCCACTTAGTCATTTAGTAGCAGTCTGGGTTATTAGATTAAAAAAACCATAGTATATCTTGGGTTCAGTACTATTCCCTATTTTAGGCTTCCACTGGGGATCCTGAAACATATCCCCCATGGAAAATGGGAACTACTATACATATTCTAGATACAAGTTTGGTATCGGATATGTAATTTGAAACTATCTTCTCACAGTCTGATTCTTGTTTTCCCACTTCCTTACCTGTGTCTTTCAGAAAGTAGAAGTTCTTAAGTCTAATTTATTGTTGTTGTTATTGTTTTATGGATTGTACTTTTGGTGTGATAACTAAGAAATCTTTGCCTTGCCCAAGATAATAAAGATTTCCTCTTGTGCTTTCTTCTAGCTTTACAGGTTTAAATTTTACCTAAAGAGATTTCAATGTTTGTGTTTGTTAGTATACAGAATATATACTGATTGATATAGTTGTTTAGGTTTTATGGTTAGGTCTCTGATCCATTTTGAGTTAATTTTTATATATGGTGTGAGGTATGGCTCTACATTCATTTTTGCATATGGATATCCAGTTCTTCCAACACCTTTTCTTGAAAAGACTATTCTTTTGCAACTGTGTTACTTTTGCACCTTTGTCAAAAATCAGTTGCCTGTATACATACGGCCCTATTACTGGAATCTGTTCTATTCCATTGATTTATGAGGAGTTCAGCTCCAGGCCAAAATTCTGTGTGTGAGCCCTGAGGCCCAATCATAGGCAATTCAAGGCTTTGACTGGCAGGCCTTACGGGCAAACTTGTCCTCCCCTCACTAGACTTAGTGCACAAGCACTTTATTCCAGTCTGAATGGAATTTTAGTCAAAGACATAGGCCCTTCTAGTCCTGTCATGTTCATGTGCATATCGACATTATTCCTGGCACCTCCATTTAGAGGCTTCTTTTTCAGGGCAAAGATGAAGCACTTACTACTCTACCTCACGAAAATCTACTTTATATGGGTGCTTGAGCTGAGGGACTGCTTCTTACTCTGCTTATTACTTTCCCACTCCAATCTCTCCTCATCATCCAATCTTAGTAATCTAGGTTCACAAAAAGACAGGACTCTTCAGCAGTGAGAAAATTTCTCTCATTTGTGTTGTACATCCTCTCACTCTTGTCAATACCATTCTGTAAGGAAAAATAAAACACTAGGACTCAGCACTTGTCTCTTTTACTTTGTGCTGGAAAGTGAATAAAAGTTTGATTGATACTTTGCTAGTGTAAGTTTGGCTCATTGTTCTTTTTTTTTTTCCAAAGATGGAGTCTCTGTCACCCAGGCTGGAGTGCAATCTTGGCTCACTGCAACCTCTGCCTCTCAAGCTCCAGCAATTCTCATCCCTCAGCTTTCCGAGTAGCTGGGTTTACAGGAGAGTGCCACCACACCTGGCTAATTTTTGTGTTTTTAGTAGAGACGGGGTTTAGCCACGTTGTCTAGGCTGGTCTTGAACTCCTGGCTTCAGGTGGTCCACCCACATCAGCCTCCTAAAGTGCTTGGATTACAGGTATGAGCCACCACACCTGGCCTAAGTTTGGCTCATTGTTCTAATTGACCATCTTGGCAACTGGAAGCTTCACCATCGAGTTACCTATTTTCTGCCATTGCCACATGCTTTTAATTGCAATAGCATTATAGTAACTCTTGGTATGAATTAGTGTTAGTCTTCCAACTTTGTTCTTTTACAAAGTAATTTTGCATATTCTAAGTCCTATAAACTTGTATATAAATTTTAGAATGTATTTTTCAATTTGTACAAAAAGTCCTGTTAGGCTTATGATTGGAATCCATAGATCAATCTGAGCAGAATTGTCCAAATACATATTAACAATATTAAGTATTTTATAATTTTTATGCTATAATTTTCTTATTTTCAGTGTATTTGTCTACTAGTATATAGGTATATATATATAGAGAGAGAGACAGAGATTTCTCTATAATTATGTATCCTGCAATATGGTTAAACACATTAATTCTAGTAGCCTTTGGTAGCTTTCATAGAATTTTCTCAATAAATATAGTTTTACTTCTTTTTTTCCCATCTGGATGATTTTATTTGATTGATTGATTGATTGATTGATTGCCTGAATGCACTGACCAGAACTTTCAGTGCAATGTTGAATAGAAGTGATGGCAACGGCAGGCAGTCTGGTGTGGCAGCTGCAAGCAGGGCACTGGGAGGAGGTGGACAGACCCCCGCCAACTTCTATAGTCTGCAACCCTTGAGGCTCCCCCGATGGAGCCCAGACAGTCTCATGGGGCTCTGGTCTGCCTCTGAGGGTGGGGGCCATAGGGGAAGCTCAGGGGAATGTCACCCCTGCCCCAGATGCTGGCTCAGGCCTAGTGAGGACCTGGAGTGCCCCAGGCTGCAAGGGGGTGTGGCACGGTGCCATGCTCCATGGGGCCACCAGAAACCAAGGGAAAAGCAGGAGCCCTGCCCCTTTCATGTTGTCAGGGTGGGAGCTCCCCAGGTGCAATTTCAGATGCCCCAGGTGCAAACTGCAGCTGCCCACACTGCAACTGCAACCCGGGAACCCCTCTGCTCTTGGGAGCTGGGACTAGGCAGGAGCTCTGCCCTCCTATATGGGGCTGCAGCCAGTGGAGTCATGGCAAGCAAGTAGGAGGCCCCCCATCCCCCACAGATGTAGCCGCCCAAACCAGGGCTGTACACCCAGGCATTCCTGCACTCTTTGGGGGCCTGGGAATGGCCCCCTTGCCCTTGCAGGTTCAGAGGTGCCTGCTCCCACTGCCTGGCCTCTCCCTGCTCTCAGTTCCCTCTTTGATCTCTGAGTGGGGTTGGGGCAGGGCTCTAGCATTGTCACAGCCCAGTCCATGTATGCAAGCTCAGGGAAGTGCTGACATGCCAGCCCTCTGCTGCCTTGGCCTCCTCTGGACTTCGGGCACCAAGGAGTGCCAGAGGAGAAGCTCAAGGGGGACTGAGGGCAGCTGGGCACCGGCCTGCAGGTGCCCCTTGGTGCCAGAAACCGTCTGCCATGGATGGTTGTGGGAGGCAGACAAGCTACTGGGCAAAAGGGAGCAGGTCCCCAGGGAAGCCCAACCTTCAGGACAGGCAGCCGTGAGGGCTGACAGCTGGGATCCAGACCCATAGACCAGAATGGGGACTTAAGGTACCTTTTCCAGGCTGCCCATGGACCAGTCAGCAGGCACTTCTTCCCCTCTGAGGTCTGCAAAAGCCACATGCTCAGCCAGAACAGGGCAGAGGATGGAGAGAGGATGGTCAGCTGTAGAGAGGAGCTACCCTCTCTGCTGATGGCGGGAGACAACCAGAGAACCAGCTGCAGAGAGAGAGGAGCTACCCTCTCTGCTGATGGCGGGAGACAACCAGGGAACCAGCTACTGAGAGGAGCTACCCTCTCTGCTGATGGCGGGAGACAACCAGGGAACCAGCTACTGAGAGGAGCTACCCTCTCTGCTGATGGTGGGAGACAACCAGAGAACCAGCTGCGGAGAGGAGCTACCCTCTCTGCTGAGAGCTTCAGAGATCTGCAGAGATGTCAGAACAATCTGACTGCAGAGAGGAGCTACCCTCTCCAGGGCCTCCTCTCTGACGAGACCTGCAGAGACAACAAGAGGATGGGAGGACATGTTGAGCATTGAAGATCCACACACTCCAGGGCCTCCTCTCTGCTGAGAGCTGAACACTTGAGTGGACAACCTGCCTGCAAAGAGGAGTTACCCACTGTGGGTCTCCTCTGAGCTGTTCTAACACTAAATAAAGCTTCTCTTTATCTTGCTCACTTGTCTGCCTACCGTGTTCTTTCTGGATGCAGGACAAGAACTCGGACAAAGGTGTCAGAAGCCACAGATGTCTCTGACCAGAAAAGTGACACCCCAAATGATGGTTCCTTCCTGTAACAGAAGTGGTCAAGCAGAGATCCTTGCCTTCTTCTTAATATTAGATGGAAACCACTCAGTTCTTCATTATTAAATATCATATTAGCTACAAGTTTTTCACAGATGTCCTAAAATGCTGAGTAGTTTTAATCAGTAATCAGTGTTGGCTTGCTTTCTCTGCATCTGTTAAGATGATCATTTAGCTTTTCTCTTTTAATGTGTTAATATGTTGAATTATGTTAGTTGATATGTGAATAATAAACAGAACTTTTCTTTCTACAATGCAAATTCCACTTTGTGAATTTTCCTTCTGTAGTGTTGAGTATGACTAGAAAAATACTGCTTATAATTTTTCACTAGAAATTCTATTTCACATATATATTTAGATATGTATTTCTTCTTGAGTGAGTTTTAGAAGTTTATATTTTTAAAGAAATGTGTTCATTCCATCTAAATAGTTGAATTTATTGGCATAAGTTGTTCATAATATTGTATTATTATCCTTTTAATATTTATTTGCCAAATATGTAGTGATGTTCAGTCTCATTTCTGATATTGGAAATTTGTGTGTGTTTGTTATTTCTTTGGTTGGGTTTTTTTGTCAGTCCAGCTAGAGATTTATCAATTTCTCACTGATCTTCTCTAAGAACCAACTTTTATTTTTATTAATTTTTCCCTTATTTTTCTGATTTTTGTTTCATTGCTTTCTGCTCTGATCTTTATTAACTCTGTTATTCTTCCTTTCAGTTTAATTTATTCTTCTCTTTAAAGTTCCTTAAAGCTATGGCTGAAGTCACTGATCTGATACCTTCCTTTGTTCGTAGGCATTTATGCTGTAAATCTACCACCACCACCAGCGCCCTAAGATACACTTAGTGGCACCCTACATATTTTGATATGTTGCAATTTCATTTTATTCAGTCAAAATATCTTGTAATTTTCCTTTCGATTTCTTCCTTAAACCATGAGTTATTTAGAAGTGTGTTACTTAGTTTTCATATATTTCGGTGATTTCCAGAGTTCCTTCTGTTATTGATTTATAATAGATTTCCATATGATCAAAGAGAACACTTTATGTGACTTGAATTATTTAAATTTATTGATCTTTATTTTGTAGCTCAGAATATGTTTGATAGCTATTGCTTGAATGTGTCCCCTCCAAAATTTAGGTGTTTAAACTCAATGGCCAATTTGATGGCATTAAGATGTGGGGCCTTTAAGAAGAGATTAGGTCTAAGGGATTCTCACCTGGTGAACGGAATTAGGTGTCCTCATAAAGGGGTTTGAAAGAGTTGATCCCCTCTTGTCTTCCCATTTTCTACACTGTGAAGATGCAGTGTTTCTCCTTTTTTGGAGGATGCAACTTCTACTAGACACCAAATGCCTGCATCTTGATCTTAGATTTTCAGTCTCAAGAACTGTGAGAAACAAATGTCTAGTGTTTATAAATACCCAGTTTCAGGTATTATCTTAGAGCAGCAACAAAGGACTATAACATTTATCTTGATAAATGCTACATGAATGCTTGAAATGTGTTCTGCTTTTGTACAGTGTTCCAGAAAGGTAATTTAAATCAAGTTAGTTGATAGTGTTATTGTTCAAAGATTCTATATCTCTATTAATTATATATCTCCTTGTATTATTGAGAGAAGGATATTGAAATATTTTACTTTAGTTGTTAATTTGTCTAGTCTCTTTGTAGTACAGTTGGGTTTCGCTTCATCTTTTTTGAAGGTTTGATATTAGGTGCATAGACATTTAGGACTGTAACATCCTCTTGATTTACTTTTATCATTATGAATGGCTTTCTTTGTCCTAGGTAATATTCGTTGGTCAGAAATGTACTTAGTCTGATACTAAAATAGTGATACCAGTTGTCTGTTGAATAGCATTAGTATTGTATATCTTTTCCTATACTTATGCCTTAATTAGTGTCTTAAATTCAGTTTTGAGTAGGCAGCATATAGTTGTATCTTGCTTAATATTCAATATTATAATCACTGCTTTAAAATCAGAGTGTTTAATTAAAATAATGTACTTATTGAGACAGGCTTAAATCTACTAAAATTACTTGTTGTTTTTTTCCACAGTGGTTCTTTGTTCTTTTTTCTGTCCTCTTTTCGATTGTCTGTTTTTTCTCTCTCATCTTTTTTTACTTTTGCTTACCAGCTACAATTATGTGTTGTGTTCCATTAATGGCTCCTTTAACTTACTGTTTTTTTTACCTTCAAGTGATATTATACTACTTGACTTATAAAACCACACAAAAGTGTTCTATCTGTGCCATTGTGAAAATCCCTCTTCTGTACTATTCTTTTCATGCATTTTATTAATACTTCTATATATTGTTAGCTTCACAATACATTTTTAAATTAATTTTGCCTCAATTAGATTTTTTGTTGATCTCTTGCTTAGTTAATGTTATCTAACTTTTTCTATCACGTAGGGTTCAGATTACTCTCAATGAAGTTCAAGAAGCCAAACTGACCTCATTTGATAATATTTCAATTATTACCTTCTTCCATACATCTCTAAGTTCTGGTGTGCTTGATCTTGTTCTACTTGAAAGATCAATTTCCCCATAGAACTGATGTTTACAGTTGTTTAGATAAGCATAAAAATTGACCCACCTGGTCATAAACCTTGAAACTCATGCTTGACATTTGTCTTATCTGAGTACCTTTCTCAGGAAACTGACCAACAGGCATCACAGATGTCAAGAAACTGAAATTTACCAGATCACCGCTTTTAGACAGTGAGATGCTAGACCTTTCATCAGTTATGATTGCCTAACCAACCAACCACTCTTTGTTGACCAATGCCTTTTTCTTTCCCCTCCTTAATTCCTATTTTCCTCACATGTAGCTACAGTGTTTCCCCTCTACATAAATCTCTCTTGTAGTCGGTTGGGGAGACTGATTTGAGACTTATCTCCTGTCATTTGGCTGACATCACCTGAATATATATAGCCTTTCTTCCCTAGCAATATTCATTGTCTCTGATTGAGTTTCTGTGTGGTGAACCATGAAACCTACACTGAACCCCTGGCATTTTGGTAACAAATGTGTTGCTCGTGGCTCAGCTGCCACGGAATAAGATTTTTGGAAGTCCTCCTAGTAGCTACCTGATCATTTTCAGCTGAAGGTAGGTTTTGGTTTATTTCTCTCTTTGGCCCAGAAACTGCCAGCCCCAACCAGATTCCTAATTGCCTAGGAAAAACAGCCTTTGAAATTTGGCACCTGTTTCAGGGCAGGTGACTGTCCTTTGTGGGTCCAGAAAGCAGGAATTTTTCCTCTCAATTTGGGAAATTCCAAAAGAATTTCTGTTTGCAGGTTGAAAACACACCATCTACTGAAAGAGAATGCACCCTGGCTTTTTCAGTTTGGACACTCTTGGGGCTTGGCTTGTGGGTAGCTGCTTCATTTGCATTTTGTTTTGTTAATTGTTTGTGTATGCGTCGATGGGAGGTCAGGGTTCAATCACAGGATGCAGCCCACTGAGATAAATTTTTCAAAGTTGGTCTGATTGTAGTTGTGGGCCGATGGAGTGGGGGAAAGTCTGTTATATTACTCTGAATGTGCCTGATCTTGTCTGATCTCAGAAAGTCTTTGAATTACAGTGGTAACTTAACATTGGATTTATTTTCCCCTCAAACAGGAAATTAGGATGGAGTTCCTTGTATCTAGGCTTCTGTGCTGCTGTTCTAAGCAGGGTAGGGCCTGCTTAGTATGTGATATTCTTCTGTGGTGCTATTTGGTCCCAGTGTTCTTTAGAGTCTGGGGAGATTGGCCTTTAAATTCAAATTCTCATGGAAACTTCTTTACCCAGAATTTGGGCTCACCGCTTTCACTGGATTAGTTATCAGAGCAAACAAAGTTTAACCATGTGACCATATTTCTAAACTGGCGAATTTGTGCTGCTATTTCATGGCTTTGTATTGCTAACTCATGGAGTTCTAAGGTAAAAGCTATTAGATCTTTGCCTATATGTGTGTATACAAGTTTAGATTTGTTTTTGTATATGTACATTTATTATGTTTTATGTTGTGTTTCCTGAATTGGCTTATAAATAAAAACAGCACTCATAAAATAAGTAAACAAGTCCAAATATTTTTCAAGTTCACATGATTTCATTAAATCTTTAATAAATAAATTTTAAAAATATTGGTAAAATAAAAGGAATTAGTAGAGATGTCTTTGGAATTGTCAGGATATATTTTTCTGGTTTTTATATTTGTCTGTGTTAGATATTTTAGGGTCTCAAGGTTTGACATAGAAGGTTATAAAACTATAAACCCAGCCAAAACAAAATAATCTTTATGTAAATTTTTTGACAATTGTGACTAATTTAATGTCGTTGGTTTAATAAAAACAGCTGAATCTTCTGAATTTTTGGCAAAATGCCCATGTATTTAACTTTAAGTTTCTTACTTAAGTTAACCCCTGATATTCACAGGCTGTAAAATGGTGGTTACCAAGGAAATAACCTGAAATTATAAGTAGCTCTGTTAAATATCTCAGTTTTCAGGAGAAATGTAGATAAACTGTTAAAAATGAAAAAACTGAGTAAAGGTAAATGGGATAAATGCTTGTTGGTGAACTTTTTGTGTAATTTAAAATCTTTAAATTATTTCTAATGTTCATTGAGTGCCTGGATCATTTCTAATCAAAAAATAGTTATAATATGGAAAAGCATGTTTTTAAAAATTGTAGAATGTTCTCAGGTATAAAACACTAATATCTGATAGATAGTTCTGGATTTTTTGCTTCCTGGTTTTCACCAAAAGTTAAGATTAATATGAATAATAATTTTAGTTAATATGTAATTCTGTACATAAAATTTGCCAAAGAAGATGTTTTCTTATTGACAAATGAAATAATATTATCTAATTCAAAAGTTAATGTTTAATTCAAATTATGGACTTGAACGATTACTTATGAAACAAGGTAGAAAGAAATAAGTAGGTAGGGGGAGAGATGTGGAAAATGTTATGGCTACTAAGATATGTTTTTGGGAAGTAAAGTTATAAAGAAAAGATAATAATTTTATATAAAAAAGGATCTTGTATGGTAAATTGTTGTTCTAAATTAAAGTGACTGGTTATTTTAAAAAGAGAAAATTTGGGGCAAAACAGAAAGTCCAAGCGTGTTGTAGATAATTGGTGTAAGTCATGATTTCTTTTTCTGTTTCTCCATATGTCTATCTTTATGCAAGTACAGAGAAAATAGTTGAAAGAGTTTGGATAATAAAATAATATTTAAAACTTAATCGAAAGTTGGAGAAATCTAGCTAATTAACATTGCTCATATTTGAAGCTCTTAGTCTTGATGAAGGTAAAATAAGAAATATTGTAAAGAAGTATTAAGTTGGTGCAAAAGTAATTGTGATTTTTGCCATTATACATTGGAAGTTTGACAATTCTTTTTTTAATATAGCTAAGCATGAAGCTAGTTTTAGGATAGGGCCAAATTTGACATAAATGCTTACATTGTTTTGTTTCACACTATATTTGCTATTCTGCATAGACAGTAGTAGCATTAAAGTACTTACTCATCATGTGCCTCAGTAACTTTCTTAGATCTACAGTGGTCTTGGTAGACTTAAAGCCATTAATTTGTATGCCAGGAACAAAATATCCATCATGTGCTTTTTTAGGCTCTTGGTGACACTATGTCCTCTATAGTGAGAGAAAAATTTGAGGTTGATTTCCTGTTTATTTGTTTTTGCTTTTGATTTTCATTTATTTGCTGTTTTACATAAAACCATTGATTTTTTAAATTTCCTAATGGAAGACTTTTGTTTGGTTCTATGAATATTAATTTTGTTTCCCATGCATTTTCAACAATTCATTATTTGCTCTATTTTTCTAAAATTCCTAAGCTACATTTGCCAAGCCTCCAAAAAGATGACAGAGTACACTGGCCTTTAAAATTGGATTGGTTTTGCTTACTTTTGATGATATGGAAAGCTATAAGAGCTTTCAGCTCCTGGCTGAAAACAAAAGACTTATTTTTACAAGTTCTGACCAGAGATACTGCATGGTTTTGTTATTTGGGAAAGTAGGTAAGAGTAGAAATGTATAAATGGTGTTTATTTAATAGATAATTCAATTGAATCAATAATTTAAGTTGGTTTAAGCACTTTTTTCTTTAGGTAATGAGGAAATAATGTGATATGGGTACAAAGTTTTAATGTTCAAAAATAACTGGGCTTGTCTTTGAAAAAATTATGACAGTGATTTCTCTCAAACTACTTCGTGTTTACCATTATTAAAATTAAGTGACATTTCCTTGAACTAAGCAAAAATTTTCAAAAGTGATACTTTCTACTGATTTTTGATCCCAAATCTTTTATTACTCTTGGGTTTTCTTGTGTATGCTTGAAAACAAAATATGTGCAAGTATTGCGCTGATTTGAAAATTCTAGTGGTGAAAGCTACCTCATCATTTGTCAGCACTATATCTAAAAGTCAGTCTTGTAAATGAGTGATGTCAATCTTTAAAAATAGCTAAAAAGAAATTATTGGGTGCTTATTGTTTCTTTGGTTTTGTTTTCTTGTATAATAGTTAAGCGAAAGAGATTATTTATGCTAATATTGAATTTCCACAACTGATATTTGCATTTACCACTGTTTAAATATTGAGAGAAAAGTTAATTGTCTTACTTTAATAAGGTTGGCATAGGAACTATCATATATTTTATACACTTTGTCATATTTTGTCAGTAGGATGCTAGCAACTAGGCATATATGAGGAGTAACCTAACCACTTTAATACAATGGCTTGAAGTGCTGCAGACAGTAACTCTTAGACACTAAATCACAATATTTTCATTTGTGACATGTTAGAGAGAATAATAGGACTTTCTGCAGTGTTAATAAACTGAATCACTGATTTCTAAATGTTCTTTCTTATGTTTCTAAACATTTCATTAAACATTGGCTTCTGTTCTTAGCATAAATGCATATACTTTATCATTTATATTATAGATAAAAACTTGTGTTACAGGAAAGTAGTCTATCTGCATATCACAGATGGAATGCTCCTTTAATAAAATTTTATTTCTGTATTGCTTTTAAAGTCTTTTGATTATCACTTTGGTTAAACGAATAACTATTATTTTATAATAACTTGTAGTTTTGTTTTGATCAAATAATTTGACCTTTTAACATCCTCAATAAACATGCTATTAACTAATCTTTGTGCTGTTAAATTACAAGGCTTTGACTCCTGGGTCTGAAAAAGGCACCAACTCCTACTAAATCTTGAGCATTGATGCCAGTGAAAGCTTCATCTTTAGGTCCAAGAGAAGGTGAAAATCAAAATGAACTGTTTTTGTGAGGCACATAGCCTGAAATTAAAACTATTCAATCCCTCTAAGTCCAGGGACCATCACAGAAGAGGTGGGAGCATGAGTTGTAAGGGCCAATTTTGAGGAATAAAATTACTTCAGACCCTCCAGATCAAGGATGGGCACACAGATACCTAAATATCTGACAAACTGAGGATTTTTCTCTCTCTAAATTTCTTAACTCAAATAGGTTTAGCAAAATGCTTATGTTTTGTATGGCTAATTGCTACAAGTTAGTGTCTACGACCAGAATTAAATTATGTAACCTCACTTTTTGGCCTTTGGTTTTTTGGCTTTTATGTTGCTTAAAAGATTTTAAGGGTTAATGAGTGCCTTCTCACCTCAATCAGTACCTGGATAAATGTTTCAAGAATGGCTATAGGTTTTTTTGACTGTAAGTCCCTTGGCCATAGAGATCTCACTGAGGAACAGGATGGACCTGGGGCAGGTAGCCACATCACCCCAGCAATGATACGGGACAAAATAAAATGTTGTAATTAATACTGCTTCTGGCAAATCTTGGCCAAGAAGCAGGAATGTAAACGAAAATATAATCATAAGCCTATGATACGGTTGGCTTTGTGTTCCCACCGAAATCTTACCTTGAACTGCAACCCGCAGGTGTCAAGGGAGAGACCTGGATCATGGCGGGTGCTCTTTCCCCCATGCTGTTCTCATGATAGTGAGTTCTCACAAGGTCTGATGGTTTTACAAGGCAACTTTTCCTGCTCTTGCTGCTCTTGCTCACTCTCTTGCTTGCCCCCATGTAAGACTGCCTGCTTCCTCGTCCACCACGATTGTAAGTTTCCTGAGGCCTCCCCAGCCATGCAGAACTGTGAGTCAAATTAACCTCTTCTTTACAAATTACCCAGTCTCAGGTATGTCTTTACAGCAGTGTCAGAAGAGACTAATACAGCCTCTCTCCTAACTGACCAGATCCCTTCTGTGGCAAACGGGACCTCAGAAGAAAACCTGAAAACTGAGTTCCCAGCCATGATCTGATGGGAGATCAGACACCTCTTTATATCCCCTTTCTTTTGAGGTCTAGACACAACAACTGACCAGAACTGTACAGTCTATGTCGAGGCCTATCCCAGTAGGAGTGAGAAAGCTACTGAAGCAAAGGCTCTAATGAAGGAAATAGTTCCTTGATATGAACTTCCACCACAGTCATTTTAGTGTTCTTTTATGTATTTAAATTTTATATAAATGGTATCCTATTACATGATTTTTGCTGTTCCATGTCACAGCAAGATGCTCAGGACATAATAAGCAATCATGTTAAATATTATGAACAAAATAATTTATTACATTTTTCTTTCTCTCTCTCCTTTCTTTTCTTTCTCTTTACCTCCCTTTCTTTTTTACTTTCTCTTTCATTCTGTTTCCCTCTCCTCCCATTATTTCATTTGTTCATTGATGACATCCAATTCCTGTTCTCAGTTTAAATTTTCAGACTTGTTTTCTCCTAATTCCTTGCATGTATACTATATTAAAAACTCTTGGATTAGTCTCACGTTTCCCCAAATATGTTATGAATTTGTATATCTTGGCTTTAGCTCATGCTCTTCCCTTAACTTAGAATTATGTTTTTCCATGTCTGCTTGTCCATGTCTCCCTTTCTCAAGAGCCAGTTTAGATGTCATTTTCTGTATCATATCATGTTGGATTATCTCAGCCATAAAAATCCTCCTCCATATTTCATGCCATTCCATGTCATGCACTGTAAATAGCACGTTTCTGGAGTTGAAGCTCAGATCTTTCTCTATGTATGCTATTTCAATCAATCTAACAATTTTGAGCCTCTAATATTTTACCTATTAATGAGGAAAATAATTCCTAAATCAAAATTTGGTGATGTTGAATAAAATTAACTAATATAGGGAATGGAGAGGTTGAGATAGGTAGGAGATGCAGTAGAGTCCCATAATAGACTCACTTAATTTGAGAAGATACACAGAGTAAGAGAGTTCATGTGATGAACATGTGGTGGGAATACTGCATCCCTACCATTCTTTGGTCAGCCTCAGCTCCTGAATTCCCTTGGTTCCATGATCATCTCACTGGACTGTATATGAAGCTCATGTTTGTAGATATTTAGTGCCTAAATGCAAATTAATTACTTCATCTGCTATTCAATTGATGAAATAGCAATCTATTCAAGCCCCGGATGAAAAATTGAATGCATTGAATCTACTGAAAGACAGAAAGCTCATCTTATAGGATACATTTTGACTGTAGATGATTTCAGAGTTTAGAATATAATCCTCGCCTGAGATGCCCTATCTCTATCCCAAGTAACTAACTTAATGTGGAGAGAAAGATCAGTCTTGGGGTTTCTGGTTTCTGGCTTGGATAGCTAGGTAAATAATGGTACAGTGATTAAAGATAAGGAATACATGAAGAGAAGAATGTTTTAATGGTATATGAATATGTAACAAACATTCTGGCAGATACTGGGATACCTCTGGAGACTCAGCTGGCAACAAGAGTTTGGGGAGATTTTTTTTCTTAGAATTGCCATCAAAATGACTGTCTTCTAACTACTTATATTTTCCAGTTTCTCCATCCAGTTTCTAGTTTCTGGTAAACAGAATGGGATCAGCCCAACCTGAGTCTGTCAATTTTGTCCACTTAGGCCAAAGGAAATATCACAGGCTAGGCTGTTACCCCAATGTACATCTACTTCTGGAGAGAGAATAAATCAGTTTTCAGACATGTCAAGTTTGAGGTCCCTAAAGGAGAAATTTTCAGGGATCATTTGGTTATATGGGTATGGAGTTAAGAAAAACTTGATTCCCCAAAATAGAGATATGAGTGTCTAGAACACAAGGAAATTTCAGAGAAGAATGAAGGTGTGTGTAGACTGAGAAAAGGGCTACATGCCAAATCTTTGAGAAGATTTTAAAAAGCAAGTGGAGGGAAAGTAGAAGACACCCAGGGAGACTGAGAACAGTATGAGAGCCACAGAACAAAGGACATGTGAGGGCTGGAGTGCGTATAGGCATACAACAGTGATCCAGAAATTTCTCCATTCCATAGATATAGTATTCCTTTGAAGGCTTACAGCAGAAACAAATTTCAATTGAACAAATCACCATCTACTTTGCAAGAAATCTGTATCTAGAGAGAAACCTTAGAAGTATCGTTTTTAGGATCACAGAATAAATGACGATGGAAAATTCATATTTTAGTTTCTTTTGCCCCCTCAAACTTTAATCAGTCATGATAACTCTCATGTCATCCCTTACAGATTTGCTCTTTTGACAACATCAAAAATTGAAAATAAGAACAAATAGAAAGGCACTAACAGGAGAGTATAGAGCAGAAATGTTTTATCCAAAGCGTTGATGAGCTTTTCTAAGCAGGAGTATGAATTTAGAATACCGTAAAACTCTCTAGCAAAAACTAGAATTCATACAGATATGGAAGAAAATGGCTTGTAAATTAAAAATACCACAGGTTTATTTTTCTGTGTGGTCCCAGAATATAAGAGTAATGTGTGTTAGGCTTTGAGTTTCTTCTGATTTTTGCAAATGAGGGAGAGGACAGTATAAGTAGTGACATAAAGCATTTTTTAAATGAAAGTGATAGGCCTATAACATAATCTTGATTTTTGTCAAAAGTCTGAAGAGTGAGAAGTTAAATTTTAAAGTTCAACCAATACATCAGTTTTCATAATAAGTAACTAACTAGTTGTTTGATTTAATTTAAACACTTTCATGCATTCTTCATATGGGCTTGTATGTGTCAACACAGTTACGTCAGTAGAAGAAAATTTGACAGGAACAATATGTTGAAATGGATTAAAAAGCAAACTACAAAAGATCAACCAATTCAAAATCTCAAAACACAGTATTTACAGTAGAAAAAAGGAATAAATTAATATTCACTCTTAAATTCTAGGTGAATGTGGGATGTGTGAAAAACCTGACTACAACTACAAAGTACTCAGATAAACAGCAATTCTTTGAAAAACATTTTTTTTCTCAGTTAGGGTAACTTTTCTCTTCTTTTTAACAGTTAAACGTACTTTGAGACTTATTTCTTATGTTATTGAATATGGAAAGATCCTTTACTGTAGGTTAAATTTTGCCTCAGAATCTAAGACATGAGGTTACAATATTTTAGAAACCGTATTTTAACCTGTAACATACAAACAAAATAATACCATATAATTTCATAATGGAACATCACCATATTACTTCTGATATATGCTAAAATAAAGAGTTACTGATTTTTTTTTAGGATCACAAGAACTTTTGAAAACAATAGCAAGGGGTTATGAAAATTTACTGCCAAATTATGGCTAAAATTTTAGGTATTGGTTCATTCTTGCATTGCTATGAAGAAATACCTGGGACTGGATAATTTATAAAGCAGAGGTTAATTGGATCATGGCTCTTCAGAATGTACAGGAAGCATAGTGGCATCTGTTTCCGGGGAGGTCTCAGGATGCTTCCAATCATGTCACGGCGGAAGGCAAAGGGGGAGTCGGGCATCTCACATGGCAGGTGCAGGAGCAAGGTGACGTGGGGAAGGTGCTACACACTTTTAAACAACCAGATCTCATGAGAACTCACTACCATGAGGACAGTACTAAGTGAGATGGTGCCAAACCACAAGAAATCATCGCTACGATCCAATCACCTCCCACCTCGCTCCACCTTCAACATTAGAGATTACAATTTGACGGGAGATTTGAGCACAGACACAGATCCAAACCACATCATTTTCTATGTATTTTTGATGATTAGGAATTGTATCCTCTGTCAGTTTTGATTTGGGAGGCTTAATTCCCAAATATGTTGTTTAGCTTGTCTTCGTTCTTTGCTACAGACAAATAAAAACATTAACCCTTTTCTACTGTTTCGAAACTACTTGGCCCTGGAGGCAGAGTTGGAAAGCCCTGGAGATTGTGGGAAGCTCTCCAGAAATCCATACCATCCCTAGGAAATTAGAAGTTTATAGTAATATAATTGGTGCTATATAACACATTCTTCACATAAGATAAAATTGTATAGATGAAGAAAGATAACCAAAAAAGGGTTTTGGCTTGTTCAGTGTCCCATAGTCATGTAGGGGAGGGAACTAAGACTTAACTTCCTGATCAAATGTTGAGTTTCCTATTGCTTTTCTCAGGAATTGTCATTTGATATTGGCTTACTTACTTCATAGCATAATATAATGGGGAACAGCAAAGCAGCATGGATTTCAAAGTAGGAAAAACTTGGATTTGAAGTCTGACTTTGTCATTTAGCTGTTTGGCTTATGCACATTATTTATATTCTCTGTGTCTCAGCTTCTGAGCTATAAATTGCTTAATTATAAATAATAATATTTTGTCTCCTGGTGCTATAAGGATTAAGTGAGACAATGCATATAGTGTTTCGAACAAAGATCAACCCATAGTGGGCTTTCAACAAATGCTATTTCTCTCTCTCTCTTAATAAAAGGAAAAGAAAAATGTTGTTAATCAGTCAAGAAACTTGGTTGTAGCGACAGAAACCTAACACAAACCAAACAGAATAAAAAGAAGCCTGAAATTCTCAGACAATCAAGCTGTGGGAGGGGCAGGCAGCCTCACAGAATATTAGAACCAAGGAACACAGCTAGCTCTCTCCCCATCTCTCCTCTCTGCTTCTTTTTGATAGCTTCCCTATTTACTCCGCTCACATCTCCTTTCTACCCTGTTAGAAATACGGCTTCTGACAACTCTGAGACTCACACTTCCCTGCTTTACTACTAGAGAGGGACTGAGAGTATTTTTCTGGTCTCATATTAAAACACTTGATCCTTATTTGTCACTCCAATTATGGACTAATCGCCTAAGGAAGAAAAGGAGAATTCCATTATTGCCTGGGCTTCAGTGTTGAGAAAGGGATGTGCTGTATTGTTGAAGTGTTCACTATAAAAACACAACAAATTATAATGTTGAGTGAAATAATACATTGAAAAAGGAAACAGAAAACAGACATCAACTGTATAAACTTTAAATACATGAAATAATACTTTTCTCATTTTATGTACAGATATATGTAGTAAAAATAGAAAAATATATATATAAATGATGCATGCCAAATTCAGACAGTGATTTCCTTGGGGAAGAGAGATAAAGAAGGAATGTAAGCATACTGCACAGGCAAAAGTTAGAAGTATGCCCCCTGAAAGCTGGAACAAGACAAGGATGTCCATTCTCAGCACCTCTATTCAACATTGTACTGACAGTGCTACTCAGAATAATCAGACAAGAGAAAGAAATACAAGGCATCCAAATAGGTGAAGAAGAAGTCAAACTCTCTGTCTTCTGTGATGATATTACTCTATACCTAGGATACTTTAAAGACTCTGCTAGAAGGCTCCTGGAACTGATAAATGACTTTAATACAGTTTCAGGAAACAAAACCAGTGCACAAAAATCAGTAGTATTTCTACACACAAATAACGTTCAAGCTGAGAGTCCTATCAAAAACACAATCCCATTTACAATAGCCATGAAAATAGTAAGATACCTCGGAATACATCTAACCAAGGAGATAAAATATCACTACAAGAAAAACTACAGAACACTGCTGAAATAAATCACAGATGACACAAACAGAAAAATATTCCATGCTTGTGGATCAGAAGAAACAATATTGCTAAAATGGCAATACTGCCCAAAACGATTTACAGATTCAACACTATTCTTATCAAACTATTGATGTCATTTTTCATAGAACTAGAAAAACATATTCTTAAATTCATATGGAACTCAAAAAGAGCCTGAATAACCAAAGCAATCCTAAGCAAAAAGAACAAGACCAGATATATCACATTACCCAACTTCAAGCTATACTAAAGGGCTACAGTAACCCAAACAGTATGGCACTGGTGCAAAAACAGACATATAGAACAATGGAATAAAACAGATAACCCAGAGATAAAGCCATATACGTATAGCCATGTGATCTTTGACAAAGTCAACAGAAAGAAGCTTGGGGAAAGGACCTCCTATTCAATCAATGGTGCTGGGATAGCTGGCTAGAAATATGCAGAAGAATGAAACTAGACTCCTACCTATCACCATATACAAAATTAACTCAAACTTGAGTGAAAATTTGAATGTAAGACCTCAAACTATAAGAAGCCTAGAAGAAAACCTAGGAAACACCATTCTGGACCTTGGCCTTGGCAAATAATTTATGACTAAGTCCTCAAATGCGATTACAACAAAAACAAATATTGATAAGTGGGACCTAATTAAACTAAAGAGCTTCTGCACAGCTAAAGAAACTATCAAGACTGGGCATGGTGGCTCATACCTGTAATCCCAGAACTTTGGGAGGCCAAGGCGGGAGGATTGCTTGAGCTTAGGAGTTTGAGACCATCCTGGGTAATACGTCAAAATTCTGTCTCTAGAAAATATACAAAAATTAGCCAGGCATGGTGGCATGTGACTGTAATCCCAACTACCTGTGAGGCTGAGGCATAAGAATCACTTGAATCCATGGGGCAGAGGTTGCAGTGAGCCAAGATCATGCCACTGCACTCCAGCCTGGGCAACAGAGTGAGACTCTCAATTAAGAGAAAAAAAAAAAGAAAGAAGAGAAAGAAACTGTCAACAGAATGAACAGACAACCTACACAATGGGAGAAAATATTTGCACACTATCCATCTGACAAATGTCTAATATCCAGAATCTATAAGGAACTTAAACGACTGAACAAGCAAAAAACAAATAAAGACATTAAAAATAAGCAAAAGACATGAACAGATACTTCTCCAAAGAAGACACACAAGCAGCCAACCAACATGAAAAAACGTTCAACATCACTTATCATCAGAGAAATGCAAATCAAAACCACAGTGAGATACTTTCTCACACCAGTCAGAATGGTTATTATTAAAAAGTCAAAAAACATGCTGGTGAGGCAGTGGAGAAGGGCAAATGCTTATACTGTTGGTGGGAATGTAAATTCGTTCAGCAACTGTAGGAAGAAGTTTAGAGATTTCTCAAAGAACTTAAAAACAGACGACCGCTTGACCCACCAATCTCATTACTGGGTATATACCCAAAGGAAAATAAATCATTCTACCAAAAAGACACCTGCACTTATACATTCATCACAGCACTCTTCACAACATCAAAGACATGGAATCAACCCAGGAGCCCACCGACAGTGGATTGCATAAGGATAGTGTGGTATATATACACAATGAAATTCTACACAGCCATAAAAATAATAAAATCATTTCTTTTGTAGCAAAATGGATGTTGCTGGAGGCCATTATTCTAAGCTAATTAATGCAGGAACAGAAAACAAAATACTGTAAGTGGGAACTAAACATTGGGTATTCATGGACATAAAGTTGGCAACAATAGAAATAGGGATCTACTACAGGGGTGAGGGAGGGATGGGGGCCAGGGTTGAAAAACTAACTATTGGGTACTGTACTCACTACCCAGGTGATGGGATCAATTATACCACAAACCTCAGCATCACATGATATACTCATGTAACAAACCTCCACATGTATCCCAAGAATCTAAAATAAAAATTGAAATCATATTTAAAAAAAGAAAAAATATGTGGAAAAAGTTTTTAAAGAGAAATCTTTAAAGTTTTAGTTAGAAAAAAAAGAAGGAAGGAAAATGGAGGAAAAAAGTGAAGGAAGAGTGAGGAAGAAGAGAAAGAAAGACGAGGGTGGGGAGACAGATCTGAAGAAATTATAACGCTTTTTAATTACATCAAAGTTTTATACTAAGGAGAAAAATAAAATATAATTGTATCTTACAAGAAACCACACACATAGGCATTTTTAGAAGTGGTGGGGAGGTGTTGGTTAGACAAACACAAGACATTCACTGTATTTCAGTTCTCTCTTATTTTCTACAAGCTGCTGTGATTTAACGCAGCAAAGACATGGAACAAGATAACCTTGCCTTACGTGGATTTAAGGTATTACAAACACTCATTGATACAGTTGTATAGTTTATTCAACAAAAAAGTTTTCCCTTTTTAAAATGCTATTATGAAAAGTACCATGCTGGGTACTGAAATGAAGGCTGACTGGTTGATATTAAAATAATCAGTACTCTTTTGTGATAACAAAAAATGAGATGCTTGGCCACCAATTCCTATAGAATATAAAGAAATTCTGTGAAAAGATCAGGATCCAGGTAAATAAAGAAAAGATGCCGACCTCAGATTAGATTTAAAAATAAAAATTATAGTTGTCAACGGAGAGAGAAAACAAACAAGACACTTGCTTTGTCATGAAAGAAAACAAAGGAAAGCAGGAAGGAGTCTTTCACATGAACAATATTTCTACATCTTTTACGTGGTTTAACAAAATGTAGAGGCAGGCTAAGTGGATCGTAAGTTTTGTGCTTACAATTTTCATGAAGGAATTGGTGCTCTTCCTTTTAAGCATATATGACATAAAATTAAATGTTTAACTAATAGAAGAGATATTTGTATTCTATTTGTTTTGTAGAAAGACCTAAAGTAAGATTACTTTTTAAAAAGTCTTCCTTAATGCATTGAACATTACTCAAGAAACCACTTTTGGTTATTTTCTATCCAGATCCATGGATACATACATACTTTATGTCCTCACATTTAGTTGAAGAGACAAAATTAAAATATGTGAAACATCAGATCCGAGAGAGTGAAAAACTGTTAGAGCTTACTCTGTAAGGACTCTGTAACTGGGACAAGTAGAGGAAGGAGTGACTGCAGACTAGGGAGTCAGCTGGAACAAAGGCATCAAGGTGGAACGGCCATGGCGGTTGTTTAAAAGCCTGTTCAAATATGACTACATTTACAAGAAGTTTATATACATACATTGTGCTAAATATAGTAATTTTGTCTAATGTATCTTTAAACACAGTGGAAGAAATTTTTAAAAATGTATAAAAAGAGCCAGTGGTTCCCTTCTATGTTGTTTACTCCATGCATTTTATTTTTGATTTTTGTGTATGCATGTGTGTTGGAGTAGGGGTCACAATCCTGTAGAAAAGAATATCCTTTTACTTGTCTCATGGAAATAATTGCTGGTCTGCAGTTCCACCTTTGGAATTATTTTCTCCTGAGATTCATGACAGATCTTGCCCTGCATTGTATGTTGTAAGCCTGGGTAAAGCCTTATGAGTTCCCCTGTGATAGTCAGGGATGAAGAGATTGTCAGCTTCTCAGAGTTGAGTTCAAATAAGTCCTGGATTTTGCTCTCTCTTCGGAACCCAGCACAGCGTCTGGCTCACGGTAAGTGCTAACTCAAGTTTGGTAAATGAACTAACTAATTGATTAATACACATAGCCAAAAGAAATAAGACTAATTTTTCAAATCTCCCATTGAAAGAAATCTTCTCTTGGCATCTATCATGCACCAGTTCAAGAAGGATTTCATTAATGGACATTACCACATGGCAAGGCATTTTGTAATGTGATAAGGGGATTTTTGCCTCTAAGACACCTGTCTGAATCCATCCCAAGTAGATAGGGGATGGAAGTTACTGCTGCCAATATGCAGGGATCTAGTAATGGATTAGGGTTTAGATCCCAAGGAACAGGTGCCCTTGTCATAAAATCAGCCATAACTATGAACCAGAGAAGTTACAGTCTGAAAGAGCCACTAAACATACACTAATCTGGGCAAGCCCTGTGAAGGGAGGTTTTGATCCCAATGTAGTGACTGCATATGGTGCATGGAAGATGCTCCAAGAACTAGAATTAGTAGAACTCCATTAGAACAAAATTCTAGCCCTGATTCTGGGATGATATGGCTTTTTTATTATGAAAAATTGTTCCAGGCTCATCTTGTACATTTCTTGCAGCAGTTCTGGAATTACTCATTTCTCAAAAAATCTGTGGTCTTTTCATGGGAGATGCTATTTCAGCATCACAATCTGGGCACTACCCATGTTCAATGCTACTTTACTGGGCATTGTTTCTAGGTCTTTTGAATGGAAAGAACTAAGAAACATACATGTATTTAAAGTGAATTGTCTCATAAGATTTTACTGATGCTTCTAATTCAATTTCAGACTACAGAGACTTTTTCTTATCCTCTTCTGTTATGTTTGTTTGTATTTCCTTTCTTTGAAATAGAGAATCTCAGGTCTCAATGACATAGGAGCTAATGGAAATAACATATCCCACAATTATTTGTTTTCTTTATCCCTTAATACACATGCAACAGTCTCAGAATAACAATACTAAAACTGCCACAACCAATATAATTTCTGAAGACAGGTAAATAGGTTTTTCTTAAGTTCTTGCCATTTCTTTCCATTTTTAATGGTTGTGCTATATCTAATGCTTAAACACAAAGCCATTATTTACTAGAGTTTTCCTTTTAACTCTCATTTAGTCTCAATTTTTCTAGTAACTGTTTCATAGCTAGACCTTGTGATAGTACCCCTTCAATCATTTTGACTTTCTGAAGCTTGTTCTCTAACAATTCTTTAGAATGAGCTCATGGGAAAAATACTCCCTGAGTTCTTCTTACATATTGATTACTTTGTGTTTGCCTTTTATATATGAAAGTCAGTCTTTCTGAATACAAAACTTTGGCTTACATTTCTTGAGTATCATAAATATGATACCGGATTTTCTTTTGGCATTAAGCATTGATGTCAAAAGTTTGATGTTGGTCAGATTTTCCATTGCTTTCTCGTAGTGCCCTGAAAATATGATTGGCTTGCTTTCTGAGACTTTCTAGTTCTGATTCCCTCTTCACAAGTATTTGACTCTTCTCTTTTCTTTGTGTATATTGTGCTGACCTTGTTCAACTTTGGTTGCCATTTCTCCTCTGTGGAAGGGCCCTGGAAAGGAATCCTGGCTAGTTGATTTCATGAATTTATAGTGTCTTTATAGCTCCTTCTGGCCTTTCTTACCACGGGCTCTGTGCACTCACTTGAGAGTGGCGAATCCTCCTAGTTGTAGTGCTATTCTAAAATTGAATTTCTTTGATTTACATTTAATACCCATTACCTATTTTAAGTTTTTTTATCTTTTCATGTCTGTCAAATAGATTCCCTCTGTGTTCAATCACTCAGACGCTGATATCATGCTGACCAATGGTGTATTTTGGCTTTAGTGGTTTTTTGTCACCTAATTTAATTGTATATGTTGCTCATGGGTTTTCATGTCTTGACTGTGTATTTTGCTCTTGCTCTCTAGTTGCCCAGTTTCTATGTGGGGGATTCATGAGATTAAAAAACTATGCTATCATCACTCTTTTCCCACTATAAGACATTAATTTTAAGTGGCTTAAGAGAGCTAAGAAATTCTGAAGAAGTATTCCTACCCTTCCTTCAAATTATATTGTAGAAGTCAGCTGTCCTGAGCTAGAACGAAGATAGAACTTAAAAATGCCTGGTCACTGAATCACTAAACCGAGCCGAATTTACTAAGATTTGCACGATAACAGACAGGCATCATATCATTCATTCCTTCATAGGCAACGTGGCGGATGGATAAGTATGTTAAGGGATTTCATGTGGAATCAGACAAACACATCCAGAATAAGGAACATTCCATAGTAAATTCAACCAGGATGTAAGCCAAATAATGGGGTAGAAATCAGAAGGTGAGAAGGAGAAACTACACGAGATTGAAAGAGTCATAATAACTAAATGCACTGTCACATTGTCATAAAGTAGATTTTTACCTCAAAATACTGTGTCAATGTACATTTTAATGTGCTATTTTTCTATTGTGGATGAGGGGAGCCCAAGAGAATAAAAGGGGAAAGTTCCCAGTCCAAGATTGTTATCTCAGGAAGGGACATGTTGATTCTCCAACTGCTGCTGATAGAAAGTGCAAGCAGGAGAATACCCAAAGTCTGGGATATGGTGGGTAACCCTGACGTGTCTTTGATCACATCTTTAATGTTCAAAGAGATGTATCCGGCAGCTTATCTTTTTAAAAAGTATTTCTTTTTGTTGTTTCATAAAAATAATTTCAAACTTAAAAGTTGTAAAACTGGTGCAAGGAATTTTTTCCGTGAACTATTACAGAGGATGTTGCTCACACTTAGGCCCTGAGAACTTCAGCATGCAATTCTGACAAAGACAGTCTCTTATGTAACAATGGTATAGTTACCAAAATCAGAAAATGAATGTCGATCCATTACTACAATCTAATCCTCAGACCCCATTTACCTTTCATGTAATCATTCCAATAACATTTTTTGTTTCAAAAAAATCTGATATAACATGTTGCCTTTAGTTGCCATTTTTCTTCTATGTTTTTCAATCTGTAACGGTTCTTCAGTCTTTCTTTGACTCTCCTAACCTTGACACTTCTGAAAATTGAGTGCAGCTCCATCTATGACTCTTGACTATGTCATCGAATAGCTGTGTTGTCTTAATTTCTTCATTTGCATGCCATTTTCAATGTTTGTAAAGGGGTTGGACATCATGACCTCCGCAGCCCTTTCCAGTTTTAAAATTTCTAGAATTTGCTATAAGCTTACTCTATTCCATTAGGCCTACTTCCTGCCTAAATACAGTCCTTTATTTTGCAAAATAAAAACTTGTACATGGTTAAACGTGCATCTATTCCCAGTCCCAGAATGTAGCATCAATGGTAGGACAGGAGCCTCCTGTTTAAAGAATAGTATGCACGTATCTTTGACCATTTTGTTTTATTAAAAAAAGACAATGTCAAAGACGGTGAGACACAGAGATTTGTGTTCTCTAATGAGACTGAGTCGACAAGTTTAAGCCCAAGAGATTAAACACTTTATTGATAAATCAGTACCTATTGACTGTAGCTGAATTCCAGAAAAACCTTTTATGTGGCCACCACACTCTTTCCACCACAGTGGCTTCTAACAAGAAATCTTCACATCCTGAAGAGCAAACATGAAATCAAAAAAAAAAAGCTGGCTCCCCACCCCTTCTCATCACTGATTACTTCTAGGACTTTTCAGACTATATTCAACCTGAGTGGCAGGGAGGAAGTTGCCTCCTGTTCAAGTAGACCGCCTCCATGGCCCCCTCCCTTGCTTGGGCACCAGTTTTATATCATCATTGGTAGAAATCAAACAAAACCAATTCTCAAAGCTGCTGGCTTTATTTCACCAATGCGAACCCGAGGCATGCTATCCTGTTACGGCACTTAAAAAAAAAAAAAGTCAAATCAATCTCCAACCCACACACACTCCCTCAAACCAAAACACAGAGTTAGCACAATCCCAAGGTGGTCGAGTGGTTTAACCACAAATATCCTGGAGGCCTTGTGATGTGCCTCTTAGTTTACAAATATGAAATAGGATGGCTGGGGTTCCCAGTTAGCACAGGGAAGGAAGGAAATCTAATGGATGGGTGCCCACTGTGGTTAAATGTGGTCAAATCTGCCTTTGGACAGATACAATGGGAGTTCCATGCCTGAACAAAAAGGAAAAGCCAAAGAAAAGAGGAAAAATTATTTATTCTGCAAAATACGTAGCACACGTTAGAAACTGCCAGGTTGAGCAGGATTAATAAATAGAAGGGAAATAAAATATAAATAAGATATGAATAGTATTCTCTAGGCTAGGCATGACACAAAGTAGAAACTGCTAAGTGCAGCAAAAATAGAGGAAATTATATAGAAAAAAAGCTTAAGAAAGGAAGGGAAGAAAAGGAAGGAAGGAGAAAAGAAAGAAGGAAGAAGGAAACAGGAAGGAAGGGAAGGAGAAAAGAAGGAAGAATAGGAGGGCAAATAAAGGTGCTTCGTTCTTTCTTTAGAAAGGGAAATGTCAGGGAATTTATACTGAGAGATTTAAAATAATTACATATTAGAAATACCAAACTAATGAAAAGAAAACTGAGCTTGGGTGCAGTTCTTAAAACAAATGTGTATGCAGCCACTTGGTATGAAATGCATTGTCTTGGCTCTGTGTCCCACTGGGTAAAATGACTTATCCTCCCACAAGAGGAAGACGGACTCACAGACACGGATGTTTTCATCATTCAGAAACCAAGAGGCACATGATTTGTTTCAAGAAGCAGACATCCTTACCCCAAAGGTGAGGCTGACTCCTATCCACCTGATAATCCATCTCCAAGGTGTTAATATCTACATTCTGTCACCAGACTGGGCATTCACATTCACCCTTCTGCATTATGCACAGTATTTTCTTGGTCCAGGACTGTTCACCCAGCACCATATTTTAGGGACTCCATCACAACCATCTCTGCACATCCAAATCTTACTCATCCTTAAGACTTGTTCTATGGTCACATCCTCTTAGAAGCTTCTATGATATTCCAACAGGAAGTAACCATTACCTATTCAACATTTCTTAGCATTGTTTCCCTCCCTGCCTTAGGGCCCTTAATTGCTACTGCCTTATTTCATAGCTTTTATTATATTCTGCCTTCTCTGTAAGCCCCGCAGGGCAAATCTGTTCTGAGTTCAGTAAGTTTGGTAACAAGTGAACAGCTCTACTGATAGCATAACATGACTAACGCTAGTGATTCCAATACCAGGATAAGTTAGATTGTGCTGCTGTACAAATGAATTCAATTTCAGTGACTTAAACAGAAGAGGATTATTTCCCACTCATAATGTAAGTCTATTGACTGACAAGAGGTTCTTTTCTACATTATTCTGACTCGGGTATGTAAGCGGACAGAATCTTCAATCCCTGGAGCATTAGCAATTACTGTGGCAAGCAGAAAGGAAAATGATGAATCAGGTGCCAGTTTCTAAAGGCTCTTGCCTGGAAATGGCATATTATGACTCAATAGGATCACATTATATTGGCCAAAGTTAGTCACTAAGATACCTCTTATTTCAAGAGGACAAGAAAATGCAATTATGCTATATACCTAGAATATTCAGTGAACAGCTCTAATGATTACTAATAAGATCATATTAAATTAACTTTCAATCTTCAAGTATGAGCTTCTTTCACTCACTAAATAGGAAATGATGGTAATTGCCTACAGCCTTGGAAAAAAGTCAGAAATCAAATGATTCCATCCAACCAATTGGTGGTTGGACAGATACATAAATATTATAGATATGTAGTTAAAAATATTTTTCAATAAGATAGAGGTATATAAACAGTTGTAAATATTTTCTAATAAGATAGATCTAAGAATTCACTAGTTTACTGTGTATAAGGCAGTATGCTATCATTAAAAATAGATATATTGTTGTTCCGAAGGAGCGAAATTCAGGAAACCACAATAAAGTACTGCATTCAATTTAAAAATGTTAATTAGTTAAATGTTATTTAATGAATTTTGTGTGCGTCTGCTTCTGTTAACAGCATAGGCCTCAAAGAAGGCAGAAATGGATGAAAAGAGTGTAAATGTGGTGTTTGTAAGACTGGGTGATTTCACTTTTGGCAAAGAGGTCTGTGAAAAGAAAGGGACGTGATACAAAATGTCATTTTGCTATCAACTTTAAAGTTAAGTTGTTGAATTATTCCCAATACAGATAGTCACCAAAATAGAGGTTGGTGAGATTTTGCAGGTCCTATCACTTTTTTCTCAAATAAAAATACACATAGAAAGAAAAACATGTCTTTCTCCATTCAATGATAAGAACACAAAAAGTGGAGGGTATGTAGAGAGGAGAAAGGAGGAATGGGCAGAGGTAGTAATAAGGAGCTAGACCGGCAAAGGCAGTTAGTTCAGGATCTAAGTCATAGCTCAGCTACTGTCACCAGGCACACTAGACCACTCCTGAAGCAGAGGAAAGTGCTTACTATGCAGAATTTGGGAAACAGTTAGATCCTTAAAAGAGTTACAAAGGTGCTTTGGGAGGCCGAGGCGGGCAGATCACCTGCTGTCAGGAGTTTGAGACCAGCCTGGCCAACACGGAAAAGCTACTAAAAATACAAAAATTAGCCCGGTGTGGTGGTAGGCACCTGTAATCCCAGATACTCGGCAGACTGAGGGGGAATAATTGCTTGAACTCGGGAGGTGGAAGCTGTAGTGAGCCGAGATTGCGCCATTGCACTCCAGTCTGGGAGACAGAGCAAGAGTTCGTCTCAGAAAAAAAGAAAAAAAAAAAGGAGTTACAGAGGACCAGAAAGTCACTTTTTAAAAAGGGACTGGGGGAAGAAATACAGGCTTGGTCATCAAAATGCTTTGTAACATATTGATTTACTAAGTCTTGTGAAAACTCTCAGGTCAAGATGCATACATGGTTTCACGAAAACTTCTTAATGTCCCTGTAACAAAATTACTATTTTCTCCATCCATGAATTCAGCTAATTCAAGAAGGGATTGAGACACAACATCTTCAGAAGTTCCCGGAGTCATTTTATTTGCTGACAATATCTTCAGCTATGCCCAGTAAACCAGCCTCTTCATATGGGTGCTTGCCCAGACTCAGAGTCTGGAATAGATCTACTCTAAAGAAGCGAGCCCCCCACTTTATAACACATCACCTCCATTTCTAACTTTTGATATGCAGTAATTTTTCTGAAGATTTATTTTGTATAAAGGATTCTACAGCTTTAAAAAATTAGTACTGCTATTCTAAAACGTTACTTAAGGCAAATCAATTTCTTGACTCAAGAATCATAAGGTAGATACCTAAGGCAGATGCATAATGAGGTGGACTGAAGAGTTTAGGCCAGGGAGTTCCACTTTCTTTTCTTCTGTTAGGCTGCGTTTCAATTTACAGGCCTTCTGAGACCAATGATAGCACTAATATGGGAGTCTAGGCATTCTCAATGGACCGAGTGTGGCAGTACTTTAATGCAACAGTTCTAAGACTTTGTGATTTCATGAACCACAGCAAAGAATAATAATAAGTTAGGAGGTTGGTGCACAGTTGGCATTATTTTTTGTGGGGGACAGTTATGACTAGGGATACTCCTAACCTGTGCAGGGCTTTAGTCAAATAATATTATGGGTCACTGTCTATATAAACAATTTGATTTTTTAAAACGTATTACAAGTCTCAGCCCCTGTGAGGTATAGTGACTTATTGATGAATATTAGAATACTGGGTAGAGAAAGGTTACTTAATATCTTTGTCTACTGTTTAATCAATGTGTTTGAAGATTCTTACACTAATGCCTGACTCCCCTCAGAAAAGCTTTAGACACCAAAGTGGAAGATTTGACAGTTTTGAACACTAAGGTCATGGGTAAATACTTGTCCTTTCCTCTCTTGTTACCCAAACCTTGCTGAGGAAAAAAAAAATCTACATTACCACTATCCTCTTAACAGAAAGCAGTTTTTCTTTTGCTACAGCTTTGTTTTTAGCAGCTAGGCACTTCAGTTTTTCTCCAGGTGATGAAGTCATTGGTTTCTGTACTGTATCTCACTGGTCTAAATAAGAAGAATCTCCCAATCCTAAATGGAATTGTCAATTACACATATTCTAAGTCCCATCACGGAAGATGCTCTATGAATTATAATGTTAGTTCTGTAAGCCACTGGTCCCCAAACTTTTTGTCACCAGAGACCCGTTTGATGGGAGACAATTTGTCCACAGATGGGAGTGGGCGAGGGGAATGGTTTTCGGATGAAACTGTTTCACCTCAGATCATCAGGCATTAGATTCTCATAAGGAGAATGCAATCTAGATCTCTCCTGTGCACAGTTCACTATAGGGTTTGTGTTTTTATGAGAATCTAATGCCACCAATAACCTGACAGGAGGGGGAGCTCAAGTGGTAATTCTCACTCATCTGCCACTCACCACCTGCTGTCCCGCCAGGTTCCTAATAGGCCATGGACTGGTACGGGACTGTGGCCCAGAGGCTGGGGACTCCTGCTGTAAGCCTTTAATCCTGAATTATAGAAAACAGACAAAAACGTCTGAATATGAGTTAACTCAGGCCTGTGTTACAGGAAGAGGCAACACCTCTCTGAATGAACCTATTAGGTCTATTTCACCCCTGAGCGGGACTTTCTTTTCTTTCTTTATTTCCTTAGATAAGAATTCCACAAATATTTCTATGGCTGAAAATTACTTTTGAACTACAAGTATGCATGCATACATACACACACACACACGCACACAAACATAAACATATATATGTACACCCACATGTAAACACACACAATATAAATGCACATTGAAGTTCAGTTCATTTCTCAGTTTCAATCACCTTTATTAGAAGTTTAAGCATGTGGTCAAAAAATATTCAAATATAAAAGTATAAAGTTTACTTTCTAAAATGCAAATTAGTTAAAAATGGTGAATATTGATAAGAAAAAGACTTTAATATTTTAGTACTCTACAAAGAGCTTTCATTTTTATTATTACATTTGAATCTTATAATAGGCTTAACAGTAGGCAGGAGAGATGTTATTAATCTATTTTATAGATGACTAAACTGAAGCTCAGATTTATGTTCAATATTACATACAAGGTAACAGAGCCAGACTGAAATCCAGACCATCATAACATATATCCAGTATACTTTTTATAACTTCTTTCCTTTTTTTCGTTTTGTTTTTCTTTTTCTTTTTGTCTTTGTTTTGTTTTGAGACAGAGTCTTGCTCTGTTGCCCAGGGTAGAGTGCGATGGCATGATCTTGGCTCACTGCGACCTCCACGCCCTGGGTTCTAGCGATTCTTCTGCCTCAGCCTCCTGAGTAGCTAGGATTACAGACGCTTGCCACCACGCTGGGCTAATTTTTGTATATTTAATAGAGACGGGATTTCATCATGTTGGCCAGGCTGGTCTTGAACTCCTGACCTCAGGTGATCCACTGCCTCAGCCTCCCAAAATGCAGGGATTAGAGGCCTGAGCCACCATGCCTTGCCTTAGTTTTTTATATTTATGGTGTACAAGTGCAGATTTCTTACATGTACATATCGTGTAGTGGTGAAGTCTGGGCTTTTAGTGTACCCATAATCCCAATAATAAACATTGTACCCAACAGGTAATTTTTCAACCCTCACACCCCTCTCCCTTCCCACATTTTATAGTCTCCAATGTCTATTTTTCCACTCTGTATGTCCATGTGTGCTCATTGCTTAGCTCCTACTTACAAGTGAGAATATATGACACTTGACTTTGTTTCTGAGTTATTTCACTCGGGATAATGACCTCTAGTTCCATCCATGTTGCTGCAAAAGACATAATTTCATTCTTTTCTAAGGCTGAATAGTACTCATTCTTTTTTATGGTTGAGTGTGTTATACACACACACACACACACGCACACACACACACACACGTGTCCTCTGTTCATGGACATTTAGGTGGATTCCATGTCTTTGCTATTGTGAATAGTGTGATAAACATATGAGTGCAGGGTTTTTTAAAAAAAATATATATATAGTAATTTAATTCCCTTTGGAGATATACCTAGTAATGGCATTGCTGGAGCAAATGATACTTACATTTTTCTATTTGGGCAAAATCTCCATACCGTTTTCCACAAAGGTTGTACTAATTTACATTCCCTCAACAGAATAAATTGTTCCCTTTTCCCTGCATCCTCACCATCTATTGGGTTTAGACTTTAATAATAGACGATCAGAATGGTGTAAGATGGTGTCCAGTTGTAGTTTTAATTTGCATTTTACTGATGATTACTGATGTTGAGTATTTTGTCATATGTCTATTGGTCACTTGTATGTCTTCTTTTGAAAAGTGTCTGTTCATGTTCTTTGCCCATTTTTTTCCTTTTCAACCTTTATTTTAGAATCAGGGGGCGCAGGTTTGTTACAAAGGTATACTGCATGATACTGAGGTTTGGGGCATGATTGAACCCACCACCCAGGTAGTGAGCATAGTAACCAGTAGGTAGTTTTTCAGCCCTCTCCCTCCTCCCTTTCTCCTCCAACCCAGTAGTCCCCAGTGTCTATTTTTCCATATTTATGTCCATGTGTACCCAATGTTTAGCTCCCACTACAAATAAGTACATGCAGTATTCGATTTTTTGTTTCTGCATTAGTTTGCTTAGGATAATGGCCTCCAGCTCCATCCATGTTGTTGCAAAGGATGGGATTTCATTCTTTTTTATGGCTGCGTAGTATACCACGGTGTATGTGTACTCCATTTTATTTTATTTCCTTTTGAGTCAGGGTCTCACTCTGTCTCCCAGGCTAGAGCATAGTGGTATGGTCATAGCTCATTGCAGCCTTGACTTCCTGGCTCAGGCAATCCATCCACCTCAGTCTCTGGAGTATCTAGGACTACAGGCTTGCTCCAAAAGGCCACACTAACTTAAAATTTTTTTGTAGACACAGACAAGCCTATTGCCCAGGTTTGTCACAAACTCAAACTCCTGGACTCAAACAACCCTACTGCCTTGGCCTCCAAAAGTGCTGGGATTACAGGCATGAACTACCAGGCAGAGGTCCATATATATATATGTGTGTGTGTGTGTGTGTGTGTGTGTGTGTGTGTGCGCGCACGCGTGTGTGTGTGTATTATATATATAAAATCTTCTCTACTGTTGATGGGCATCTAGGTTGATTCTGTTTTTGTTACTGTGAATAGTGATGCAAAGAACATACAGGTGCATATGTCCTTTTGGTAGACTGACTGACTTTTTTGGGGGCATATTCCCAGTAATGGAATTCCTGGTTCAAATGGTGATTCAATACATAGTTCTTTGAGAAATCTCCAACTGCTCTCTGCAATGGTTGGACTAATGTACATTCCCACCAACATTGTATAAGTGTCCCCTTTTCTCCACAGCCTCATCAACATCTGTTATTTTTTGATATTTTAATAACCATTCTGACTGTTTTGAGATGGTAGCTCATTGTGGTTTTGATTTGCATTTCTCTGATGATTGGTGATGATGAGCATTTTTTCATATGCTTTTTGGCCTTGTGTGTCTTGTTGGAATTGTTTGTTTGTGACATTTGCCCACTTCTTAATGGGTTTGTTTTTTGTTTGTTGAATTATTTAAGTTCCTTATGGATTCTGGATATTGGACCTTTGTCAGACTGGACCTTTGTCAGACACATAGTTTGTGAATATTTTCTCCCATTCTGCATATTGTCTGTTTACTTCTTTCACAGTTTGTCTTACTGTGCAGAATCCCTTTGGTTTATTATGTCCCACTTATCAATATGTGGTTTTGTTGCAATTGCTTTTAAGGACTTAGCCATAAATTCTTTGCCAAAATTGATATCAAGAAGGGTGTTTTCTAGATTTTCTTCCAGGATTTTTATAGGTTGACATCTTACCTTTAAATCTTTAATCTTATATTGAGTTACATTTTTAAATAGTGATAGGTAGGGGTCCAGTTTCCTTCTTCTGCATATTGCTAGCTATTCCACACCATTGATTAAGTAGGGAGTGCTTTCCCCATTGCTATTTTTTGTCAATTTTGTTAAAGATCAGATGGCTGTAGGTATGTAGCTTTATTTTTGAGTTCTCTATTTTATTCCATTGGTCTATGTGTTGTTTTTGTACTGGTCCCATGCTGTTTTAGTTACTGTAGCCTTGTAGTATAGTTTGAAGTCAGGTAGTGTGATGCTTCCAGCTTTGTTCTTTTTGCTTAGGGTTGTTTTGGTTATTCACACTCTTTTTGGTTCCATAGAAATTTTAGAATAGTTTTTTCTAATTCTGTGAAAAATTACATTGGTAGTTTAGTAGGAATAGTGTTGAATCTGTAAATTGCCTTGTTTGCCCATTTTTTAATTGTTTTTCTCTGGTTGAGTTATTTGAGTTCCTTGCAGATTCTGGATATTAGCCTTTTGTCAGTGCATAGTTTGCAAATATTTTTTCCCATCATGCAAGTTGTCTGTTTACTCTGTCAATTGTTTCTTTTGCTGTGTAGAAAGCTTTTCATTAAATCTCATTTTTCTATTTTTGCTTTTGTTGAGTTTGTTGCGTTTAAGTTCTTAGTCATGAAATCTTTGCCTAGACCAATATCCAGAGGAGTTTCTCCTAGCTTTTCGTTCAGAACTTTTATAGTTTTGAGTCTTACATTTAAGTTATTAATCCATCTTAATTTTTGTATATAATGAGAGGTCCAAGTTCGTTATTCTGCATATAGCTATCCAATTTTCCTAGCACCATTTATTGAATGGAGTGTAATTTCTTGAGTGTATATTTTTGTTGACTTTAACAAAGATCAGTTGGTTGTAGGTGTGTGTCTTTACTTCTGGGTTCTCTCTTGGTTTCCATTGATCTTCTTGTCTGTTTTTATACCAGTAGCATGCTGTTTTGGTTGTTTTAGCCTTGTAGATTAATTTGAAGTCAGGTAATGTGATGCCTCCAGTTTTGTTCTTTTTGCTTAAGATTTGTTTCCTATGAACTTTAGGTTTATTCTTCCTATTTCTGTGAGAAAATGACATTGCTAATTTGATAAGCATTGCACTGAATCTGTGGATTGCTTTGGGAAGCATGGTCATTTTAACAACATTGATTCCTCTAATTAATGAGTATGGGATATTTTTTCATTTGTTTGGGTCATCTACAATTTCTTTCATCAGTGTTTTGTAGTTCTTAGAGAGGTTTTTTTTACCTCTTTGGTTAAACATATGCCTAGGCATTTTAATTTTTTTAGCTGTTATAAATGAAATTGCCTGCTGGATTTGGCTCTCAGCTTGAACATTATTGGCGTATAGGAATGCTACTATCTGTATATAAATTTTGTATCCTGAAACTTTACTAAATCCATTTATCAGATCTAAGAGATTTTTGGTGGAGTATTTAGAGTTTTCTAGATATAAGATCATATCATTAGCAAATAGGGATAATTTGATTTCTTATTTTTAATTCAGATGCCTTTTATTTTATCTCTTCCCTGATTGCTCTGAAGAGGACTTTCAGAACTATGTTGAATGAGAATGGTGAAAAGTAGGCATTCTTGTCTTGTTCTAGTTCTTAGAGGGAATGCCTTTAACTTTTCCCCTGTAAGAATGTTGTTGTTTGTGTATTTTTCATATATAGCCTTCATTATGTTGAGATATGCTCCTTCTATGCCTCGTTTGTTGCAAACTTTTATCATAAAGGGCTGCTGAATTTTATAAAATTTTAAAATGTGTTTATTGAGATGATTATATGGTTTTTGTCCTTAATAATTATGTTTATTGACTTGTGTATGTTGAATCATCCTTACGTCCCTGGGATAAATCCCAACTGATCATGGTGTATTTTCATTTTGATGTGCTGTAGGATTGTATTTGTTAATATTTTCATAAGGATTTTTACATCTATGATCATCAGGAGTTTTTATCTGCAGTTTTCTTTTTTGGTGGTGTTGTGTCCTTGTCTAGTTTTGGTGTCGGAGTTATACTGGCCTCATAGAATGAGTTAGGAAAACTCCCTTCCTCCTTGATGTTCTGGAATAGTTTTAGGAGAATTGGTATTACTTATTGTTTGTATGGGTAGTAGAACTTGGTTGTTCATCCATCTAGCCCTGGGCTTTGTGGTGTTGTGATTGTTGGGAGAGTTTTTTTTTTTTTTTTAATTATTACCGATTCAATCTTGCTACATTATAGTTCAGAAATTCTATTTCTTCCTGGTTCAATCTCAGGAGGTTGTATGTTATCAGGAATTTATCTATTTTCTCTACATTTTCTGGTTTGTGAGCACAGAGTTGTTTATCATGGTCTCCGATGACATTTTGAATTTCTGTGGTGTCAGTTATAATGTCTCCTTTTTCGTTTCTAATTGTGTTTATTTGAATTTTCTCTATTCTTTGTTTCATTAATCTAACTAGTGGTTTATCAATTTTGTTTATGTTTTTGAAGAACAAACTTTTCATTTTGATGATCCTTTGTAATGTTTTTCTCTTTATTTTATTTAGTTCTACTCTGATTTTTTATTTCTTTGCTTCTGCTAACTTTTAGTTTGCTCTTGTTTTTGTAATTCCTTGAGGTGCAACATAAAGTTGTTAATTTGTGATCTTTCTACTTATTTGACATAGGCATTTAACACTATGAACTTCCCTCTTAGCACTGCTTTTGCTGTATCCCATAGATTTTGGTATGTTATGTTTTCATTTTTATCCATTTCAAAAAATTTTTAAATTTTTATCACTAGAATGGATACATTAAGTAATGCATGGAGAAATGAATTCTTCCTTGACCCAGAAATTAATTCTTCCTTGACTCCTATTCAGGAGCCTTCTGTTTAATTCCTATGTATTTGTATAGTTTCTAATGCTCCTCTTTGTATTGATTTCTAGCTTTATCCCACTGTGGACTGACAAGATATTTGATATGATTTTGATTACTTTTAAAAATATGTTAAGACTTGTTTTGTTGCCTAACATGGTTTATATTGGGGAATATTCCATGTTCTAATAAAAAGAATGATAAAAAGATAGGTAGAATATTCCATAAACATCTTTTAATTCCATTTGTTCTAAAGTTCAGTTTTCATTGTTACTTTTCCTTCTCAATGACCTATCTAGTGCTGTGAGTCTGGTGTTAATGTCCTCCCACTATTACTGTATTGCTGTCTGTCTTCATTTAGATCTGGTAATATTTGTTTTGTAATTTGGATTCTTCTATATGGGTACATATATATTTAGGATTGTTATATCCTCTCACTGAATTGATCTTTTTATGATTATATAATGACCTTCTTTGTCTTTTATGATTATATATATTATATATGTCATTTATTATTGTATAATGGCCTTCTTTGTCTTTTTAAAACTATTTTGATTTGATGTATTTAAAATTTTTTTTAATTAAAAAAAACTGTTTTTGATTTGATGGAAGTATTCCTACCTGCTGTTGGTTTTTGTTCCTATGAAATATTTTTTTCCATTTCTTTACTTTCTGTGTACATGTGTCTTTACAAGCAAGGTGAGTTTGTTATAGGCACCATATTGTTGGATGGTGTTTTTCAATCCATTCTGCCAATGTGTATATTTTAAGTGGAGTATTTAATCAATTTATATTTAAGGTTAATGTTGATATGCAAGACTTTTTTTCCTGACATAATGTTAATTCTTCTCAAGTTGTTTCATAAATTTTTCATTGCTTTCTTTTTCTGTGTCTTTTTGTCTTTGTGGTTTGATGAAATTCTGTCATGTTGCCATTTGATTCTTTTTTCTTCCTCCTTTGTGTGGACATTCTATGAGAATTGTGAGGTTTATTGATATGGTTAGACTTTGTGTCCCTACTCAAATCTCCTCTTGAATTGTAATCCCCATGTGTCTAGGGAGAGACCTGGTGGGAGGTGACTGGATCACAGGGATGGTTTCCCCCATGCTCTTCTTGTGATAGTTCTTGCAAGATCTGTCGGTTTCATAAGGGGCTTTTCTCCTTTTGCTCACTCGTCTCTCTCCTGCCACCTTGTGAAGAAGGTGACTGCTTCCCCTTTCATTATGATTGTAAGTTTCCTGAGGCCTCTGCCATCATGCAAAACTGTGAGTCAATCAAACCTTTTTCCTTATAAATTACCCAGACTTAAGCATTTCTTTACAGTAGTGTGAAAATGAACTAACACATTTATATTTCCATGTGTTTTTGTTATGTTGAATATCAACCTTGCATTTCCATGTGTAAGATCCTTTTGAGAATTTCCTCTAGTTCCAATCTGTTGACAGATTCTCTCAGCATTTTCTTATTTGGGGAATACTTTATTTCCCCTTCATTTATGAAGCTTATTCTGGCAGGATAGACTGACAATTTTTTTTTCCTTCACTTTGAAAATGCCATTCCATTCTTTTCTGGCCTGTAAAATTTCTACTGAAAAGTCCATCATTAATCCAAGGGGATTTCCTTTATAGGGAACTAGATGCTTTTCTCCTGCTAATTTTAACACTCTTTCTTTTATTTTATTTTAGATATTCTGAATATAATATACTGTAGTGAAGTCTTTTTGCAATGTGTTTGCCTAGGGATCAATAGGCCTCCTGTATATGAATGTCTAACTCTCTTGGTAGTCTTGGGAAGTTTTCATCAATTATTACCTTAAATAGGTTTTCTAAACTTTTCCTCTCTCTTCCTCCTTGTGAATACTGGTAATTCATAAGTTCAATCACTTTATATAGTTCCAGACATCTCAAATACTTTGTTCATTCTTTACTATTATTTTTTCCTTAATTTTGTCTGACTGGTTGATTTCAAAAACAGCGTCTCCAAGGTTTGAGATTCTTCTGCTCAGTCTAGTCTTTTATTGAAGCTTTCGAATGTATTTTGTATTTCCTCCTACAAATTTTTCACTTCCAGAATTTCTGCTCCGTTTTTTAAAGATCTCTCTCTCCTTGGATAATTTTTTATTCATATACTGAGTTGATTTTATTATTTCTTTGTATTTGTTTTCATATTTCTGTTGAATCTCATTAAGCTTCTTTAAAATGAAGATTTTGAATTCTTTATCTGGCATTTTTAGAAATTCTTTTTGATTGGGACCTGTTGGTGAACAAATTGTTGTGGTCCTTTGGTGGTGTCATATTTCCCCATTTTCTAATATTTTCTGTGCTCTTCCATTGATATCCGTTTATCTGGGTAGCAGTCACTTGCTCCAACTTTTTGAAATTGCAAAAGATATAGGTATGTGGTTAAGATATTTTACCTTTTATTTTGGGTGCCCTTGATAGCGTGATATTTGTATTACTTCTTCAACATTATACAGGGCAAGTGGTATCTGATTTTCTTGGGGACTTAGGGTCCGATTATAAATTGATGTTGTAATGAAGTTTAGTTGGGGACTTCAATTCCAACCCAGCCAGTCTTTGGGCTCCAGAGGTAGCAGTGGGGAGATGTGCCCATTTTTAAGTCCCATAGCAGCTCACTCTGGTTCCAATGTTAATGGGTCCTAAGGGCTGATTCTTGGGCCTCCAAGTGGCTTGCTCAGAAGCTAGTGGTAGAATCCATGGGCCAGGTGTTTTAATAGGTTCTCAAGTTCCTGGGCAACTGTTGTGGTATGAGTGATAGCAGTAGCGATGGAGCAACCCACTAAAACCCAGGGAGCCTGTGTTGGTGTTGTTAGAAGCTGTGACGGGTTGGGCAGGCTAGTGCCCAGTCCCACAGCTACTTGTAGCGGGGTAATGGGTATTGTCCTAAGTATGCTTTGGAGAACTTGGTTTCCCCTTTTCCTCCTCTGGCTGGGTGACAGCTGCAGCCATGTTGCCTCAAACTCAGCTCAAGTGTGGGGCACAGCCCAGTGTTAATCTCTCAAAATCGCGCCAGTTGTGGGCTTGTGACTAGAGAGGGTGGGGCCTTTCTCAGGCAAGCACCATGGGCAAGAGATTGGGGGAGTGTGATCTGCTCGCATCTCAGTCTCACAGCAGCCTGTTGTAAGGAAGTGAGTATTGTCCTAGTTGTACATAGAATAGCCTGCTTTCCCTGTTCCTCCATGGCTGGTGGTTGCAGCCATATCCACTCGAATTCAGCCTGAGGGTGGGGCACAGCTCAACATTAAATTCCCAAAAGGGTGTCTTAGACCTGAGACCAGCAGGGAGTGGCACCACCCATGCAAGCAGCATAGGCAAGAAGCTCTGGAGAGGATAGTGGATAGTCTGCTTGTGTCTCAGTTTCACAGCGGCCTATGTTACAGGACAGTGGATATTGTCCAAATGTGCAAAGGATAGCCTTTTTTCCCTGTTCCTCATTGGCTAGGTGGTAGCTGCAGCTGTGTCAGCCCAAACTCAGTGTGACGGTGGGGCACAGCCCAGTGTTAAATTCTCAAAATGGCACAGTGACCCTGGGACCAGAGAGGGTAGGGTCCCTCCCAGAAAAGCAGCATGGGCAAGAAGTTATGGGGAGTGAAGTGTGCTCATGTCTCTGTCTCAAAAACATTTGACAACAGGGTGGTAGAGCCCTCCCAGGAGTGCATGCGAGCGCCTGGTCTCCCTTCTCCCTCTATGGAACAGCACAATGACAGCAGCCATTTTCGTGGATACCCTATATCTAGACTTTCAAGGTGGTGCCTGGCTGAGGCTTTTCTATGCCTGGATGCCTGTGGGATTCCATGTGGGCTCCTCTTCTGGAAGCCACGTTTCGTGCAATCTTTCAGCAGCTCTGTATACAAGTCCTGAGGCCCTAGTGGGTCAAGGTTTTCTCCCATATCCAAGCTCATAAAAGCCCATTTCAGAGACTTGGGGCTTTCATTCTTACTGTTGTTTTCTATTTCAACTCTCTGTCAGTCCCTGGCTAGTCATGCTGCCTCAATCTCTACTTACTTTTGGTCTTCCTGTCTGTTCTGTGGTGAATCCTAGTGTTCTCTCCTAGACAATCTGTTCAAAATGTATCTACTCCCTATTCTGGTTACACTCCATGGAGAAGACACACGCCACCTGCATCTAGTCAGCCATCTTGCTCCCTTTGTAATTTCTTCCAAAAAATACTGTGCTCTTGATAACCCATATATTCATATTATATCTCTATACCGTTTATCTGTTTTTCTATCCCTATCTATCTAATCATCCATCTATCTATCCATCCATTATCTAGCCAGCTAGCTTTATATTTTACTGTGTCTGTCTGAGAATTTTTTTCCAGGGTTTGAGATTTTTTTAACCAGGGATACGTCTGTTTATTCATTTTGGAAAAGTAATGGCTTAAAATTTTGCTGGATTCATGGTCCTCTGACCAACAGAGTTCTACTCATGCCTCTCAGGACTAGAAAACTCTCTACTTTCCTCAGTCACTGTGATGCATTCAGCCCACAAGTGTTATGCAGAAAATTTAAATACAAGTCTTTAATTTAGCAGATCCACCCACAAGGTTCCAGAAGCTTAAGTCAGCATGAGTCTTTGAGAAAATATCACCCTGGAAAAAATAGTACATGTGAGAAAAATACTGTGAATTTAGAAGCATTTGTTTTACAAACTACAGATGCAGAGTGAAAGAAAATGACATCTCACTTTGATATTAAGCATTCCCCCATAACACATCCATCTGCAACATGTTTTACAGTCGCTTACCCGCTAAAGCTCACCGCACACAGATTTGCACGAGGCACAATACAGCTGACCCCGTTTTACAGATGGAAAGAATAAAAACACAGAGACATTAAACGAATTTCTCAAAGTTTCCAATCAGTTTTCAGACATCTGTCATTGGGAAGGAGTGAATTAAGTAAGCCACACAAGTTATTTTATTAAAGTTGAAAAATAAAATTATATTGGCTCCAATTTCTTCTCTTTAGAAGGGTATTTTTGTTTGAGACTTGGTTAAAAGAACAGTCAGGAGGTTTGTCTTAAAGCCATTTTTGTGTAGCAAAACTACATTCTTTAATTAGATAGTGTTTATTTGGGGTGGGCTGGCAGGAAAGGCAGTGGTTGCTCAGTGATCTCATCTTTACACTAAAGGGGATGGACAAGATCAGTAGTTCTCAAAGTATGGTTTTTCAGACCAGCAGAATCAGCATCACCTGGAAACTTGTTAGAAACGCAAATTCCCATGCCCCACCATTTACTTACTGAATCAGAAACGCTGGGGAAGGGCCATGAAATCTGCTCTTGACACCCTTCAGGTGATTCTGACACATGCTAAAATTTGAGGACTAAAGTTGGACTAAAAGTTCTCTAAAGGCCTTCCAGCTCTACGATTCTGAATTCGTCCTGTTATTAAGATGATAAACTGCATCTTTTCAGGCTGGGCCAGGTGGCTCACGCCTGTAATCCCAGCACTTTGGAAGGCCAAGGTGAACAGATCATTTGAGGTCATGAGTTCAAGACCAGCCTGGCCAACATGGTGAAACCTTGTCTCTACTAAAAATACAAAAATTAGCCAGGTGTGGTGGTGCACGCCTGTAGTCCCAGCCACTCAGGAGTCTGAGGAAGGAGAATCTCTTGAGTCCAGGAGGCAGAGGTTGCAGTGAGCTGAGATCGTGCCATTGCACTCCTGCTTGGGCAACAAAGCAAGACTCCTTCTCAAAAAAATAAAAGATAAATTACATCTTTTCAGATAATTTTAAAGATATTTTAGGCTCTTGAAAACACATATTAGTTCATCTGCATGCTTTGTGAAGAAAGCCAGTATTAGCATTCTCTATTTTAGTGGCAGAAGAGTTGAGGTACAGGCTACAAAACTATAGGAATCAATATGTGAGACTGTGTAGTGTAAAATCCCTCTTGCCCGAAATAGAAGGCACTTATATTTTCATTTTGCAGCTCACATTTTGAAAACACAGTCAACAAAAGCAAAGAATCAGCACACATGGAACTCAGGGCTGTTCTTCCATTTACTTAATGATCCTGGCAAGAGTACCTATTTGTGCCTTGCAGCCTTCAGGTAAAGTGTAAGCATAATACTAGCTACTGGTTTCCACGTCAGTCACTGGTACACACCTTTTGAGTGACTTCACTCATCACAGGACATTTGCATTATTGGCACACAGCTGACTACCATAAAAGATGGTGCACTCCTTGAGGACAGGAAATGAGTTTTACCAATTACAAATCACCAGTGTTTAGCACTTATCACATCTATATATCATCAGAACATAGATCCTGGCTTGGTCAGTGGGGGTGGGATGAAAGACTGTTGAATAAATACATGGATGCTTAGTGCAGTTTGGATGTGTGTGCCTGCCCGAATCTCATATTGAAATGTAATCCCCCATGATGGAGGTAGGGCATAGTGGGAAGTGACTGGATCATGGAGGTGGATTTCTCATGAATGGTTTAGCACCATCCCCCTTAGTACTGTCCTTGTGATAGCGATTGAGTTCTCATAAGATCTAGTAATTTAAAAGTGTGTAGTGCCTCCCCCCTTGCTCTCTCTTGCTCCTGCTCTGGCCATGTGACATGCCTATTCTACTCTCCCTTCCCTGTCCACCATCATGGGAAGCTTCCCAAGTCTTCCCCCAGAAGTAGATGCCGCTATGCTTCCTGTTCAGCCTGCAGAACCTTCAGTCAATTAAACATCCACCTGAACTTTTTTAAAAATAAATTACCCAGTCTCAGGTATTTCTTTAGAGCAATAAGAGAATGGCCTAATACAATATTGTTCTTCTTTATCTTTGCTATGTGTCAACATGAAATAATAATAAACGTTTATTTTGCCCTCAGATGCTGATCTTAAATAAATTTGCCAAAGCAGAGGGACTTTAAATGAGTTGCATGGCCTCATAGTTCTTTCCCATCTCTAAACTTCTTGGTTCAACAAATAATTGAATGGAATCAATCTGCTTTTGACTGACAGTTTTGACAGCTGCTGTTCTCAAAATGTCAATGTATAATCTGTTATTCTACTTACCAAAATTTAAAACTGAACAGAGACATATGTACTGTCAATCTTATTCCTATGATCCCCAGTTCCTCCCTTCTGCCCTGTTTTATCCCTTTCCTCCCTCATGTCAGTGAAGTGCCTTTAAATTCTGAGCAATTCCAAAGCTCCTGCGCCCCAAGCTAGAAGCAGGATTAGAGCTCTTCTTCCCTGAGTATTATTACAGCGCTTTCACAGTGAAGTCTCCAGCTTTGCAAACTAATGGGGCATCATAAATGTAAAGCTGTCCAAATAATAAACAAACCTTCTCTTTATGTTTAGCCAAGGGAAGGGAATATTAAAGTGAATAAGAGTAATAATAAAAAGCAAGTTAGCAGCATGGGTATAATTAAACTGAATAGCTCACACACACAAAATAAAGCTCTGAACATTGACTTCCTCTGGGACACACCCCAGTACAGCCAGACCTCGCCTCAGAAAGGTATGCACAGCTTGTCATCCTAATGTAAAACAAACACCTACACTCACCCTGTCATCTACAACAGAAAGACAAATTTGGCTGTTGGGTGAAAAACTCTTCCAGCCCTTGGGAACAAAAAACACCAATTTTTTTTTTATCCTCACTATTCAGGATACCAAAAATGAAATTTCTCGAATTGATAGGACCACTGGCTCTGACGAAAGGGACCTGATGCAAGAGTAGGCTATTTGCATTCAGTGTTATAAGCGCACTTTTTATCTGTGCCAGAAAGTATAACCAGCAGCATGGTAGGAATATTTTGACCCTAAAAGCTACTTTGCAGATCACCTGGGGCCTTTTCCTTCCAGAGCATTCATTAGAATGTGTAAGCTCTGAGAGAGCTAAGTCACCACAGGTGAGGTTGCTATCGTCTGCACTTTCTCTCCTGAGCCATTTTAAACCCCATGAAGAACTAGTCACTTAGACTAGGTTACACCCACCTTACTTTCTCAAGAGCTCTGGGACTAAATCACCCTGGGTTGAAGATTAGGAAGTATTTCCTCATTGCTCTTGATAAATTGAGCTTGTGAGAGCATGGTCTCCAGATTATTTGTAATTTGGAGACTTTGTGCTTTATTTACCCCCTTTCCTCTAAAGAGACTATTCACAAAGAGGCCTCTTCTAAGATGCCCTTACTTTTTAGGAAAACAAAATATTCACCAAAAAAGAATTATGTGTATGAAGTGTAAGATGCTTTAACCTCAAGAGCTTCTCTTGTTCTTTTTTTCCCCTTTTTGTACTGTTTTTTTGAGACAGTTTCACTCTTGTCTCCCAGACTGGAGTGCAGTGGTGTGATCAGGGCTCACTGCAACCTCTGCTTCCTAGGTTCAAGCAACTCTCCTGTCTCAGCCTCCCAAAGTGCTGGGATTACAGGCATAAGCCACTGTGCCCAGCTTCCCCTTTTTGTACTTTTGAGACTCACATATCTTCTATCTAGAGAACCAAAAGGGAAAGCCTGCACACTTCCACAGACACTAGTAATTACATCAGTGCTCCAATTGCATTGCTCCATAGCCCTTCTTAACCTGGAAAGAATACTTCTGCAGTGGAGCATGGCTTAATATAGAGTTTTCTCTCCCATCATTCAGTAATCACAGTCAACTGACTGGTTCTCAAAGCTGCCAGTTTCATTGAAAAGAAAGGTTTTCAGAAAAAAGCAGAACTGTAAAGGTCTTCTACTCTATTGCCCCATTTGACAGTTGGTGGAGTTGACAAGCCGAGAGATGTTTGTCTGAGATCACTAAGAGAACTCAAGTCACACTTCTGAACTTTTGTTAGAAGCTTTCTCTTTTTCTCTTGTGACATACTTGGTAGTCACAATTTTCACACTATTTATCATGGAATTCTGAAAATATTAAGCCTAAGATAAAACAAGATTAATTGCTCATATTCTAGAAGTTTCCTTAACATCTGAGTGATTTTGAGAATTTGCATGCCTTCTTTAGGTCTTTGTTTCCCGGCTAATAGGTGTGTTGGGGTAGTGATGACAAGTGTGCCTTCAAGCCCCAATGATCTTTGGTGTTCTACTCAACAACTGATGCCTATCAAAAGGAGTGTTGCTTCTATGAGTATGGATAACCAAGAGTTAAACAAGTGAATTATGTACACAGGATTAATGTACCTGTATTATACACATAAAACAATCCTGAAGAGCACATTGGAGCTATTACATTAACATTTAGCTAACTTTTTATTATAATAATTTCATTTTCTAAAGCAGAGAAATAGAACTCCTGAGAATATTTGAGCCCTAGGTTTTCACCCAGCTTGAGTATGGGCAAGTCACTTAACTTCCCTGAGCCTCAGACATTTCATCTGTGAAATGAGAACAGATGGTAGAGTAGGGAAGGGTAGGCAAAGTACATAGATTTTTTTTTTTTTTTTTTGAGACAGAGTTTCACTCTTATTGCCCACGCTGGAATGCAATGGTATGGTTTCAGCTAACTGCAACCTCTGCCTCCTGGGTCCAGGTGAGTCTTCTGCCTCAGCCTCAGGCATCCACCACCATGCCCAGCTAATTTTTATATTTTTAGTAGAGACAGGGTTTCACTGTGTTGGTCAGGCTGGTCTTGAACTCCTGACCTCAGGTGATCTGCCCTCCTCAGCTTCCCCAAATGCTGGGATTACAGGCGTGAGTCACTGCACCCAGCCCAGAGATCTTACATTATACTTTCTCTAAGAGACCTTCTAGCTTTTCCATTCAGTGAGAGAAATCCGGTATAACTCTCTAAATGTTTATATCGTTGTATGTGGAAATATGCAGGTCATTTGGACATAGAAGACAAAAGATTGGGGCAAAGAGACTTGGGGGCACTGGCTAGAAGAGTAGAAGTTCTAGGGAGTTCCCTCCTTTTTCAGTGAAGTTGTCTGTTTGTTGAGGGGAGGGAAACAGTATTGATGGAGGCAATAAGAAGCCAAGTGTTAATGTAAATGCTCTCTTTTTGAAACTTCTGCTTCTGAATCTGTTTCTCTTTAGAAGCAAAGTCACTGGGCAGCTATAAGTAGCATTCTTCATATGAACACAATTATAGTTCCAGAAAGCTACATTCTTATTCACATGTGTGAGTGTGTGTGTGTGTAGCTTTATAAAATCAATCTTATATATTCTTAATTTAAACCAAATTTATCTAAATTAAATTTATTCATATTACATTAACAGTAATTTTAGCTAAATGATTAATTTTTGTAGTAAAAGAAAAAATCAAAGGTAAACAAATAAGAACATACATTTAGACATTGTGTTATGGTGTTTAAATAAACCTTTTAATAGAAAATTACATTTATGTAATATACATAATATGTAAAAATACGTTAAAAAGTTACGAAAAAATCATTACTGAAAATGATTTTATTTCTTAGCAAATATCACACAGAAGCAACAACAGAAAATAAAATGTGTACTTATTTTTGGACTTCAACCACAAACACACTGATAAGCTGAGAGCTCTTGGCACAAGACTGGCATAATCACGAACTAGTTGGCTTACAACGCTGCCAAAGTCTCACACTCTGTGACACACTTAGACCTACCTGAACAATACAGAAGTGAGGTCGGGAGTATACAGAGCCCACTAGAGCATCTTCATCACCAGGCCATACTGAGAATAATTTCATTAAATACCCAGGAGCTCTGTTTACCACTGAAATAAGTCAGCTTTCCAATACAGAAGACATGTCGTCAGGAAATGCAGTGTGGTCTGCTACCTTGGCACCATTTTTTCTCCTCTCCTAGCCATAGTCACACTCCTAACAGCAACTGGCAGATTCTGGTGGGTATAACATGCAATGGAAGTCAACACCTTGTATTTTGGGACTCAACTACCATGGACTACCTGATTTACAATGTAAATAGCAAAAACGTTATGTAGATAATAACAGAGAACAATTAACTACGCATGGGCATTTTAATCAACCACAAGTCAACATGTGTGGTCAAAAATAAACCTATTTGCTTAATGACCTTAACTAAGTTACTTCCCTTCTCAGGACCTCAAAGGAAATGAACCAGATCAATGGTGCTTAACACCGGCTGCACATTAAAATATCCTGGGGACCTTTGAAAACTGTTGATATCGCAATACTTTGTAGTGGCCCCATGCCACCACTAAATTAGAATCTCTAATGGTAGGTGGGCATTGGTATTTACTGGAAGCTCCCTGGGTAATTCTGATGTACACCCAAGGCTGAGAAACACAGGTTCGTTTTGAAAACAAGCAGGGAAGAGCATCAGTGAGAGTCAAAAATTGACCTTAAGGTTAAACTTTGAAGTTGAGACTATAAAGGGGAAGGCTGTTTAGAAGGGAACATGCACATGTTGGAACCACTCATTAAGGTCATGTCCCACAATCTTGCTACTGTGCAGACACTGCCTGAAAAACCCCAAATTAAATAAAGTCTCATGGAATCAATTAACTTGTTTGAGAGAAACTGAGATTGCTGCTTTCTCTGGCAATATTCAGACTGTAAAGTTTTTTCAGTCTTCCATGAGTGGAGCTGCTTAAGAATTAATACACCACCCAACAAAATAGCACCCCAAAAGTGCTATTGCCTCATTCTGGCAATGAAAGCTGTATTTTCCCTGAGGCCTTGCTTCGTAGGCTGGAGTTGCCATGGGAAGCAAAGCTTTATTGGGATGCCAGAACAAACAGACTCTGAAACCATCCCAGCATAACTTACAGAACTGAGCTGCCTATAAATCAAAGAGAATCCTAAGGTCAAAACCACTTAGACACACACAGACACACACACACGTACAGACACACACACACACACTCTCTCACACATATGCATACTCCCTGAGAAATACTACAAAAGGGGAGATGCAGCAAGGAAATCCAACTAAAATTACTGCATGTAACTAGTAACAGAAATTTATGTGCCCCTTTCATCCACGGTTCTCAAAGGACAGAATGTGCTAAGATTACTTGTCTTTTGAAACCTTTCCAGTGTTCTGAGGGATTAAAAAGGAGTAATTTTGCATATGAAATCTGGCAAGTGGAAGTGGCTGTAAGGGGTCATCTACTCCATTCTTTCAAGCATAGTTATGATGAAATGAAGTCATTTCTCTCCTTCTCCTTGGCAAAGTCAATTCTGCACCATTCCATTCCAAGGTGTCATCTTCCAACCAGCCCACTCTGTTTTTCTCTAGCAGACTGCTCTTTCTTTCTTTTTCTTCCTTTCTTTCTTTTTTTTTTTTTTTCCTATCTCCCAAATTCACAACTTCTAAATAACATGAAGACCATGGACAGCCAGTCAAGAAAGAAGGTGGAAGCAAATGGGTGGGAAACAAGCTTGGAATAATTCCTGGGTCAAAATAAAGATTCTTGCATATGCTTTTATTTTGTTCTCATTAGGCCTGGCTTTTTATTGGATATTAGTCAACCTGGAGTTTAACTAGAATATAAATGCTTATGACTAGTGTACTTTTAAAACATCTCCTCACTTTCTTGTTAGGTCTTCCATGTCTAGACTTGTACCTCATTTCCTTACTTGTTCTAATTCAACTTCTCTAACTCAACAATACAGTGAATGTGCAAGGCAGCTACGGTGTAGTGAAAGGAACCTTGCTCTAGTTCTCTTAATTGAATTCCAATTTTTCTATTCATTGGCAGGGTGACCGTGGGTGAGTTATTTTACCTATTTGATCCTCAGATCATATAAGGTTTTTATGTGGATCAAATGAGTTATGAAAACTGTATCGTGCTGTAAATATGTAGGCTGTTTCTCCTCTCTTCCTAATGCTAAGAGAATAGACTGATAACACATTCAAAATCTTCTTAAGTACTTCCTCAAAAAACTTTTAGAGTAACTCGGGGAGTCCTTTGTGGTCAAGTACTGGTCAGGTTTGTTTTGCTCACAGTCACTAAACCATAGTTTTACAATTATTCATATAGTGCAAAGGTTTTGTAGCTGCATCTTTTTCTCTAAAGTATATTTTCCCCAGGTTTTTACTGGGGCATTTTAGTTAAAACAAGGCTTCAAAGAAAAAGTCCTAAGCTAGTGGGAGAGCTTCAAAGGTTTCTTGCAGGGTCAATTAGCACCTATAAAATTTATCTCTGTTGTTACTAAACGGCTATTAAACTAAAGTGAAGGCTAATGATGACTGATAACCACCACTTCCTCGAATTGTTGTTATTTAAGTGGAAAATAGCTCTTAACTCTCTGCACTTAATAGTCAATGTGTGACAAGTTTAAGATTCAGCAACTATTGTAGATTCGAGGTTACTTTTAAAACTTTTTACTGAGTTTATGAAAGTAACTCATGTCACTGTGATAAGAAACCTGCCATTGATTCTTTTAAAATTTTATGGGTACATATTACATGCATGTATTTATTGGGTATATGTGATATTTTGATACCCACATGCAATGTATAATTATTACATCAGGGTAATTGAGGTATCCATTACCTCAAGCATTTATAATTTCTATGTGTTGAGAACATTTCAATTCTACTCTTTTAGTTATTTTAAAATACACAATAAATTATTGTTGACCATAGTCACCCCATTGTGCTATCAAACACTAAATCTTAGTCATTCTATCTAGCCATATTTTTGCACCCATTCACAATCCCCACTTTCCCCTCCCTGCCCACTAACCTTCCCAGTCTCTGGTAACCATCATTCTGCCCTTTATCTTTGTGAGTTCAATTGTTTTAAATTTAGCTCCCACATGAGTGGGGACATGCAACATCTGTCTTTCTGTGTCTGGCTTATTCCACTTAACATAATGTCCTCCATTTCCATCTGTGTTGTTGCAAATGTCTGGATTTTATATTTTATGGTTGGATAATATCCCATTGTCCGTATGTACTACATTTTCTTTATTTATTCATCTGTTGATGGACACTTGATTCCAAATCTTGGCTATTGTGAATAGTGCTGCAATAAACATGGGAGTATATCTCTTCATTGTACTGATTTTCTTTCTTTGGGGTAAATACCTAGCAGTGGAACTGCTGGATTGTACAGGAGTTTAATTTTCAGTTTTTTGAGGAGCCTCCATACTGTTCTCCACAGTGGCTGTTGAATTTCTTTTATTATTCATTCTTTCATGGAAGAAGTTTTGCTGTGTAGCTGGCATCAACTACAGCTTAGGTGTCTGCCTTAACATTAAGTAGGTGAGATTTCCAGATGAAATGAGTACTGACCTCCATGTGTTTTCTGAAGGGTTCCTAAATCAAGTAGGCACATTAATCTCAGAGAGTACAGAATATTGTCTTTGCCAAAGTGCAAGACTGAATAAAATCTCACCTCTGCCATTTCACAGCCTCTTGATCCTGGGCAATTAAGTCCCCTATACTTTTATTTCCTCACTTATAAGAGGGAGTTGATGAAAGCACCTGCCTACAGGCATTGTAGTGAATGAAAAAAATAAATAAAAATTGTGCAGTGGTCAATAGCATTTGGTGACCATGTGAATGTCTTTTTTATTTGATAAGGTGAGTGATATTTAAACTCAATAATTAATTTTAAAACTCTGAACAGTTACTATGTTTAAATGATCTTTTCTTATATGAACAACTCTCAAATTATCATGTAATTATAGGTATATATTTCTATATTATATATATATAATGGTTCAATATGCGGATTTTGCTTTGTGTCTTATTTGTATAGTCTGATTATAGAATTAGCACAAAGTGTGTTTTTGAAAGAAACAAAACATATGAAGGAATAGAAAAAAACACTTCACCTGTATACAGTTACCCAAAAGCATCTGCTGTTTTTTTACATTCTCTTTTAAGCAAATTTTAACATCAGGAATACTACTAAAATAGAAATTAAAAAATGAGTATTTCTGGTTTACATAGATATATTTGCTATATATAAAATTTCCTACAAAGATAAGAAAATTACTGGTTATTTTGCTCATTAATATTTGACTCTTTCATGATCATTTCCACTTTCCTTTGATTCTTAATCCCTTTAGAGCAGGATTATTGATTCTGACTGCACATTAGAATCACCTGGGACCTTTAGCAAACTACTGAAGCTACCACGAGTGAAATTTCACCTCAAGTCTATCACAAGAAAATTTGAGGTAGGGCTGGGCATTTGTGTTTTTAAATTTCCCCAAGTGATTCTAATTTACAGACAAAGCTGGGACCACTGCCTCAGAGGGGCTTAATTCTTCCCGTGGCTCACAAAAAAAGACCCCACCTTTCCTATCTTAAAGCAGTAGTGATAAATCATTCCTCATAGCCACTGTCCTGCCAAACCCAAAATCTCTTTGGCATCAAATCTCCTGGAAAAGCCATCAGAACTATGTGTCTCAGGTCTTTTGCTAGACTCCTGTATTACCTTTCCTTCTTTATTACTGTTTTTTGGAACGTCACATATTATCACCTATCCGTATTCAATAACTTAAACAAAACCAAATCTTTAGATTCCTTTCTTCATCACAGCATTTTTCTGTTAAATTCTCCATCCCCAAACTCTTAGTCCTCATTTAACTCCTTCAACACTAACCTCTTTTGATTCACTAGGCAGATTGCTGTCATGCCAAAAAGAAAAAAGAAAAAAAAAATGCTTCTGGAATAAGATAGTGGCGGGCTAGGGTCTCAGTCCTACTGCCTTCCAGATGGGAGGATTCAATGAGAGTAACAAAATGTAAGTCCTTGAGTCCCTGCCTAACACGTCTTACGAGAAACTTTTGTTGTGTACTTCACAACAACCATAGCTAAGGTGCCTGCTTTGCCATTAAAATAAGTTGGTAAGATTTCCTAATGAAATAAATACTGACCTCCGGGTATGCCCTGAAGGGTTCCCAAAATCAGGTAGGCATGTTAGTATCAGGTAGTACAGAATATTGCCTATGCCATAGAGCATGGCTGAATAAAATCTTACCTCTGTCATTTCACAGCTTCTTGTTCTTGGGTAAGGTCTCCATTTCCCTTTTCTACCTCTCCGTCTGCTTCTTTCCTACAGAAGACAAATAATTTTATGTACCAAAGTGTCCTGGGAATGTTTCCTGGAGAGAAATCCCCGCTCCAAAGGGGAAAGTCAACTGCATTCCATACTCACTCTTATGGAAAGGATGAGCCACATCACAAGAAGAAGGGGAAGGTGAAGGAAAAAAGATGAAGGGTAAGAAAGTTTCTGAGAAGTTTAGTGTAGGATGGACATACTTAGTGTACGATAGACAACCATCTATGACCCCTTCAACATAACTTACTCTAAAAACACATTATGTTCAAGATTTCTTGAGCTGGAATTTTTGTTTGGTTAGTCAGTTTGGAGTTTTGGGAAATGTGTGTTTGGGCAGAAGCAGTCCCCTCAGGGTAGCCAGGCTATATTCATTCCTTTTCTTCCCCAAATCGATTTACTCCAAGTGTGATATCACAAGTTACCTTTTACTGAGGGCTTCCTATTTGCTGTTCTAGGTGAACAAACTTCAAAATAGCATGTCAGTGAGGATATATGCTCTAGGGAAAGAATACTACTTGTGTTTTCATGTCTATGCCATCATTTGCCACCCTGAATTTCCTGCTTAGGCTCCCTTTGGAAGGATCTCCTATTCATCATCTCCTCAACACTTCCAAACTTCTAGTTTCATTGGAAATACACATTCCTCTTCTGAATGCTCATCATTATTGACCTTTTACGTCTCTTCTGGTCTACTCTCTTTTTTAACTTTGAGTTCTGATGTCTATGTCTAATAATGTTTCATGAACTCCATTAAACTATGAACTTCATGATGTGCTTACACAGTGATGCTCAGCACAGTGCCTCACACAGAATATGGACTCAGTAAATATTTTTGGAATTAATTAATGCACTTATTCACATTAAACTACAGTTATTTTTCTCTTGTTCCCTTTTTCTCTCTCCCTTTAGTGAGGAATATAAGTGCATAGATGAGGTGTACCTAGAGGCATTAGCATTTATCCTGATAAAAACACTTATTGTCATTCTAATTCTTATCATTTAATGTTTAACAAGTTTTTGCATAGTATTTCTCGCAAGTCATAAAAGCAAAACATTTCTCTTAACTTTCACTAAGCCATGTTGAAAGAAAAGAGGATAGATTAGGGGATAATAAGAGGAAAGTTCTTGATAATTCCTAAAATAGTTGCCTGTCACTGTTGCATAAATGAAGAATAAATATGCAAAAACACAGCAACTTGGGATTTCTTCTGTGAAAACTAAAGTTCCAACTTCCTCTCTTGTGGTATTTAATATTGCTGAGACATATGACACAAAATAAGAAACTTCATAGCTGGTAATCATATTTAATAATGGTTCATAATATTATCAGAGTCCTTTACACTTATAGTTCACTTCACAATCATGGATTGATAGCCCAGATGAGAATAAAGGACACGAGAAAATCGAGAAGTTGGTTTATCCAGAAGTTGAGCACTATTATTGAAATAAGAAAGTGGCATTAGTATGCTTGATGGAACACTCATGGATAATGAAGTTCAAAAAATTAAGTAGTTAAAGAAATGTTGAATAAGAAAGACAAGCAAGAAGAAAAAGTCACCATTAAACTATTATTCAGTGATAATTATCTTTACAACGTTGGTATATTCTTTTCCATTTTTGATATTTGTATTTTCTACAAATATAATCTCTAGCCACATTTGTTTAAAACATAAGGATTTTTATACATATACAGTTTTATATTATACTCTTGTACTTTCATACCAAGTATATTATTTTCTGTATAACCACATATCATTTGAAAACATGACTTTTAATGCCTCCACAGTATCAGAATATTTGGATATATTATAAAATTATTTATTCTTTTTTTATCTGTTGATCATTTAAGTTCTCAGTTTTTTATTTTCAAAAATTCTGTCATAAATGATATTTCAATAAATATCTACATATCCATATGGCTGTGCACATCTCTGCTTATCCTCTTAATTTATAATTCTAAATATAAAATTACTCTTTTTTTTTTTTTGCAGCTTGGTAAACCTACAAAACTAAAAGAATGATAATGTTCCAAGTAACCTTTAGACTGTAGTTCTTTATAAGCTCTGAGGTTGAGAGCATCTGCGTTGGAAAGAGCCATGGCCTGGAATTCAAGAGAACTGACTCTAATCCTAGGTCCACCTCCAGCTCACTGCAGGCAGCAGGAATTACTGCTCTACCTCACAGGTAAATTGTGGGGATTCTCTCAGTTATTCATTTTAAGACCAATTTGATCAGAGATTTTTAAACTTTAGCATGCAACTGAATCATCTGGAGGGACCTGTTAAACGGAAGTTGCTCAGACCTATCCCAAGTATGCCACATTTAAGTCTCTCTGGGGGATAAGAATTTGCCTTTTTAGTAATTTCAAGATGTTGCTGATGCCTCTGGCCTGATGACCACATTTTGAAAACAACTCAACCCGAGCATCTGTTTAGAGGAGGGATCAAGGTGGTGATAATGCAAGGAAAATGTCTTCTTTTATTTAAAACAAAACGTAAGGGGTGTAAAAATCAAAGCAGAACGTTTAACTGGAAAAACAAAAAAAAGAGGAAAGGATCACTAAATTCTCTCTGCTTGAGTCCAACCATGCCCTTTAAGAATTTGGCTGATTCTTCCCCCATAATGCCACAACACAGAGATGAGGTGCTTTCCCTTTGATGTTCTAGGTCAAATGTGGTTCTGTACACCATATCTTGGTTTCCTTGAAAACAACTGATATAAGATAGAATCGTTCAAAATTACTTTACGAACATAAATGTGAACTGAAGAGAACAAACGACAATAAGCAGAAAAGTACCTAGCTTACATAGTATGAATATGGGAATAATTTGATTCTAATATTCTATAATAATTATTATTCTATAATAATTCTAACACTCTATTAGTTAATTATCTCCAAAATTGTAGGTCTGAGCCATTGTACACCTGGTCTCCCAAGCTGTCTTAATTTCAGCTGTATGGCCCCAGGACTTTATACACCTCTTGCCTGGCTCCCTTGCTTTCCAGAGCTCAGTCAGCCCCTTAAGTTCAGAACGATGCCTTCTTTCACCTTGCACAAACTGTCTTCTGGTCACTGTGACTAAAGTTGTTTAAGGCCAACCCACTTGGTTTCGCTTAAGGAAAGTACTTCTTCCTCAAGAGACCAGAAGGACTTGAAAATTGATAAAAAGTTGAACCTCCCTAAGTCCCCCAACACCTGACCTCTTTTCACTATGTATATATAGTCAAAGAAGAATAATGTTTTCATCATAACACAATTCTAGCATGTGTCTAATAAGAATTGTAGGCGTATGGGAAAGAAAGAAATAATGGTGTTGATCTGTCACTGAATATAAAGCTGTCCACCATTAGACAAATAAGTGGAAATCAGAATGTTCAGCCTCTGCTTACTGAGTGGATTTTAATTAAATGGTTAAATTTTGTGTGATCCCAAGGGATGAATCTAGGACTGATGTGTGTACACTACAGGGCAAGGATGGGAGAAATAACACTTACTGAGCACGTGTTGTATACTGTGATAAATTGTGGCATGTACTTTCTGAGAGATGACCGAGAGATGAAGTTGTTTAAAAATAGATTCATCTGCCTTAAAAGATAATGGGTTGCCTCGTACTGGAGGCATTCAAATTCAATTTTAGTTCAATTTCTACTTTTTCCAATAATTCTTCTGGTTACTTCAGTTTTCTGGATCCTGGTACACTTTTTACTTTGCTAATGTGTTTTCCTGCTTCTATTCTTACCTCCTAAAATCACTGCAGCTAGAGTAATAATTTAAAAATGTGAAATGCATCATAACTATACTGAAAACACTTCAGTGACTTTTAAATACAAATCAGAGCTCTTAACATGCAGTGCATGGCCTGGCTGGCGCTACCTTTCTAATACCATTTCTTCCACTCTCCTCCATGTACCCCAGGCTCCAGACATGGAGCCTTCTTTCTGTTGTGTGGACAGGCCATGCGCAAGCCTTCCTCAGCCCATTTGCACTTCCTGGGTCTTCCGTCTGTGATAGTCTCCCCTAAGAACAACACTGGCCCCAGTTCATCATTGGGATCTCAGCAAAACGTTTCCCCTTCAGAGAAATCTATCTTAACGGCCCTTTATGAAATATAAAACCCCTACTTGCATTCAATCACTTTAAAACCTATTTTTTCATTGTATTCTTTTCATGTCCTCTACTTATACCACCAGAATGTGTGTTCCAAGAAAAGAGAGACCTTGTCTATTTTATTCAGAACTGCATTTCTAGCACTTAAAGTAGTGTCTGGATGGGAAAAGAAGGAAGGAAGGAAGGAAGGAAGGAAGGAAGGAAGGAAGGAAGGAAGGAAGGAAGGAAGGAAGGAATGAAGGAAGGAAGGGTTAAAAGGTTCTAAACTACCTATTTTAAGCAGTGTGTTAGCCAATACATGTTTACCAAGTATTGCACAGTTTCATTTTCAAGTTTTGAATGAATTTTAAATAAACTAACACATAACCCAGTCCATATCCTTTTTCCTACAAACAAATTGTCTTATTTAATCACTCTGTTTTAGAGATGGAGAAATTGAAGGCCTAGGCAGTTGACTTGCGCAAGGTCATGTGGCAAAGCTGAGACTTGTTTTTTCCACTGCATCACCCTGGAATTTCTTAAACACTCCAACCAGACTTACACCTTTCCTCTAAAGAAAGCAAGAGAGAGTTCAGAGTCCTTATTTTTAAACCTGCATTAAATGGAAACCTTTGGAAGAGCAGGTGGTGGTAATGCTATGAATCTGGCTCACCAAGGGAACACTGAGGTCATGATATTTTTCACATTTAGTAACTTCAAAAATATAGAGATGATGTAAACTTCCTAAGACTCGTTGCCAGCCTAGCGATACTGGTAACTCAGGGCAGGAGGGCACGTCATTGGTCATGACAGGCACATGCAAGGCCAATGAGCTCTCTCTAGTCAAAAGAGATGCTCTGGTAATGTTTTCAGATAGCTGTCTTGGATTCACATCCTGCTTACAGTAACACTAGCAAGGCTGCTTAAATTTCCTATTAGATACATGACAAAAATATCCTATGATGTGAAGAAGTTGCTAAGACCAAATAGTACCTACTTCATAGAGTTGAAAGATTTAATGAGCGAAAACATTTAATCTGCTTTGCACAATCTCTGGTACTCAGTAGTGCTCATTAAATGTCACTTTTTAAAATAAAATACTAGTTTAGATGAAAGTGCATTTTAATGTTTGATATTTCTGAGTGGAATTGGGCTCCTCATCTCTCAGCCTGCTCCGATCTCTGCTTACAGTAACACCCTGACAATGAAGAATCATGCAATCATAGGTCAGACTCTAAAGGAACATTCAGAGTGGTCACTTGCTTACACGTTAGGTGACGGAAGCAAATAGAGAAAAATGACAACAGACTGAGAGCCTTAATCCAGGGCAGTGATAGAACTGGAATTTGAACTCAGATCTCTTATGCCAGTTCATCACTTTCTTCCTTTACCCAGACAGCAATGTTACTGTACTTTGCATTTGGCCTATTTGAAAATTTAAAAATACTTTTTTTAACATTATAAAATATTTAATTGGAATATGAAGGCTAAATATATTCAAGGTGTACAACATAATTTCCTATATCTATATATTATGCAATAATTACTATAATCAACTTAACATATTCATTACCTGTACATGAGATCCCTGGAAGCCGTTCATTTGATAACTAAAAGTTTGTACCATCTGACCAACATCCCCCCTCCATTTTCTCCATCCCCCACCCTCTGGCAACCACAGTTCTACTCTCTGCTTCTACAAGCTGGCCCATTTGTAAAACTTCCTTCTACTTTAAATATTCTTTGCCCCAAGGATAAGATAAATAACTCCACCTTTAGACTCAAGCCCCCAGTAGGTTTGCATTCATTCTTCCCATCCTACTGGAAGTTCTCATGCCCTCACTATATGTATTTCATCACATTGGGAACCACAAATAGTACATCATATTTAGGAACATGTCCAGGTCTAATATCTGTGATTTTATATTCATAATAATGATTTCAATCAAGATATTCTAAAATAGTTTCTAAATACGCTTTAAAGATTTTAGTAAAATGTGAACAATAACATCCAGATGATTTTTAAGTGGCCTTTAGAAAGATAGGTATCAATAATTTAAGAATTATATTCTGTATAATATTTGGTTCCCACGCAAAAAGAGTAAGTGCTGAGTCACTGTAAAGGGTAGAGGATTTTAATCTTGCAGTGTTTGAGTAATATTTGTGTTGCTACTTATACCTTAAATTTTGGGGAATTAACATTTTCTATTCATGTGGAATCATCCCTGGGCTAATTCTAATTCGTACTCTGTAGCTCATCATTTTTCGAACAAGTCCCCAGGAATTTATAATAAAAATTAAGAAAACAAAATCATTTTGCCTGACTTTACTCCAGCAATGTGCTTCTGTAGGTCTGTGTATGTAGACTTTCATAAATCAACTAATATTTTTACTACTGATTTGCATATGAATTTTAGGATATTTTAGCTCTATTTGATTGACCTTCAACTGGCATTTAATCATTAAATGGGAAATTAAATAGTGTATTTATCTGTGTGTTGATGAAGATAGACAAAATTAATCCTCATTCCTTAGCTGTTAGTGATGTCTGCTTACATTCCGCAGGAAGGCATTATTATATCAAGGAGAGTAACACTAGAGTGAAATGGGCTGAGAGTGTAAAAACCTGAGTTTGAGTCCTGGATCTAGTGTATTCAGTTTCTTGATCTGTAAAATAAGTAAAGAATCTACTAGATGATTCCAACTTCTCCCTAAGAAGTTAAAGATCTCTCAATAAACACCGAAAGATTTAGAAAATAGCACAATTAAATTCCCTCTCCACTGCCGTGTACCTATAAATGACTTAGCTGCAGAAAAATAGTCATGTTTCTCTCGATGTGGACTTAAGCCTCTTCCAACTGCAAGCAGCTGGACAAATAGGCAGATGCATCTGTGCTACTGTAGAAGAAAATGTGTGTACTTCAGGCAGCAGTGTTCCATGGGGAGATAATTTAGGATTTTCCAGTGGCACATTCTAGTAGTCCCTAAACCCTGCCAACTTGCTCAATGCATGTGCTCTATATTTCTTGTGGATCCATTCCCTCCTTCTAGCTCAAAACCAATGCAGAGTTCAAATCTTCAAACTATTTAAACTGGATCACTATAATAGCCTTCCCATCCATGCTTAGTTTCACTCTTCTGCAATCTACTCTCCTCTTAGTTCCAGGTTGATCTCTCTAGAACCTAAATCTAATCATGTCCCAGACCTGCTTAAAGAGTCAAGAGCTCTTACTTTCAGAATATATTCTTAATAACTTTGCTTTCACATGATTTGGTATCATCCTGTCTGACCTCAGCTCCCTCCACACTCCCATTCACACACCCCATACTGTCCCTCAAGGAAACATGTTTCTGTAGAATAATGTTAGACTATATTGATTGAGCCTTCTCAAGGTGCCAGATGCTTTTACATTCATTATCTTATTTAGCCAAAAAAAATAGCACATGAAGATAGACATGATCTCAGCTTTCAAGAGAAGTTGAGTAACTTGCCTACAAGAGAGTCGCCTGTGCTGAGCAGGGCACAGATATGTGTGTATGTCCCCCAAGCTCTTTCTACTTGACTATGCTGCCTTTCCAGAGACACTTCACACTTTCACTTCTTTACACATGTTGTTTCTTCATTCTGGAATGTTCTTTCATTTCTACTTGTTTGAATCCCAGCACTCATTCTTTAAGTTTGTCTAAAATGTCATATCATTTGATTTATTTTTTGTATTCTTCTAATGAAATTAATATTTTCTCTTTTGTGCTGCAGTATTTTGCTTATAGACATCCATAACATTATGAATTGTAGTAGAGATGTTTGTGTACGTGTCTTAAACTCCTGTAAGAATGTAAGATACAGAAGGGCAAAGACCATGCCAACCCTAAATCTGTTATTTACTATAGTGCCTGGAATAGAGTAGATAATCATTGATTGTTGGAATAAACAAATACATAAATAAAACATTTCTAGTTTATCTTTATTAACTTCCTTTTAAAATGCGGTTATCACAGATATATAAACAATTCAATCACAAACTACTACACAGTACTAGGGTTGGCACAAAAAGAAAACTCACAAAAGAGCATTGCTCAAATGTCAAAAATAACTGATTTGTACTCAGAAATGTTATCCTAGTCGTGATAAAGCTGATTACTCCTAAAATAAACTGCAACAATTTTCCTGTAAATGACTCAAAAAATTTCAAATGATACCAAAGTTAAAAATAACCATTTTGTCTAAATTGCTCAAATACTCGTTTGCTTCCAATTTTGGAGCAACATAAACTTCCAATCTTTCTGTGCGGATAGGTGGTGATGTTTTCCTGTGTGAGTTCACAGCTAAGCAGAGGGTTGAGCATGTTCCAGAATGAATGCCACATTTTTACTTTAGAACAACAAGGATGGCTATTACAGAGATACAAGTGCATGGCCCAATTTAAGGCTTTTGTGGAAAGCATCATTGCAGTCATGCTACAAAACTTTCCAGATTTACTCGGACATGACTATGTACCCATTGAAGGAAGAAAATGTCTCTGCTATCTAACATGCCAAGAAGATACCATTTGTACAGAACCTGCTAGCTATTTTAGAGAAGATAAATAAAGACAAATTAATGCCAATAAACTGTGCTTCGCATCTCTAAAATGATATGAATGAAAGGAAAGCTTCCTTTTGGTAGTGATTGTTAAACACACAGAGACTCTCACTTCCCCTCCACAACATCACTCCTCTCTCAGCCCTTTTCACTTCTGCTTCGTGGAGACAGAGGTGCTTCCATAATGTCTCTGCCTCTTATCTATCACTTGGGAGCCAAAATAATATTCCTGCAACACAAGCTGTATGGTATTGTAAGTTTTGACATGAACGTAAAACACTCCATCCCCTAGGATAGTAGAACAAGGCTGACAAGGCCTGCTTCACCACAAACTGGCATGTCCTTCCCCATCCCAAAAAACTCCCACAATCCCTCATTCTTCAGGGTACAGTTAAGTTGTCACTTTTCTAAAGAAGCATCCCAGGCCCAATTCAGATACATCCTATCTCTGAATAGCTCTATCTCTTTTTGTTGTTGTTGTTTTATATTAAGTTCCTTGCTTATAAAATTGTTAAAGCCCGAAGGGCAGAAACTGTCTTTTTCGTTTTTGTATCCTGCAAAGCATCTAATGGAGTGCCTGATCAAGAAAGTGGTTACATTTATTGAATAAATAAATGAATGAGTGAATGAATAACAAATGACCTTTTTTTGCAACTAAATATAAGAAAGACTTGGACATAAATGCTTTTCCTCAGAGAAAAGTTTCTGATGTTAAATAATAATCTCAGTAAGGAAGACTGAAGTTAGGTTATGGAGAAATATAACGAAGCTTCAATCATTAAGAGGTAAGAAATGATATCACACCTATGGGCGACCTTCATGTCTTCAAATGTGCGCTATATTCTGCCGGATTTGGTGTCCTATCCAGAGCTAGTCTTATAAATTCAGCTGCCTAGGCTTTCAAAGAACTGAAAAACAGAATTTGAAGTCAGATAAACTTTTTGATCGTGAAATCATAAAAAAATGATTGTTGTTCCTCAAAACGGTAATTTCTTTTCTCATCTCTCAGAGTGTTCTGGAAGCACAGCATCCTCAGGGTTACAGCAGAAAATCCCAGGTACAGAGATGAACACACTTAAGTCTATGGAGTGAGTGAGTGACTCGTGGAGAAGCAATATGAAAGCAGGGATTTGGCATTAAACTTGCATTATGATGTCTCAACTAAGCCAGTCTTTCAGCTGCCTCCTCTGTAGAGCAAGAATATTCACCTGTTTTCTTTAAGCTTTGTAAGAACAATCTAAGAAGGAGGTTTTAGACCTCTCCCCAGATTCAAAATCTATACAAGAGCTTATGACTTTGAAACCTGTCCTTGGGATTCTGAGATATATCTCTCATATATGTGAGATCTGACTTATCCAAGGAGTATTTTAATCTAGGCTAAAATATTTTGAGTCAAAATAATAACCTCCCAATTTTGCCAGAGCTCCTTATACTTATTTAAACTCCATTAAGTGAATTACATATTTATGGATTCTTTTTTTAAAAAAGTCACTGAGTTGGAGCGAAAAAAGTGAGGCCAAGAATTAGGCCCGACTGGTATGTTCTCTCAGGACGGTTGTTAGTGGAGCTGGAAGAAGAATCCACGTAGTCCAAGGCTGAAGAACAAAATGTACTTTAGTTTCAAATAACAGTGTTATCAACTCTCTTTATTCATCAAATACATTTATTTATCATTTTTCCATTTCTCAGTTCATTGTTATTTGGTTTTACCTTTATCGAACCCTTCTTACTACTCTTCTCAAGTTCATTTTATTGGTGTCTTTCTAACTCATTTCCGGACTTGGTTACTTTCTTTCTTGATTTGTAATGAAAGCATTAAGAAATAAGCTGTCTTTGAGTATAGTCTTGGCTTTGAAGCATGAATGAATAATTATAGTCAGGCATGAATAAATGATGACATATCTATATGATGTAATATTATGCAACACTTAATATACTTTTAAGTGATTTTTATCACAAGCAAAAAAAAAAACACACACACACCAAAACCTTTCCCAATTAGTTGTTAAGCAAAAACGCAAAGGTTTTAAACCATGTTATACCATGTTATTCTAATTTCTAAACGTATTTTTGTGTTTAAAATATGCTTGAAGGATACTCATTAGTGTTTATCTCTAAATTATGGCCTTATAGCCTTCTTGTTTTCTTCCTTGTGCCTTTAAATTTTCAATTTTAGAAAACATAATTTACTGTTATAAGTGAGAAAAAATATTATTTTTTTTAATTTTAAGAAAAAATAGGGCCGGGTGCGGTGGCTCACCCCTGTAATCCCAGCACTTTGGGAGACCGAGGCGGGTGGATCACGAGGTCAGGAGATCAAGACCATCCTGGCTAACACAGTGAAACCCCGTC